>NC_031996.1:5968857-6096900 GCF_001879085.1 Nicotiana attenuata | reverse complement strand
ATTTTTAATAACTTAATTGTATAAATTATATATATATACCTATGGGTTTCGGGCTCGATATTTTGAGACCAGTGGCACCAAGCTATCATTAATAATTATGTGCTTTTTTATAATTTAAATTCATATTTTTTAATAACTTAATTGTAGAGATTACTAATTATGTGTGTTGATACAATTATTAACTTAATTGTACAAAGTTTGCATTTTCAACTACCAGTATAAGATACTTAAACAAAAGGAATTCTAAGCTAAAATACTACACATTACTATGCTACAAGGCTCTAAATTTTACTACGCTAAAAGGGTCTACGTTTTACTACGCTAAAAAGGTCTAGATTTTACTACGCTAAAAAATAATCTAAACTAAATATAAACAACAAATAAATTTAATTGCAAATAAAACACAAAACGGCATGAAAACACACATATATATAAATGAGGATATTAACAGACAAATTTATATTTTTTTTTTATAAAATACTAAAATTAAATCCGGATAAATTTAACATGCTAGTTTCGAAAAAAAACACAGACCGAAATAGAATACATACAAATCAAGTAATATACATTATTTTAAAAGTTTCAACTTAAAATAAATCGAAATACCTCGATTTAGAATTTTCGGAAAGCAAATAGATCGAAATTTTGACTCCGGAAGTCTGAATCAACAATAACACGAAGCTCTACTCGAATGTGGGACCTACGTTCTTCAAGTTTTATGTGACGGGGGGACCCAGATTTTTTTTTTAAGAAGGTGGGCAGTAGCGGGTATGGGGGGACCAAGAAGAGAAGGAGGAGTAAAATAATGGAGTCTCTGAAGCAGAAACGATGAAGAAGACAGATGGAATTTTAAAAAGGGGTATAGCGCCAGGTATTATGGCGTTATACCTGCGCCGTGTCAGCTTTTGCTGTATAGCGCCACAATACCGGGCGCTATACATTAACGGTGCAGTTACCGTTAATGTATAGCGCCAGGTATTGTGGAGTTATACATAAAAATTTAACTTTTTTTTCCCACCTATTTGTGTACTTTGAGTCCAAAAGAATCACATTTTGGTTCCGGTGAAGTACAATTTTTCACTGCAGACTTATTGGCCTTAAGTGTAGGAAAATATTTGTTGCACTTCAGACCTTTTGGCCTTAAGTGCATCTGAAGTGCAATTTTTTACTTCAGACTTCTTGGCCTTAAGTGCATGTAACCATTGGTTGCACTTCAAACCTATTCGGCCTTAAGTGCATCTAAAGTGCAATTTTTTCACTTCAGACTAATTTTTTTAAAACTTCAGACCCGATAAGTCTGAAGTTGATCATAAAGTGGGTAGGCTTGCAAATTTTTTTCGAAGTGGATATAGGTTCAATTGTAACCCCAAAATCGGGTATAAATGCAAAAGCCCGAATTTTGATTATTCAATTTAACCATTTAGTGTATGTTTTTACAACTATTTAATGTGTATAAATAATTTATAACAAAGTTTAAATATTGTTAAGATGTTGTTATTTCATTAAAGAATTTTTTCAATGAAGGCATTTCACTAGTATTCCACCCACTTGCACCCCCATCACTCGCTGCCCACCATTATCAACTATCAAAACTCACTATTTACTACTATTAATACCATATATTATCACAATCAACCGTACCATTAGCCACCATTTACAATCATCACCACCGATCATTATTATCATGAACCACCACCAATTACCATCACTAACCATCATAACAGTCGCCACCATCATTGGTTATCATTATCATCCACCATAATTATCAATTGCACTATCTACCATCATCAACCACCACCATTTGCCATCGGTGTGAACCATCATAACCACAAGCTACTACTGCCAACCAGTACACTTACCAACCACCACCGTCAATTAGCACCTACAACCACCACTGACTATTACATAGCTTTTTATTTTTTACTGATATAGTATTAAGTTTAATTAGTATTTTATGTAATTTCTTTTGTATTTTTTTTTTAAAAAAGCATACATTTAGATGTTGAAAAAATAAATAATTTTTAGTATAGATCTTAGTGCAACATCTGATTATTCGAACTGTGTATTTAAATTCAAATATATTTGTCTTAATAGATATTAAAATATTCAAATGTCTTAATCTTTAAGAAAAGAAAAAAACAAAGGAGACTAAATGAATTGTCTCAATCTATCAAAATTTTCATAGACAATATTAATTTATATTTGTGCAAAAATGCAAAGTAACATGTATAATTTTATTGCCACAGAAAAGGAGAGAAAAAATGTAACGCCCCATGAAATTTCACCTAGAACCCGGGGTTTCGTGGCGCCTAGGTAGGTTAATGTGTTTGAGGATTGTAGATATTCTTCATGGCGAGCTTAAGAGCCGCGCTACAAACATTTTGGATTGTACATCACTTCGGGGAGTTGAAAGATTTTTTTTTGCAGAATATGGCATTTCTGCGGTCAACTATGCGACCACAGAACCCCTTCGCGGACCGCCGAATGCAACAGAACTTGAGCCAATTTTTGAAGATTATTATCCGGTCCATTATGTGATTGCATAATTATTTCGTGGTCCGCATATCCGTCGCAGAACCAACATGAAAATTGCCGCAGGGAGATTTCGCGGCGGGTTATGCAATCGCATAATCGTTCTGTGGGCCGCATAACGGCCGCAGACCCTGTTTTGTAGGCTTAAGTTTAGGAAAATTTTAAATAGACTTAAGGGACCGTTTTTGAAAGGGAATTATGATATCTTTAGGGAGAGGGAGGAACCAGAGAGAGAAGGAGGAGCTCCAACACCTCCCACTTCAGTTCCTTGCTTAAGGCTTGGAGAATTCACTAAGAAAGCTTGCAAAATTGTCTATTAAAGAGGTAAGGTTCTAGCCCTAGCCTTCAATTTCGAAATTTGGTTTGGGAATAGGTAATGGGAAAAATAGTTTTGAGGATAAGAGTTGGTTGATTATGCATGCATCTGCCAATAAAGGTGGTAGGGAGGTTGTGGAGTATATATGGGCGACCTATTGAAGTGGGGATTACTTGTGGGGTAAAGGAACATCACCATAGGATCCTATAGTCTAATATGCCCACCTACTGTTTGATGAGATGCTTAAATGAGCTAAACCCACAAATATCTTCCTAATTGTGGCTCAATTTTGTTATGTCTCTAAATAGATTGAAGTTGCTGGAATTTTCGGAATATTGTAGAAGCTCAAAGTGAGGTATGTTGACTAAACTTCTCTCTTAGAATTGAATCCCATGATATTCTCGTAAGTCTCAAGTATGATTGGCCAAGTTTCTATTTCTCATGTTTCGAGTTACTCCTTATAAATTTGACTATTCCGAATAAGCTTTGTGTCGAAATATATGTGTTCAAAATGTGTTCTGAATGCTCCTATCACATTATGTTATCCTTCGGAAATGTGTTCACGTATGGTTTGTGTATTAAAATATTATGACTTCAAGTCGTGTTTTAAATGAAAGTTATTATGCCAAATTGTGGAAGAAAACTCAATGTGCTTAAGACTCTTATTTTCTCATATGTATATTTAAAGCCTTGATAGAAATGCTTTGTTGTTGATAATCCATGATGATGTGTGAAAGTGAAAGGAGTGTGTATGTAATATGAAATACGACCGACGTGCCAAGAATGATATTATATTTGTGGCCACTAGTGCCAATGAAATGAAAAACGAGTGAAAGACTATGAAATGAGCTATCACTTTTTTTATAATAAAATGTTTTGGGATCGTTTAGTCATCGAGTAAGGGTAGGTTGAAATAGCCTTACCCCGAAACTACACATGCCGGTGTAGGAGTGGTTGAGGGGTAAAATCTCCGTATTGATGTGATGAGATTATTTCCCTTAAATGTGATGAGATTGATGTGTTGAGATTATTTTCCTTAATTGGGATGAGATGATTGCTAGCGGAAAGTGATGTTGACCCACACAACATTATGGTGAGACGGCTTAGCCGATCGGGCTGAGATCGGACGCCATGCCACGTACATGGTGTTGTTGTGATTGGATGTCTTTGGGTAAGATGTCTCAACCAATCGGGCCGTGATCAGAATTCGTGCTAAAAACACGATGGTATATCGGTACTAAAGATCTCCCCACCCGAAACATTGTTATTTACTTGAAATTTATCTTTCTCTTAGCTTCATAATAGTTATATTATTTGAGGCTCTCATTGATTCCATGTTCTTTCTCATTGTATTGTTACTTGTTTTACTAAGAGGGTGTTTATTCTTACATACTAGTACTATTCCATATGTACTAACGTGATGAATCTTTAATGGATGCAGGTGGTTCCACAGCAAGCGGCATCGATCAGTGATAGCGGTACACCCTCCCCTCAGCTGACTTGGTGAGCCCCACTTCATTTCAGGGTCTTGTATCTTTTGTTCCTTATGTATAGTATTTTTAGGTATAGCCGGGGCTTTGTTGCCGGCACCATCATTTTACTCTCTTGTATCTATTAGAGGCTCGATAGACATAGTGTGGGTTGTATCTTGGTTTTGTGAAAGTCAAACTAAAGATGTTGTATTTGTGTCACATATTTCCACCTCTAACTATGAATGTATAATGTACTTTTGGGAATTATAAATGAAGTAATTCATGAAATCCTCTCATTGTTTAATTAATGGAATACATCTTCACTCTATTCATGGGAAAGGTCGGGTAGAAAGCATATAACAGGCTTGCTTGACCGAGTTATCACGGTTGAGCACCACTCGCATACCCCGAGGTCAGTGCATGACAAAAAAAAAGAAAAAAATAATCTAACTAGGGCAAAAGTAATAATAATCAAAAGCCAAAGGTGCGTTTGCAACAATATCTATTTTAGAAAAGAAACTAGAACTCTAGCTACTGGTGAAAACATTCATCTACATATTATGGTGGCCGATGGTTAGTGGTGATTGACGATCAAGGTGATTGGTGTATTGGATAAAATTTAGAATTTATAGGTGGACGTCTCTTGAGCAGACATGTGGCAATAAGAACAGGGTGGAGGTAAATCAGCATAGAGTTAATACCGGATACAGACATGTGACTGGTATTGTGTGAATTTGGAGGATACAAAGATCGGAGAAGAGAATTTGAAAGCAACGTACCGGCTGGAGAAAATAGCATTAAAGGAGCAACCACTATGAAAAATTTCAGCATTTATTCCTAACGTTATGCAGCCATCAAGAGGAGTTTTTATTCATCTTTAAGAGGACAAAATTTGAGAATCTTGTCGCCTCAGATTTCACTATAAACAGTAATATTTGTACTCATTGTAACGATACAAAATACAAAAATTACAAAGACTATCTCTTTCTCTCATTTTTTCTAAGTTTCATACATAAAAGGCTGTTATAAAAGCTTTCCAGTTATCCTTGACTTCGCTGGGATCAATCTGAATTTCAACCTTGTTCTTTCCTATTTTCTTTTAATTTTGTTTCATTTATTCTTTGTTATTTCACTAATCGGATCATCTTAATACACATGTTTATAAATCACGCATAAAAATTTAACTGTATATTTTTACGGGTAAACAGTTTGACGTCCATTGTGGGGCCTAGACAATTGTGGTGTTATTTTGATCTGCTCATTTGTTACTAATGTGCTTTAAAGTTTTTCTGTTTTAAGCATACATGTAATGACCCGACCGGTCGTCTTACTTTTTAGATCCATGTTCCCCTATTTAAGACTTTCTGTATGTGCTTTTACTATTTTATGACTTGCGAGGATGATTGGTTTGATTTTGGAAGGATTTGGGTTGAATTCGGAACACTTAGTTCCTTTATAGTGGCCTAAGGTGGGCAAGGTTTACTTGAGTCAACATTTTGAGTAAATGAACTTGGAACCAAGATTTGAAGGTTCCAATAGGTTCGTATGATAATTTTTGACTTGGGCGTGTATTCGGATCGAGTTTCAGGTGATCTAGGAGCGTTTCAGCATTGAATGTTGAAAGTTGGCGCCTTGAAGGTTTTAAAGCTTCCTAAATTTGATTTGAAGTAGACTTTAGTGCTACAGGTATTCGTTTGGGCTTCCAAGTCTAAGAGTAGGTTCATATTGTGATCTGTGACTTGTGCATAAAATCTGGCATCATTCCGATTTGTCTAAGCATGATTCGTCGCGTTCGGAACTAGTTGAAGAAGTTTAAAGTTCAAAAGTTTGATTAATTTGGTTTTAGGGCGCGATTCTTAGTTTCGATATTGCTTTATATGTTCCGAGGTTTCGAGTAGGTCTGGATTATATATATGAACTTGTTGGTGCAGTTGGATGGGGTCCTGAGTGGCTCGGGTCTGTTTCGGACCATCCGAAGTTAAGTCCAAATTGCAATAATTGTTGGTTCTGATTTCCTTCTTCACGAACGCGGAGGGTGTTTCGCATTCGCGATGAAGGATTTTGGGGCTGGATTATTTTGTGCTTCGCGTTCACGAAGGATGGGTCACGTTCGCAAAAGCTTGGGACTAGTGGCCTTCGCGTTCGCGATTGTAGTCCCGCATTCGCGAAGGAGCTGGGTCAAGGGGGTCAGTTGGTTAATGCCCTTCACATTCGCGAAGGGAGGAACGTGTTCGAGATGCTTAGGCTGGGCTAGCCTTCATGATCGCGACGACCTGGTCGCGTTCGCAAAGAGTCTTTTCTGAGATCGTGAGGCTTCTTTTGTGATCGTGAAGAAGGACCACTTGTCAGAAACATGTTTTAAAATCGGTACTTTGGCTCATTTACTCTCATTTCACATTGGTTTGGTTGATTTTAGAGCTTCTTGGAGAGGGATTTTCACCCAGCATCTTGAGGTAAGTGATTTATACCTAATGTGAGTTTAATACATAGATTATTGGTAGATTTTAACATAGAAATTGTGAAAAACTATGGAATTATGTTGAAAATCCTAGGGTTTGGTAAAAATGGGATTAGACCCCGAAATTGATGATGAAATTGATAGATATTATATATTTGAGTTCGTAAGATCATGGGTAACATTTATCTACAACAAATTTTGGAATCCGGTAACGTTTGCCCGAGGGTGACTTTTAAGGACTTTTCGGTTTGGATTGGGTAATTACTCTAATAGATGAATTATGAACTTTTGAGCATATATTGATTAGTTTGTACAACCTTTTACTAGTTTCAGATTGCTCCGCATCGATTGAGGAAATTAGTGAGGTTAAGGGCCGAGTAGTGGACTTGGAAGTGAGCTAAGTCTCTTGCCTAATCTTGTAAGAGGAAATTATCCCTGTAGGTCTTTAAATTGTTAACTGTTGCTAATTGTGGGTGCTACATACGCACGAAGTGATGAAAGTCCATGCGTAGCCAAATTCATATATATGTCCGGGTAGACTTATGACTTTATCATGCAATAATTGTATTATTGAACCCAACTTGTTAGTTTAATTACTTGAATTTGTAATTAAAATTCGATTAGGGATTATGTTAGGCGATCTTTGTTACTGTGAGTTTTGGCGGAATATTCGATTATTGATAGAAAATTATGCTTCTTTATGTGCCTATCCTGGTGTTGTTCTTCTATGACCCTTAGTCCGAAGAATTTCTCTATTCCTATGGATCGGGCCGAACGCCTCAACAATATATTTGAGATGCATCCATGGATTGGGCCGTACGACCTTGGTAGTGTATGTGCACGATTATCATGGATTGGGTCGTATGACCTCAGCATAACTCGTGTGTAATATTGCTAGGGGTCCGAATATACATGATGTTTCTTTCATGACTTGAGATTTGATATTTACGTGATGGTTCTTATTTGTTGAGATGGAATGTGATATTTGGGGATTTTAAATTGATATTTTGTTAAAGGATCACATTATCTACTGTTACTTATTCCATTATTACTGTCGTATTTCATGCCCATTTATAATTCTTACACTTTGCTTATTGACCACTGGTAAGTGTCGATGTAGACTCTTCGTCGCTACTTGTTCGAGGTTAGACTAGATACTTACTGGGTACACGTTGATTTACATACTTATGCTACACTTCTGCACAAATTGTGAAGGTACTGAGGTAGGTACATCTGGTGTCCATTCAGGTGCGATCCATATCATACGGAAACTTAGTGGTGAGCTGCTCCCCGATGCTCCGATCTGCAGCACCCAGAGTCTCCTTCCTGTTGCATTTTACCTTTTTGTCTATTTCATTTCAGACAGTAGTTGTAGTGGTTTGTATAATCTACTAGATTTCTCATGCACTTGTGATACCGGATTTTGGGAAGTTGTAGTAGATGTTTATGGTTTATGCCTAATATTATCACCATTTCATTTTTATGTTGTATTTATGCTTTATGTTACCATGGCTTTCTATACCTAGATTCTTTATTAAATAAAAATTCATGATTTCAAATGTAATAAAATGAGCAATTACATAGATAGTTCACTGTTGGTTTCCTAACGGCGTCGTTGGGCGCCATCACAACCTATGGTAGGTATTAGGTCGTGACAGCTTGTATTAGAGCTCTAGGTTCACATAGTTCTCACAAGTCATGAGCAGGATTAGTAGAGTCTTGTGGATCAGTACGGAGACGTTCGTACTTATCTTCGAGAGGCTATAGGGTGTTAATAAACTTCCCTTTCTTCATCTCGATCGTGCTGTTGATGTTTTGCTAAGTATATTATTCTTATTCTTTCACAAATGGTGAGAACGTGCGCTACGAATGTATCCGGCGGCAGATTAGTTGCCCCTTGTTGTTAGAGGCCGAGGGAGGGCCACAACTTCTACTAGAGGACGAAGGCGTCCTAGAGTTGCTCCAGTTGTACCATCAGTGGATCTAGTTGAGGATCCTATTATTGAGGAGTAGGATGAGGCGACTGCAGTTGAGCCAGCCCTAACAGATTTTATGAGTGCACTGGGATTTTAGGAGATCATCGGTCGTATGCTGTAGTTCATGGATTCTATGACTCAGACCAGACTATTTCCGGTAGATCCGGTCATATCTCAGGAGGGAGGGGGAGCATAGACCTTACCGCTCAGGATCAAGGGCACGCTGCTACTGTTTATCAAACCCCGGGTACACTGCCTGCGGGTAGGGCCCAACCAGTTGCTACGGTTATACCAGAGCCTAGACCAGAAACAACCGTTGAGCAGTAGAAGCAACTGGACAGATGGACTAGGCTACATCCTCCTGTCTTTGTCGGTGAGCGGCCTGAAGACCCACAAGACTTCATTGATCATTGCATGGAGTCCAATGGGGTGGACTTCACCACATTCAGTTGGAGGGAAAGGCCCGTAGATGGTGGCAGTCTTATCTCTGTAGCAGGACAGCAAGTTCACCTCCCTTGACTTGGGACCAGTTCATTTGTCTCTTTTTAGAGAGATATATTCCACCCTTTCAAAGGAAATAGTTATGGGGTCAATTCGAGCGGGTCCAACACGGCCAGATGTCTGTGACCGATTATGAGGCGAGATTCTGTAAGTTGTCTCACCACGCACTTATGATACCCCCCCCCAGATGCAGAGGTTTATTGCAGGCTTGCATTATGCTATCTAGGTTACTATGGCCCGAGAGGTTGATATGAGGACTTCTTATGAGCAGGTTGTGGAGATAGCTTAGAGGATCGAGGGTATCCACAGCTAGGGTCGATTGTATATGACGGGGGAGAAGCAGCTTCGAAATTTTGGCAGATTTAGTGGTGCCCCATTTAGGGGCAGAGGTCAGTTCATGAGGGGCCAATCTAGCAGGCCTATGTATTCAACACCACCGCCTGCTCGGGGTGCTCCGGCGCGACCCTACTTCAACACCATTCTAGAGAGTACCTGTCGTCCACCGTCTATTCAGGGTTCCTCCAGTGGTTATTCTGGTTACTAGGATCAGATGCAGGGGTAATAGTCTTCCGCATTGAGAGGTTACTACGAGTGCGGGGAGCTTGGTCATATGAGGACGGTCTGCCCCATTCGGGGCAATGAAGTATCAGGGCCATCGGCCCACGATCACCACACCAGCTGCCACACAACCCGTTCCACTGGCTAGAGGCGGAAGGCAGGTGGGTAAGGGTCACCCTACAGGTGTAGGCTAGCCAGGTGGCACTCCGGCTAGGTTCTATTCCTTTTCAACCAGAGATGCAGTAGCCTTAGACGTCGTGATCACAGGTATTATTTCTTTGTGCGATAGGGATGCTTCGGTACTATTCGATCTGAGGTCTACTTATTCAAATGTATCTTATGTATTTTCTCCTTACCTGGATGTCTCTCATGAGTCCTTGGGTGTTCCTGTATATGTGTCCACGCCGGTGGGTGATTCTGTTGTTGTGGATCGGGTTTACTGGTCCTGTGTCGTGAATTTCTGTGGTTATGAGACTAGAACAGATCTTCTGTTGCTTTACATAACCGACTTTGAGGTCGTCCTAGGCATGGATTGGTTGTCTTTGTACCATGCCATTATTGATTGCCATACCAAGACTGTTACCTTAGCGATGCTAGAGTTGCCTAGATTGGAGTGGAGGGGCTCATCTATCAATACATCTAGTCGGGTTATCTCTTTCTTGAAGGTTCGACATATGGCCGAGAAGGGTTGTATAGCCTATCTAGCTTATGTTCGGGATACTACAATAGAAACTCCCACGATTAATTCAATGCCCGTGGTGCGTGAGTTCTCCAATGTATTTCCTTATGATCTACCAGGCATGCCACCAGATCGTGATATTGATTTCAACATTGATTTAGCGCCAGACACCCAGCATATCTCTATTTCACCGTATCGCATTGCTCTAAAATAGTTGAAGGAGTTGAAGGAGCAGCTTGATGAGTTTCTTGAGAAGGGTTTCATCAGGCCGAGTGTGTTGCCTTGAGGTGCACCGGTATTATTTGTGAAGAAGAAGGACAGGAGTATGCGGATGCGCATTAATTACCGCCAGCTGAACAAATTCACTATCAAGAATAAGTATTGATGATTTGTTTGATCAATTATAGGGTGTTAAGATGTTTTCTAAGATCGATTTGAGATCTGGGTATCATCAGCTGAAGATTAGTGCTTTGGATGTTCCGAAGACGGCTTTCCGGACTAGATATGGGCACTATGAGTTTCTAGTTATGTCCTTCGATTTGACTAACGCCCCAATGACGTTCATGGATTTGATGAATCGAGTGTTCAGGATATATCTTTACTCATTTGTCATTATCTTCATTGACAACATATTGATCTACTCGCGTAGTATGGAGGAGCACGAGCAGCATTTGCGGATAGTGCTTCAGACCTTGCGGAACAAATGCTATATGCTAAGTTCTCCAAGTGCGAGTTTTGGTTAGATTCTGTGGCTTTCCTGGGGCATGTTGTATCAGGTGAGGGTATCAAGGTGGATCCCAGGAAAATCGAGGCAATTTAGAGTTGGCCTCGTCCTACCATAATGTCTGAGGTCAGGAGTTTCTTGGGGTTAGCAGGTTATTATCATCGGTTTGTTGAGGGTTTCGTGTCTATTGTAGCTCCTTTAACTAGATTGACCCAGAAGGGTGCTCTGTTCAGATGGTCCGATGATTGTGAGGCGAGCTTCCAAAAGCTCAAAACCGCATTGACTAGAACACCAGTGTTAGTGTTGCCCTCCGGTTCAGGGATGTATATCGTGTATTTTGATGCTTCACGCGTTGGATTGGGTTGTGTATTGATTTAGGATGGGCGAGTTATTGCATATGCTTTACATCAGCTGAAGCCCCACGAGAAGAATTATATTGTGCATGATTTGGAGTTGGTCGCTATAGTTCATGCTCTCAAGATTTGGAGGCATTATCTTTATAGGGTGTCATGTGAGGTCTACACCAATCACCGTAGTTTGCAGCATTTTTTTAAGCAAAGGGATCTTAATTTGAAGCAGTGCAGTTGGCTTGAGTTACTGAATGATTATGATATTACTATCCTCTATCATTCGGGCAAGGGGAATGTAGTTGCATATGCCTTGAGCATAAAGGCCGAGAGTATGGTTAGTTTGGCATTCATTCCAGCAAGGGAGAGGCCATTGGCTTTGGACATACAGTCCTTAGCTAGTCGACTTGTGAGGTTGGATATTTTAGAGGAGGAGACTTAGGAGACCAAAGAGGACATGCAGATTAGATATCCACACTTATGCGACACTCAGATATGATTCTAGACCGTTCAAGGATGAACATTTATTTAAGAGGCGGAGAATGTAACGACCCGACTGATCATTTTTCTTTCTATATCCCGTTACCCTATTTAAGACTTTCCAAATGTGCTTTTACTGTTTTATGACATGAGGGGATGATTGGTTTGGTTTTGGAAGGGTTCCGGTTGAATTCCAAACACTTAGCTCCTTCATAGTGGCCTAAGGTGGCCAAGTTTAACTTGAGTCAACATTTTGAGTAAAAGACCTCAAAATCGGGACTTGAAGAATCCAAAAGTTTCGTAGGATGATCTTGGTCTTGTCCGTGTTTGGATCGAGTTTTAGGTGATCCGGGAGCGTTTCAGTGCTTAATGTTGAACGTTGGTGCCTTAAAGATTTTTGAGCTTCTTAAATTTGGTTTGAAGTAGACTTTGGTGTTAACGGTGTTCGTTTGAGATTCTGAGCCTAGAAATATGTTCGTATTGTGATTTGTGACTTGTGTGTAGAAGGTGTCATTCCAAGTTGTCTAAGAATGATTCATTGCGTCCGAAGCTAGTTGAGGAAGTTTGAAGTTCAAAAGTTGATTAATTTGGTTTTAGGGCGCGATTCTTAGTTTCGATGTTGTTTTATGTATTCCGAGGTTTCGAGCAGATATGGATTACGTTTATGAACTTGTTGGTGCAGTTGGAAGGGGTCTTGGGTGGCTCGGGTGTGTTTTGGATCGCCCAAAGTTAAGTCCAAATTGCAGAAATTGCTAGTTCATGGGTAACATTTATCTACAAAAAATTTTGGAATCCAGGCACGTGGCCCCGGGGGTGACCTTTAGGTTCCGATTCGGATGGGGTAATTACTGTAATAGATGAACTATGAACTTTTGAGAACATATTGATCAATTTGTACGAACTTTGACTAGTTTCGGATTACTCGACATCGATTTGGGGCAATTAGTGAGGTTGAAGGGGCGAGTAGTGGACTTGGAAGCGAGGCAAGTCTCTTGCCTATCCTTCTATGTAGGAATTATCTACGTAGGTGTTTAAATTGTTAATTGTTACTAATTGTGGGTGCTATGTATGCACGAACTGATGAGAGTCCGTGCGTAGCTAAATTTATGTTTACGTCCAGTAGACTTAGGGCTTTATCACGCAATAATTGTATTATTTGAACCTAACTTGTTAGCTTAATTACTTGAATTTATAATTGAAATTTGATTAGGTATTATGTGAGGCCAAACTTCATTACTTTGAGTTTTGGTGGAATATTCGATTGTTGATAGAAAATTATGCTTCTTTATGTGCCTATCTTGGTGTTGTAGTTGTATGACCCGTAGTCCGAAGAGTTTCTTTATTCCTATGGATCGGAACTCCTCGGCAATATATTTGAGATGCATCCATGGATCGGGCTGTACGACCTCAGTAGTGTATGTACACCATTATTATGGATCGGGTCGTACGACCTCGGCATAACTCATGTGTAATATCACTGGGGATCCAAATATACATGATGTGTCTTTCATGACTTGAGATTTGATATTTATGTGATGGTTCTTATTTGTTGAAACGGCATGTGATATTTGGGATTTTAAATTGATATTTTGTTAAAGGATCTCGTTATCTACTGTTACTTATTCCATTGTTACTGTCGTATTTCATGCCTATTTATAATTCTTTTACTTTATTTATTAACCACTAGTAAGTGTCGATGTCGACCCTTCGTCACTACTTCTTCGAGGTTAGACTAGATACTTATTGGGTACACGTTGATTTACGTACTCATCCTACACTTGTGCACAAATTGTGCAGGTACTGAGGCAGGTACATCCGCTGTCCGTTCAGGCATGTATCCATATTACACGCAGACTTAGTGGTGAGTTGCTCCCCATGCTCTGATCTACAGCACCCGGAGTCTCCTTCCTGTTGCATTTTCTTTCTATTTCATTTCAGAAAGTAGTTGTAGTGGTTTGTATAATCTACCATATTGCTGGTGCACTTGTGATACCGGATTATTAGAAGTTCTAGTAGATGCTTATGGTTTTTGCCTAATATTATTACCATTTCTTTTTTACGTTGTATTTATGCCTTATATCACCATAGCTTTCTAAACCTAGATTCATTATTAAATAAAAATTCATGATTTCAAAAGTAATAAAATAAGCAATTAAATAGATAGTTCACAGTTGGCTTGCCTAACAGACGACGTTGGGTGCCATGACAAGCTATAGTGGAACTTAGGCCATGACCAAACTACAGTAATGGCACACAATAATGTCAATAATTTGCTCAATGTTGGTGTGAACAACAACAACGAGCCTGTGGATAATTTACACGATGGGTTACAATTCAACTGGTGAAACTCATTATGATGGGAATGAATCGACTATACCGGGTGGAAAAAAATACTCGACCAGCAAGGAGTCTCACTCTGATGATTTAGACGATGAGCCAGTGGCTGATACCGTAAAAGTTTTGAGAGCACAACAATGAGAAATTATGAATCACCCATTAAGATAGGACCAAATAATGACTGAGCTTCAACAAACGATATTAACAGCGTCAAATAAATCCAATAGTGGGGTTCGAGCTCCCTCTGGCGTACCTATAAATCAAAGGGTTTCAGGAATCGATATCGTAGTTTCAAGGGGGAGATTAAATCAAACAAACAACCAAGCAGGCACAACAAGTAATGGATCTGGAAATGAAAACAATGCAGAAGATCCTTTCATGGCCGAGCTCATGAGGTGTATAAGAGAGATAAATGCTCGAAGGAATCAAAATGCTAAATCAAATCATTCTCTGATGGATCAAATTCTGGGGCACCTCCGTTCCTAAAGGTCCGGATTCAAATATCTATATACAGTTGTCGTTCAAACATAGTGCGACTCCGAAGTTGATCCTAAAGAGGTTTAAGATGTTGAATATTTCATAATACAATGGAATATCGGATCTGCAGGAATACATTACAATGTACACCACTACCGTGAAAGGGAACAATTTGGCTCCACATGAGATCAAACCAGTTTTGCTAAAGAAATTTGGGGAAACGTTAACGAATAGGGCTTTAACATGGTATTCACTTTTACCTGAACACTTATTGATTCTTTTGAAATCATCAAAGCTCACGTTGGAGCAAGGAAAGTTCAAGTTCAGAATGCAGATATTTTCAAAAAATTTCAAGGAGACTCGGAGTTACAACAGAACTGATGAAACTAACGGGGTCTCCTTATCTCGCAATAAACATGATTTTAGCAGGAGTTAAAATGAATGGTGTGACTTTTTTGGCTACAAGAAATACGAAGATATCAGTCACTCATAAAGAGGATTTGGGAAGTACCAAAGGATGATAAAATTAAACGCGTGTTGGTTGATCCAGGTAGTTTTGCTAATACATTCAACTGAGAATCGTAGAGCAAGCGAAGCTGACCGATAGCATAGTTTTGACAATGAAGCTTTTGGCTGAATTAAATTTAACAAGTGTATTGACTCGGGGAGAGATCACGTTTCCTATGTACGCTGAAGGAGTGATGAAATCAATATTATTTGAAGTTTTGGATAGTGATATGGGGTACAATGTGATTCTCGGTAGGCCATGGATCCATAATATGAAGGATATTCCATCAACTTATTACCAGTTGTGAAAATTCGCAACACTGGATGGAGTCAAGCAGATTAGAGTTGACCAGCCCGCTATTAAGGAGATGAATGCAATCACTTTGTCTAATATCAAGGCGGCTGAAATCAATAAATAACAAATACAGATTCTAGTGCCAACTCATAAATCAGTTCTAGTCCCAACACCAAGGGAAGACAGTGTTTAGGAGGAAACACCAGATATTTACCAGGTATCCAAATCTTTCCAGGTACCAGAAGATATGGATGCAACAAAATCAACTCTAGAGGAACTTGTACAAGTCATTTTGTTCGTTGAGTTCCCGAAAATGATGGTTTACCTTGGAACGGGGTTAAACCCCAAACTCAGACGCAAAATTATTGATTTTCTTTAAGCTAATTCTAATTATTTACCATGGCCTCATTTAGATATGACAGGTATTTCAATCGAAATGGTAGTTCACAAGTTAAGCTTGGACCCTAATTTCCCTCCGGTAAAGCAGAAAAAGGCTAATAGCCGAGGTTAGAAACATGTTTGTTAAGAAGAAGGTAACCAGATTACTTAGTATTGGTTCAACAGAGAAAGTTGAGTATCCTGATTGGTTAGCTAATGTAATGGTAGTACCAAAAAATAATAATAAATTTAGAATGTGTATTGATTTTAAGGATTTGAATAAGGCTATCCCTAAAGACTCTTCTCCATTGCCAAACATTGATCAAATGATTGATCAACGGCTGGGCATTAGTGTATGAGTTTCCTTGATGTGTATTCTGGGTATAATCAAAAAAGAATGCACCTGGAGGATCAAGAGAAAATATAATTTATTACTAATTTTGGTACTTATTATTATAATGCGATGTCTTTTGGGCTTAAATATTGGAGCCACTTTCCTGAGACTCTTGAACAAGATGTTTGAACATAAAATTAGGAAAACTATGGAAGTTTATATAGACATGTTGGTTTAGTCTCTTAATGCATGGGATAATTTGAGTCATTTGCAAGAAACATTTGACTTCTTGAGGAAGTACAACATGCAGCTTAATCCAGAGAAATATGCTTGATATCACAATGAGATATTCTCGTTTCTTGGTATCATAACGAGAAACTGAGGTAAATCTGGACAAGATTAAGGCCATAGAAGATATTCCTGATCAATTGAATAACATAAAGGAAGTGCAAAGATTGATTGGAAGGTTGGCGGCCCTTAGTAGGTTATATTTGGATCCTCAAAAAGGTGTCACCATTCTTTTCATTATTGAAAAAGAATAATGACTTTGCATGAACACTGGAGTGTCAAAAAACATTGCAGGTTTTGAAAAAATATTTGTCCAGTCCACCTTTGATGTCCAAACCAAAGGATGGAGTGTTGATACCCAATTTTGCCCTCATTATTTTAAATATGCATACATATCTTCAAAATCGTGCACATAAATTATTATTAGACTTTCAATGCATGCACAAGTGTCTTTATAATTTTTCTACAATTTTAAAGGCTTTAAATCCATTTATTTTCGCATTTTTTATTATGCAAATATCCACTAATGAACCCTCATATTATTTTTATGATGATTTAATCATCTAAATTCATCATTTATGCCCATATAGTGTTTAAAGATTTTAACCACATTTTTTTAATTACATTTGCTTTTTTTTAGATTAAAATCGCACATTTTGTAATAATAGCCCGTATATACTTATAATTATTTTATTTTTGCAAAAAATAGCTTTTATATTTTTATAAGGATAAATAAATGTCATTAATCATTTTTAGGCACAAATGATAATTTTACTATTCCATTTATCGTTTTTTACAAATTATTTATTAATTAAAAATGGGTATTTAAATCTGGCCCCATTTTTTTTAAAATCGGACCTAGGCTACCCACACCAGCCCACTAACCAGCCCAATACCCGTCCAACCCAGTACCCAAACCCGTTCAACCCAGACCCATACCCATTTTAAAATACCCGACCCAAGCCCTTGTAAAATCCCAGCCGTTGATCTCAAAGATCAACGGCTTCCAATCACCCGTGCTTTTTTAATTAACTAACACCCTAACCCTAATTCATTATCTCCCAAACCCGCCGCCTCTGTATTCTCTCATCTCCTCCCTTTCTCTCTTCTGAAACCCTAGCGCAGTAATCCCGTTTTCCCCTTCGATTCCAACTCAAAGATGGAATCCATAGACGATTTCCTTACCTTATTGGTCGTCTCCTATTACTGGCTGTAGACATGTGATTTTTGACCCTCCCCAAGATTTTTTATATTTTAGCATGTAAATATTTAATGTAGGCCTAATATAGTTATTTCAACTATTTTTGACTTCTTTACTTTATTTTATTACCAGAAATGAAAATTACAAAAAATATTTTAGTTTATGTATTTGTCATAAATTTGAAAAAAATGCAAAAATAGTACCCTATTTTTATCTTTATATAATTTCGAAAATACAAAAATAGTTTCATGTTTGGTTTAATTAATTAGGATTAGTTTTGACATGATGTAGTATTTTTATCTTATTTTAAAAGGCATTGTGTAGTCTAGGGGCCCTTCTAGACTCTTCTTTAGGACAAAAATAAATAAAAAGACCCTAAGGACTTAACACAAAAAGACCTAGGGACTTGGCAAAATACACAAAATATAACCCTAGACCCTACACCTATAAAAGCTAAGAGCCCGTTTGGATTGGCTTAAAAAATGGCTTTTAAGTTAAGTGCTTAAAAGCACTTTATAAGTGCTGGAACTTGTTTTATAAATAAGTAGTTACATGTTTGGATAAAAGTGCTGAATCTTAAAAAAAGTTGTTGAAGTGTTTGGTAAACAAGTGCTAGCAAGTACTTTTTTATGTTAAAAGACAGAAATAACCTTAATTATGAGTTAATTCAAATAAAAAATATTTATATTTAATTTAATTGATTATTTTTATTCAGTTTTAGGCTTGATTGGTGGCCAACCTCAAAACCTAAAAACTCAAATTCTTTAGAGAATCTAGCAGCAACTAGTGACAATGTTGTTGTCAAGTTCAAAGGATTTGCTATGTTCTGTATTTTTTTCTTTTTGCATATCTCTTTTAAAATTAACAGATCTTGCTCTTTCTTTTCCAAAGCTTTCTCTTTGTTTTTTGAGTTAACTTTGAGATTTAGAGTGGATTTTGGCATGAACAGTACTTACCAAAAATGCAGAAAAATGAAGATGAAACGGAGAGGAAGAGGAAAAGGAAAGAAGTGGACTGCTGTGTTCTAAAGTGCAAAAAAGATAGAGAAATAGGAAGTTTTAGATTTTTATTTGACTGAGGGTAATTTGGGTATTACGAAAACTTATAATGGATAAGAAAGTAAAATCCTTGGTCAAAGTAATATGGCTTTTAAGCCAATATAAAAAAAGTTGCGTTTACCCAACTTCTTGGTTTTGGCTTTTTTAAACAGATTTTTACTTTTTTTAAGCTATTTTTTTGGTTGCCAAACACCTCCATCAGTTAAGGGGCTTAAAACTCATCCAAACAGGCTCTAAGACTAATCAGCCAAAACAAAAAAAAAAAGATAGAAAAAAGATAGCAGCTGCGGCTTCTTCTTCAAACCAAAAAACGCAGGCCTAAGGCTACGAGCAAGAAACACAAAAAAATGAGATCTGGACCATCGTTTCTTTGAAAAAAAAATAAAGAACTGAAAAATAAAAAGGGCTCTCCTTCTTCATGAAGATGGATTGAAAGCGGAACCCTAGACACCCATCAACACCCATCGCTGTCCTCCCTTCTATTTACCAGAAATCGTCGGAAAAACACGCACACACACAGAGCCGCTACTAGCCTCTGACTCGCCGGAAACAGCAGCTAGACCACCTGAAAACGACCACCATTTCCAGATCTAAAGCTCGAGCTCGAACCAGCCCCCAAACCCACGTAAATCTCCATTAAAGCAGCCTTTGTGACGTCCAAAACTGTCGTCCAAGCTCAGTCGAGCGGAATCCAGTGAGTCTGGGAGTTGAGGCAGGCAAGGTTTGTCGAGGTTTCATCAATGGGTTTCGGTTCAAGAATTTGTCCTGTTCGCGTTCCTTGTTTCTCGTCCTTTGCGGAACAAAAAGCCCGATTTGCTTTGTAATCTGAGCTCGAGATCCTGTGAATCGAAAATTGCGGCTGTTTGAGGTTTTTCTCCGTGTTCTTGTTTCTTTAATGATTATGACTGCCATATGATTGCAATGAGTCTGATTGTTCTGAATATCTTTTCGCATCGTTAGTACATATTAAAACTTAAAACTTACACTAGGATGAAGTCGTTATTTCAAACCACGAACGGGACACCCTAAGTTTCATTAGTTGAAGGAGTTTACATCTTACTGTTCTTGAGTCCTTTGAATCGTTGGCAGCAATTAAGGAATGGATGTATTCATGTGTGAATAGTGGAATAGGACAACTTAGATTTGGTTCATATAATTCTTGTTGAAGAAGAGAGGTAGTCGCCTTCAGGCCATATCATTTTATTTACAGATTTTCATAATATATATACTACTAACAACTAAACCTTGACTTTGATTTTATTATTTTTTTTGTTATTTTTTGTGTTTTGTTTAATACTTTCTCTTAACATGAATTTGCATTCTACACAAAATATGTGTTTGGGTGGGGATAGTACTTAAAACTAGCAGAAGTTCGGACCTCAATTATGGTATTGCTTATGTACTACTTTGTTAATTGATCCGCTGAATTAAATCCATGGAGTGAATAACGTGTAAAAATCCTTGAACTTGTTATGTGTACCAATTGAAATTTAGTGAAAGACGCGTAGTTGCTTTAGGCGCATAGTTTTTTAATAATTTACCTTCCTAAACTCGGGTGCACATTTATGTGACCCAAATCTAAATCCCAACGAAGTTAAAATATGTCGAAAATCACGGGTGCATTTATGTGACGTGGTTCGGGACGTGTTTTAACGACGTTGCAATCTTCTTTAATTAAAATGAACAAAAGCGGTTAAGAGTTAAAATTTGCACATAGGTTCATAATTGTTTAAAATAAGATAATTAAGCCAAATATGACAGTTGAGCGACCGTGCTAGAACCACGGAACCCGGGAATGCCTAACACCTTCTCCCGGGTTAACAGAATTCCTTACTCGGATTTCTGGTTCGCGACTGTTAAACAGAGTCATTCCTTTCCTCGATTCGGGATTCAAACCGGTGACTTGGGACACCATAAATCTCCCAAGTGGCGACTCTGAATCTCTTAATAAATGAATCCCGTTTCGATTGTCCTTTAATTGAAAAAACTCCTTTACACCCTTTATGCCCTTCCGGGGTGTAGTGAAAAAGGAGGTGTGACACTGGCTAACCGATTATGGTATTACATAATCACTTGCCTAACATGGCAAGTGGATCTCTCTTGTTTTGAACCAAATCTGGTTTGAACCTTTGTCTCTTTCCATCTATGTTCTTCCTCCATCTCTATATGGTTTGAATATCTGAGATTTTGTTCATTCCTTATTTTACCCTAACTATAGGATTTAGATCCTTTGAAATCTACTGAGATTTGGTACTTATTTTTCGTTAAATTATATCTATGTTTCTGCATGACTATCTGTGAATCTTTTCATGATTTCGTTAAAAGGTCTTCCGCCTAATTTTACTCGCCCTAAAATTAGGGCCCAGATATTTTAGATCTGATAGGGTTCCTTAGTTTGGAGTATTTTCTCTTTAATGTTTTCGTGTATCTATATGTATCTATGTTATTCCTATAGTTGTTTTTGATTAATTTACTCACCCTAAAATTAAGGTTTCAGATCTTCTCTAGTTCGATTCTTTGTGCTTTTCGAATAAATCTCTTGTCTATGTTCATTGTACACAGTGTGTGATTATTCCGCCCTTGTTTCTCTGCTGACTTTATGGTTTACCCAAAATTAGGGTTTTGAAATCCTTTACTGAAATTATAATCTTTCTTTTCCTGTACGATACTGATATTTCCTTGACAGATTTTTACTTATTCTTTCCTTATGTGCGATTCATAATTGGTACTACCTTCCTTAACTTTTTTGCTAGCTTGATTTCTGTACTTTGATTATTATGACCGACTTTTAATTGATCTCTGAACTTACTACTTACTTTATTTAGTCCTCAAACTTGACTGCTGATTTAGTCCTTGTTAATTTAAGTGACACTTCTGTGATTTTTCTTATTAATTGATTCTTGTTAGCCCTAATTGACTGATTAACTGATCTCTTTGCCTTATTTGTGTGCCATTGATTCTCCTACCTTATTTGGTTTACTTTACTGTACGCTATATAAACCTTTCATCACTCGGATTTTAACAGGCTCAAGCTTACAGACTTACCCTGACACTTACACACTCTTATAATTTCTTCACTTTACAACTCAAAAGCTCTCTGCTTTTCTTCAAAGGATTTAAGTTCTCTTTGTGCGACTACTCTGATTTATGCACTGTTTAGCCGGCTGGAAGCCAAGGCTAAACTCTTTGGATTAAAATTGCCATTACATTCCTGTTTACTTTCTTCCTAACCGGTATGTGTTAACTTCTGTTATCCTATTCTATTCCTTGTACTTATGTGGTTAGTTTACTTCAAACCTCAGCATGTTTCTGTGTGATCTATGATTCCTGTTTACTCCTTTTTCAACTGGCATGTTTCAGTTCCGGTTATCTCATTCTGTCTTATAGTTTATTTCGACCTCAGCATGTTTTTCCGTTACTGCTTTCTCAACTGGCATGCTTTAGTCTCTATTGCCCTATTCAACTCTATGTGCTTATTAGTTTGTGATTTCGGCATGCTTTTGTTTGGTATATGCCCATATGATTTTGCCTAGTTAACTAAGTTATCTCTAGTAATATGAAACCTTGTATAAATAATTGTACGTTCCCTGTTCTGCAAACATGTAATATGCTGCCAACTCTGTCTATTAGTTCAAGTATCCTAGCTCTTTCGTGATTGCTTAAATGCTAGGACATTATCCATGTCTGAATCAATACCAATCTGTTTGAACTATTACTAAATAAGGATTCTGTTTGTTTTAAGTGAAATTCTGTTTGCAGTCCTGTGATTTGGATCTGTCTGCTCCTAAATTTCAAACTGTTTTCTAAAACTGTCCCTCTACCCCCTATGTACTGATTTTCAAACTTATACTCTTAGTTATCTAGGTTCCTACCACCCCCAGTGTGAGCACTACCTAGGGTCCCTGAGACTCTTTTGAACTCTGACACATTGGGGCTAGTTTTCCAATTTCTTATGAATTCTGTGTTGAATGTGTGGTTGTAGTGTGAGCATTGCCCAGGGTCCTTGAGGCTCTTTGGGAACTTCGACTCACTGGAAGCCTGGTTTAAGGTGTTGTGGATCCCTGCTATTGTTTCAGAGCTGTAGTGTTTGAAGGCCTGGCTCCCAGGTTTATATTGGGCCTGCTAAGGCTCCCTATAGTATAATAGACATTGTTATGTAACTTATTCATTCTGGGATGTAATAATCTTTGTAATAAACAAGTATGGGGTTTATTAGTAAAAGCTGGGGGGTTATATCTATATCTTCGTTTGAAACTCGGGTAGAAATTCTGCCTATAGGTTTATTGGTAACTATGTGAATGTTACTACTTGTTTAGAGATCATGCCTATAGGATTTTCTGATTGCTTTGTTTTGTATTTCACTCGCAAGCTAGAAATCTTGTCTATAGGCCCCTTTGCATTAGAAATCGTGTCCATAGGATCCATGCACATTTCTAACTTACATGCATTAGTGACCATGTCTATAGGATTCTATCTGTTTGAATAATAACCTTTCCTGGCAATGTGCTTATGATTCTGCCCACATGTGATGGATAAATACCATGCCTATAGGAAACAAACAGATCAGTTTCAACACCTAGAAATCATGTCTATAGGAGTTAATTAATTCTGCAAATTAGAAAGCATGCCTATAAGATCTAAAGAGATTGAACATGTTTTCATGAGTTAAAAAATCAGTAATTCGCTTAGAAATCATGTTATAGGTCTTTTAATCAACTTTTAGACATCATGCCTATAGGATTCTGTTCTGGTTATCAATAGGCAAACTTGTAGGTTTATTAAGAATCCTGGGCCAAAAAATTGTGATCTCGTGCTGCTTGAAACATGCCCAGATTCAGAACTTAATCAAATCAGTAGGCAAGCCCGTAGGTCCCGATGCTCGTTTTAATAAGCTCCTATCTTATATTCTTTTTTTGCTCATCCAGATATCCTGCCTATAAGTTCCTAAATCAATAAAGTTGTCTGTTTAATTGCATGCATTTGTTGCCTATTTGTGGAGGTTAACATGAGCCTTTATCTGCTCCTTACATGATATTCCTATTTGAATTTTGTTTGTCGCCTAGCTTTTTATCATTTAAGCAACATAGGTTAGTCTAGAACCACCCTAAATAGAGGTCCTAAATACCTCCAGGACCATAGGAAAGGGACGGGTAGTGCACGCATAAGACACGAGTTAGAAGCTACTAGAACGCTTAGGTAACAACTGAAAGATAGTAATTGGGTAGTAAAGGAAATGATGACCCGTGCGCTAATGCTATGTGTAGCACCCCAACTTGGAGAAAGTTACCAAGTAGTGCATGGAAATGATCCTAAAGGCTAAAAAAAACCTAGGACCCCTCTAATTCCTATTTTAAAATAATATCTATTTGTCTAAATTGTTTTATTTTCCCATAAGACTAATTCGCTTAATTTAAGTTCGGCCGGGACCCACCGTTGTGGACTTTGAGGGGTGCCTAACACCTCTCCCTCAAGGTAATTTCGAGTCCTTACCCGATCTCTGGTGATGTAAACTGGTTATATGAGTTAATTGCTTTAGGTGCCCTAACGCACTTTAATCCGTTAGGTGGCGACTCTTCAAATCCCTTACCCCATCCCAAAAGGAAAGGAGTTTTCCCAGAAATGTCAAAACCCGATTTCGCGAGAAAAAAGGGGCGCGACAGCATGGCGACTCTGTTGGGGATATCTTTAGGCTCTTACCGTAACGAACTTGTCTGTGAATTAGTGTTTAAGCATGTCTTTATTATTCCGTTAATTCTTACACACCCTTCCCATGCTATGTCGATTTATTTGCCTATCCTTATTCATTTATGATTCCCCCCCCCCCCCCCCCTTATCGCTTTTACTATGGAAACTGCTTGTCTCCTTGTTTTCTTTTCTTAAATGTCTTTACAATTATTAAATATCGCATTTCATCGTTATTCATCATGCAAATACTTGACAACGTGTTGTTTTCTTTTTGCATAATTCCATGCTCAACATCATATTCCACTCGTGCGTTCTAATACCATAGCGACACTTGATGAGTGTCCGCGCTCTTCCTAAAAACACCCTTTAAATTCGGAAAGGCTTATTTGCGGTAAAACTAGTCGATCAGCGGTAGAGTCGATAGTTCCGTGCCTTTCCCACTCAAGTTGTCCGCTTGAGGGTACCGGTCTAGACTTCTATACAAACCTTACTCTGATAATAACTGTACATGCATCATGGTCAAACCTAGCCGGGGTTAATATGCTGTCCACATGATAACCCCCTAAGAAAGCCTTGTCCAAAGTCCACCGGGATTTCCATAATCCTAATGGACGCAATCACGATATGTGCATTATTTGGAGAGATAAATGCCGACATGCTAATTGTTAATGTGTAAGTAGTCGAATCCGGAGGGGGCAAGGGTCTAAATTTGTTTGTTTTGTGGAAAATGAGGCACGAAGTCCCCAGGTTCGGCATGGTCCAAAGTATACCACCGCTGTTGTTGGACTGGTGGGAAAATCTTTCACCAAGCGACAAAAACCACGTGAAAAGGGTCCTTGGAAATCTACCTTCTTTATTGGACATCCAACCAAACAACATGTTGATCGAAGCTGCTACTATGTTCTGGGACGGAGAAAGAGTTGTATTCCGTTTTGGTGACATAGAAATGACTCCTCTCTTGGAGGAAATCGGAGGGTTCGCTGGATTACCGTGGGATAGTCCTGGTTTGCTAGTACCAGAAAACCGCAATACTAGGGGGTTTCTGAAAATGATGGGCCTGAGAAAGAATGAGGACTTGGAATGCCTGAAGAAGTCCTACATACCCTTTGACTTCCTCTATGAATGATATGGGGACAGAAAATCTTACCGTATCTTTCATGATGAATTCTCCATCACTTCCCTAGGTTGGACTCACCGAAGGGTTTTTGTATTCATCGTCTGCTTTCTGGGTATGTTGGTGTTCCCAAGCCAAGGGGACAGAATTCACACCAGGTTGGCCATGGTAACCAAAGCTTTAATGGAGGGAATCGAGGGACAAACCTATACTATTGTCCCGATGATTGTAGCAGACATAGACCGGGCCCTGGATCGTTGCAAGAAGGGGTTCAAACACTTTGAGGGTTGTAACTTGCTACTATAGATTTGGTTGTTGGAGCATCTTCAGAGGGGTCAGTACTGCCAAGAGTTTCCACGGAGACCAAGGAACGATCACATCGCTTTCCACCATCCTAAGAGAATGATTTTTAACCCAGACAGATTTGCACAGCCAGAGAACGCTACAGAATGGGTACAGTTTTTCAACAATTTGACCGAGGACCAGGTCCACTAGAGTTCGAATGGTTCCCTACCGATGAATTCATCATCAGATCCAGGGATGTTCCGCACTTGGTGTTGATTGGGTCAAGGGGAATACATCCCTATGTTCCAGGGTCATGAGGCAAGCTGGTAGAAAACAAGTCATACCACGAGTCTCCAAAATGAGTCATTACAGAGCCGATTTTCAGGGCGACATCATTCCATACAAATGTGAGGCCCAACACATGTGGCACTTGAAGATTATCGTAGAAAAGGATACCATCGAGCCAGATCGATACCATGCCGGTCATGTGTACTTCTACCCCTCATGGTTAGAAGATAACATAGCAGGAATATTCGAGCCAAGGGTTGGTCATAGATGAAGTCGCTGAAGCACAAGTGAAGCATGGGAGGCTACGTAAGAGGATCCTTGAATCCGAAGCCAAGCATCTAGAGCAACACAAGTTCGACATGGAATCAATCAACGAGTGGAAAGAAATGGCTACAAGGTCGGCGGAAAGGTTAGAGTACTAGGAGCAGGGTCTTATGGAACTGGAAGGGAAGATGAGGAAAAGGGTCGTAGATTGTCAGAATACAGAAGGTAATGAAGGAGGACATCTAGAAAGGGCATACCTGCTGCTGGACATGCACGACCTGGGGAATCTGACCGATGGAGCCAAGATGGCCTAATATGGGTAAGGTCCCTCCGGGACCAAGTAGATTAGGTTTATCTGTTTTGAGTCATTTTGGGAATTCAAATGTAATAAGGCAGATGCCATTAGTAACTCATTTATTTTCGTTTTTTGAGGTTCGACTTATTTATTGATTAATGAAATGAGTCATTAAGATCTCTTCAAATCTACCTGTCGCTAGGTCTACCTCGGGCACAACGAGGTTCCCCAAATTAGGGTGCGAATTTACATTTCTGCAATATATGTTTAAATCCTGCAAATGTTTCTCAAAATCCTTACTGACTTGTCTACCTTTTTTTTTCTTTTTTTTTGATTATTCCCTTCCCCTAAGGTTGGTTCACACATACTGGCATCGTTAGCATATCACACCAGATCTAGAGGCCCTCCACCTCCTCCTTCTCCGAGTAATATGAAAAGCAAAGGAAAAGCTAAGATGGATGATATGAGTGTTATCCGGAAAGAAAACGTTGTACATGCTGAGAATCTTGAAACTTCAGACGGTCGGACTACTTCAGCCCAGAATGATTTGGTCCTACGATTAGAACAGAAAATACTAGAATTGCAAGGAGAAATTGAGTAGGTCTGCAATTTGGCAAACCTCTCCCTCACCCTAAACATCCCAGACGTTAACCAACAAAATGCTCAAAACCCAGCACCTCCTCAAAACACACGTCCACAAAATCCTCCCGCACCCCATCAATACACAACTCCTCTGCAAAATCCTAATCCTCCACCAATACCCACTCCTCCTTAGCACCAACATCTTCATACCCAATACCCACAGACCACTTACCATACTCCTCAGAATACCCCACAACCTATCCCTGATCCACAAAACTCCACTAACGATCACCACTACACTCCAACCCCCGACACCCACCAAAACAATTCCATATACGTGGAAACCTTACCTCACTCTACTCAGCTAATCTCGTACACTCCAGAATCAGCCGAGAAGGACCTGCTCATTAAGAACATGGCCGGAGAACTCAAGAAGCTCACAAGCCGAGTCCAGGATGTTGAAGGAGGTAAAGGAATTGAAGGTCTGAATTATGAGGATATGTGCATTCAGCCAGACGTGGAACTACCAGACCGCCTAAGTTTGAGATGTTTGACGGAACAGGTGACCCGAAAATACATTTGAGAACATACTGTGATAAGCTCGTGGGAGTTGGGAAAGATGAAAGGATTCGCATGAAGCTGTTCATGAGGAGTCTCACTAGAGATGCCCTATCTTGGTATATCAGTCAGAATCCCAAGAAGTGGGTTAATTGGGTAAGCATGGCATCAGACTTCATGGATCAATTCAGGTTTAACACAGAGAATGCACCGGATGTCTTCTACATACAAAATCTAAAGAAGAAACCAACGGAGACTGCGAGTATGCTACTCGATGGAGGTCAGAAGCTGCAAAAGTGAGGCCGGCACTAGAAGAAGAGCAGATAAGCAAATTCTTCGTCAGGGCCCAGGATCCCCAGTACTATGAAATGGTCATTGAAAATCACATGTTCTCCGACATCATCAAACTTGGAGAAAGGATTAAAGAAGGGATCAAGAGTGGGATGGTGACCAATTTCGAGGCATTGCAAGCCACGAACAAAGCATTGCAGTCAGGGGGAATATCAAAGAAGAAAGAAGTAGGGGCAGTAATGGTGGCCCAAGGGCCAAAATCTCCACTCACATACCAAACACCTCCACCCACATACCAACCTTCATCTCCCAGATACTCTCAACCCGCTACCGTTTATCACACTTATAGCACCCAGCCAGCCTATTACCATTCACCTCCAACCCGTCAAAACTATCCAAAACTCAGACCCAATTTTGATCGCAGGCCGTCCAGACAATACACACCTATTGCTGAACCCATTGACCAACTATATGAAAGATTGAAGTCTGCCGGATATGTCACCCCTATTCCTGCTGTTGCAATGGAAAACTCCTCCCAGTGATTCAACCCAAACAAAACACCCTGATTGACACCAAAGTCATACAAGCAAAAGAAGCCGCGCCAAATGTCCGCAACAATCCCCTCTCAGATCATAGGGGTTAAGGAGTCAATGTGATAGAAACTGATGAAGAATGGGATCCTGAGGGGTCGATTGGGCTTATTTGGGAAGGTGATGACCCTATACCTGCAGTCACACTCACTCCTATTGTGGTACAGATACAACCGCCAGTCGAAGTTGAAGTAGTCGTGCCAGTCCCGTTCGAAATTGAAGTAACAACACCTGCAGCTGCACCAGCTCCGTTTGAAGTAGAAGTATCCACACCCTTCACTGTGATGGTAGCACCCACACCTCCTTTCAATTCCAACGCCATACCCTGGGATTACGTTGCCGAAGCTAGGAGAAAAGTAAAGGCAAAGATGGAAGAATCTGGTGCCGCACAGGGAATGACCAGAACCGGAAGGATCTATACGCCCAAAAATTTGGGAGGAACAAGCAAGGAGGCTGCTACCAAACAACCCGTTATTGAAACTGGTCCAGACGATCTTTGGAGGAAAGTACGGGCAAGGGAATACTCTATCGTCGATCATCTGAACAAGACTCCCGCCCGGATATCCATCCTGTCGCTATTACAAAATTCTGAGGTGCATAGGAGTGCTCTGATGAAGGTATTGAATGAAGCTTACGTACCCAACAACATCACCAGTGGGGAGATGGCCAACATGGTAGGGCAAGTACTGGAGAGTCACAAGATCACCTTCCACGAAGATGAGCTACCACCTGAAGGATTAAGTCACAACAGGGCACTACATATCACAGTACAGTTTGAAGACAAATTCATCGCCAGGGTCTTAATAGATGGAGGTTCAAGCCTCAATATTTTTCCATTGACTACTCTGAAAAGGTTGGGCAAAGATTTCCATGAGATACGAACAGGGAGTATGAACGTGAAGGCATTTGATGGGTCTCAAAGGGCCACGATTGGGGAGATTAACCTTTTTCTGCAGATAGGACCAACCTGGTTCGATATTGAGTTCCAAGTACTAGACATATCAACTACATACAATCTTCTATTGGGACGACCTTGGAAACATGCCGCTGGGGCTGTGGCTTCCACGCTACACCAGGCCGTGAAATTCGAATGGAACCATCAGGAGGTAATCATTCGCGGGGATGGAAGTAATCCCATTTACACTAGTCAAACCGTCCCGGTTGTCGAGAATAGAAGAAGGCTGGGGAGAAACTTATCACTGCATTGAGCATGTCAACGCAATTGATCAAGTGGTGGAGTAACAAGATAGAAAGCATACTGGCATGGTCTGGGTATGAACCCGGCAAAGGGCTTGGGAAGAAACTCCAGGGCATTACCAAACCAATACAGTTGAAACGTCACGGCACAACTTTTGGGCTGGGATACTTATACACTTGGCAAGAATATAATGATTGGTCACCACCATGGCGTGGTCCTTATTACCCTCTCGAGCAACCAGTGCCACATCTGAGTCAGACTTTTCACCAGGCCGATACAATATGGGGATCCGCAGAGGAGGAAACTTTGGCTGGGTTAAGGGATTTGTTTCTAGAAGACGAGAATATGGATTGCAATGTGATAGTTGAGGAGGAGGAGGAAGAAGGCCTCACCATTCAGACCGTGGAAAAGGGAGCTGTTCTCAAGAATTGGACTGTCACACCATCCCGGGCCCGTCGACTTCCTAGGTAGCTTGGCAATTAGCCTGACCTGTTTTTAATAGACATCTTAGGCATTTAAGATATTTTCCAGTATTTTGTTTTGAAGACGCATTTTGTTTCGAAATAATTGCTCGAGTCATTGAGCCGTAAAAGTTTTGGATATTTTCAAAATTTAATTAATGCATTGTTCTTTAGTATTTATTATTATCTTCTACATTTTTCTTCTTCTACAGCATTATTATTACTTTTCCTGATGAACCGATGACTGTGACGTGTAATGAGACAACGCATATAAGGATAGTGATTCAAAAGAAGAGGATGAAATACCTGAGGAAGTTGTCAGAGAAGTTGAGGATTTTGAGAAACCTAAGTCCAATCTGGACGAAACCGAGGCAATCAATTTGGGAGATTCCGAAACCGTCAAAGAGACCCACATAAGTATTCACCTATCACCGTCAAAAAAAGAAGAATATACTCGTTTCCTAAAAGAATATGAGGATATTTTTGCATGGTCATATGATGACATGACCGGCCTGAGCACATCGAGAGTGGCTCATAAGTTGCCTACCAATCCAATGTGTCCGCCGGTGAAACAGAAACTCAGAAAGTTCAAACCAGACATGAGCCTAAAAATCAAGGAAGAAGTCACTAAGCAGATTAAGGCCAAAGTCCTCAGGGTAGTTGAGTATCCAACCTGGTTAGCCAACATCGTACCAGTTTCGAAGAAAGATGGGAAAATGAGGGTGTGTGTTGACTATCGGGATTTAAACAGAGCGAGTCCCAAGGACAATTTCCCGCTGCCAAATATACACATTTTGATCGATAATTGCTCCAAGCATGAACTCCAATCCTTTGTAGATTGCTTCACAGGTTATCATCAGATTTGGATGGACGAAGAAGACGCAGAGAAAACAGCCTTCTTTACACTATGGGGAGTGTACTGCTACAAAATGATGCCATTCGGTCTAAAGAATGCTGGGGCTACCTACATGAGAGCCATGACGACCATCTTCCATGATATGATACATAAGGAAATAGAGGTGTATGTCGACGATGTCATCATCAAATCCAAGAGGGCCGCAGATCACATAGCCGACTTGAGGAAGTTCTTTGACAGGCTAAGAAGGTACAATTTAAAACTGAACCCCGCAAAAGGTGGATTCGGGGTTCCTGCAGGAAAATTATTGGGATTGATTGTCAGCCGCCGAGGAATCGAGTTGGACCCGTCCAAAGTTAAGGCTATCCAAGAGTTACCACCACCGAAGAGCAAAAAGGACGTGATGAGCTTCCTGGGACGTCTCAACTACATCAACCGCTTCATAGCACAGTCCATAGTAATATGTGAATCCATCTTCAGAATGTTGAGAAAGGATGCTGAAACTAGTTGGATTGAAGATTGTCAAAAGGCTTTTGAAAAAATTAAGGAATATTTGTCCACGCCACCAGTCCTAGTCCTGCCAGAACCTGGGAGAACTTTGCTACTCTATCTATCCGTATTAGATGGGCCTTTCGGTTGTGTTTTGGGACAGCATGACGAGACAGGAAGAAAGGAGCGAGCCATATATTACTTGAGTAAGAAGTTCACACCTTACAAAGCACGATATTCTCTGCTAGAAATGCACTTGCTGTGCTTTGACATGGACAGCTCAGAAATTGAGGCATTACTTCTGTCCATATACCACATACCTCGTATCCAGGATGGATCCTCTGAAGTACATCTTTCAGAAGCCCATGCCAACCTGGAAGTTAGCCAAGTGGCAGATATTGTTAAGTGAATTTGATATCATCTATGTAACTCAAAAGGCAGTCAAAGGACAAGCATTGGCAGACTATCTTGCTGAAAATCCTGTGGGAGGAGAATACGAACCATTAAAAACGTATTTTCCTGATGAAGAAGTGTCATTCATAGGGTAGGACATTGCTGAAGCCTATGACGGTTGGAGAATGTTCTTCGACGGAGCTGTCAATTTCAAAGGCGTGGGTTGGAGCAGTTTTGGTATCAGAGACAGGTCAACATTATCCGTATCCGCAAAGCTTAGATTTCCATGCACCAACAATATGGCAGAATATGAGGCTTGCATCATGGGGATCAATTTGGCCATCGATATGAATATACAAGAGTTGCTGGTAATTGGTGATTCGGATCTTCTAGTACATCAGGTTCAAGGAGAATGGGCTACGAAAAACACCAAGATACTACCATACTTGTATCATGTGCAGGAATTGATGAAGAGGTTCACAAAGATAGAATTCAAACATGTTCCAAGAGTCCAGAATGAGTTCGCAGACGCGCTGTCCACCTTGTCCTCAATGATACAACATCCAGACAAGAATTTCATTGATCCCATTTTGGTGAGGATCCATAATCAGCCGGCATACTGTGCCCGTGTTGAAGAAGAAACGGATTGAAAACCTTGGTTCCACGACATCAAGGAATATTTGGCAAAAGGAGAATACCCAGAACAGGCGAACCATACTCAGAAACGCACACTGCGGAGGCTGTCCAATCACTTCTTCCAAAGCGGAGGAACCTTGTATAGAAGAACTCCTGATCTGGGATTGTTAAGGTTTGTTGACACAAAAGAGGCTTCCAAATTGCTCGAGGAGATACATGCCGGAACCTGCGAACCACACATGAACGGTTTTGTTCTAGCCAAAAAGATACTCAGAGCTGGATATTTTGGATGACCATGGAAACAGATTGCATCCGGTACGTCCAGAAATGCCACCAATGCTAGATACATGCAGACATGATAAGGGTACCACCAAATAAACTCAATGCAACAAGTGTACCCTGGCATTTTGCTGCCTGGGGAATAGATATCATCGGTCCGATTGAGCCCACTGCTTCAAACGGGCACCGGTTCATTTTAGTGGCCATCGAGTACTTCACAAAATGGGTAGAGGCTGCATCTTACAAAGTCGTAACCAAGAAAGTCGTCGCAAATTTTGTCAAGGATCGTATTGTTTGTCGATTCGGGGTTCCCTAGTCCATCATCACTGATAATGCCGCCATTCTCAACAGTGATCTAATAAAAGCCATGTGCAAAACCTTCAAAGTCAAGCACAAAAACTCTACAGCATACATGCCTCAAATGAACGGAGCTGTGGAAGCTGCCAACAATACTATCAAGAAGATACTAAGAAAGATGGTAGAAAATCACAAACAATGGCACGAGAAGTTACCCTTTGCCCTATTGGGGTACCGTACCACAGTCCGCACATCAACTGGGTCATCTCCTTATGTGCTGGTTTACGGTACCGAAGCTGTCATTCCAGCCGAGGTAGAAATTCGTTCTTTAAGGATCATACAAGAAGCCGAACTCAGCGATGCGGAATGGATAAGGAGCCGCTATGAGCAACTAGCCCTCATAGACGGAAAAAGAATGAATGCAGTATGTCACGGTCAGCTTTATTAGAATAGAATGTCCAGAGCTTTCAACAAAAGGGTCAGACCAAGATAATTCGCACCGGGGCAGCTGGTACTGAAGCAGATCTTCCTAAATCAGGATGAAGCCAAAGGGAAATTTTCACCCAACTGGAAAGGTCCCTACATGGTTCACAGGGTACTAACAAGAGGAGCACTCATACTTGCAGAAATGGACGGAGAAGTCTGGCCAAAACCTATCAATTCAGACGCAGTCAAAAGATACTATGTTTAGATCGTTTGCATTTCTTCATCTGATATAACTGAACTACGCTTGACCTGATTGTCGTTTAAGAGGGGATACGTAGGCAGCCCTGTGGGTTCGATCACATCTTAATAAAATCTTCATTTCCCCCAGAACCAGAAACTGGGGCAGAATTTTAAGGAGGACCCTCAAAATTTCGGAATAAGTTCAGCCGACACAATCATATACAAGACAGTCAGAAATCAGTTAAAGCAACTGGGGCAGAATTTTGAGAAGTCTGGAACAGATTTAACAAACTTCGTTACATGCAGAATGGCCGAAGGATCACTTACTAAACGGGGGCAGAATTTTGAGGAGGACCCTCAAAATTCTAACGCAAAGAAGCCGCAATGTCTCTAAAAGTGTCACAGTCATTAGTTCATCTAATTTACTTGATATAATATACCACTATGTTTTCTAAAATAACTCTATTTCATCAAATAAGTGCATATTTTTCGAAAACGTTATCTCTATGGTAGCCAGGTGTTACCCAGGATAACCCGAACGGGGTCTCCAGAGCAGAGCAAAGCAGAGAAATCAGACAAAGGCACGAACCAACCTCCCCACAAAACTCACAATTTTTCTTTGGATGCAAGCACAGTGAACATAACATGAGTATTCGCAAATATACACATATCAAAATCACTATACTCATAACAATCGGGCCGCCAAGCGCAAATATATCTCTAGCTAAGAAATATTCTACTCCCACTTGCTATTTGCTCACTGCATAAGGCTAAGCATTGCCCTTTCTTTGCATGAGACTAAGTGCTGTCTCAAATCCTGCATGAGGCTAACCCTGCCTCCATATTTGCATAAGGCTAAGCATTGCCTTCTCTTTGCATGAGACTAAGCCCTGTCTCAAATCTTGCATGAGGCTAAACCCTGCCTCCATATTTGCATAAGGCTAAGCATTTCCTTCTCTTTGCATGAGACTAAGCCCTGTCTCAAATCTTGCATGAGGCTAAGCCTTGCCTCCATATTTGCATAAGGCTAAGCATTGCCTTCCCTTGCATGAGAATAAGCCCTGTCTCAAATCCTGCATGAGGCTAAGCCCTGCCTCCCTATTTGCATAAGGCTGAGCACTGCCTTCCACTGCACGAGACTAAGCATTGTCTCCTCTCCTTGCATGAGGCTAAGCCCTGCCTCCCCAACTGCATAAGGCTAAGCTCTGCATTTCCTTGTCTAATAATGAATGCTACACTATTTGAGACCTAGCACTATTTTGCTTTTTCTGGGACTAAGCTCTGTCCCGATTCTATACAAGACTAAGCTCTATCTTGTTTGTTTATATGATCCATCATCACGTCTCTATCCGAAGGCGTCATAGTCCGAAGGCATCATCCTCATAGCCTGAAGACACCATGTCATGGCCTGAGGATCTCTCAATACTGCACATCATTATTCAAAGGCATCATGGTTCAGAGGCATCATTTTCATGGCCCGAGAACATCATTTCATGGCCTGCGAATCCCCTATCTCATGACTCATGGCCTAGGACGTCATGGTCTAAGGACGACATCCTCTCCATCCAAAGACAGTCTTCATGGTCCAAAGGGAATTTGCATCATGTTTAAATTCTCGCAGTAATCTATATATTTGCATGCATCGTGTTTTAAGTTTTGCAAGAAATCTAGGAGGTAACCGTTCTTCAAACAGGAGCAACCTTCGCTCCAGTTTCCACTCACACCAATTTTTTTACCTTGCTGTTATCTCAAACGTAACCGATTCTCATCAATTACTCGCCTTTACCCCAAGACCGTTCAGATACCTACCCTGTGATACATCCGTTATAATTCGATTCGCCTTCATATCTCTGCATAAACCCATCTGATACTATCCCTCTCAAAAGAAAACCTTTTCTGAAACATACTACCATTCCTATAACAATTCCATCGATTTCATTCGTCGTTGGGTCTAGAACTACACACGGCCTGATTCCTGTAAAACCAGGGATATGTAGGCAGCTCAGAGACCAAGGTGCGGCCCATATTTTTTTAAAAAAACAAAAAACACCCCATTCGGTCAAAATTAGTCATCATTTCTTTACCCGACAACTCTTTCATCCTTCCCGGGTAAAGAGGGGCAGCTGTTGATACCCAATTTTGCCCTCATTATTCTAAATATGCATACATATCTTCAAAATCATGCACATACATTATTATTAGACTTTAAATGCATGCACAAGTGTCTTTATATTTTTTCTACAATTTTAAAGGCTTTAAATCCATTTATTTCTGCATTTTTTATTATGCAAATATCCACTAATTACCCCTCATATTATTTTTATGATGATTTGATCATCTAAATTCATCATTTAAGCCCATATAGTTTTTAAATATTTTAACCGCTTTTTTTTTTAAAATTACATTTGCATTTTTTAGATTAAACTCGCACATTTTGTAATAATAGCCTGTATATACTTATAATTACTTTGTTTTTGCATAAAATAGCTTTTATATTTTTATAAGGATAAATAATTGTCATAAATCATTTTTAGGCACAAATGATAATTTTACTATTCCATTTATCATTTTCTACAAATTATTTTATTAATTAAAAATAGGTATTTAAATCTGGCCCCATTTTATTTAAAATCGGACCTAGGCTACCCACACCAGCCCACTAACCAGCCCAATACCCGTCCAACCCAGTACCCAAACCCGTTCAACCCAGACCCATACCCATTTTAAAACACCCGACCCAAGCCCTTGTAAAATCCCAGCCGTTGATCTCAAAGATCAATGGCTCCCAATCACCCGTGCCTTTTTAATTAACCAACACTCTAACCCTAATTCATTATCTCCCAAACCCTCCGCCTCTGTATTCTCTCATCTCCTCCCCTTCTCTCTTCTGAAACTATAGCGCCGTAATCCCGTTTTCCCCTTCGATTCCAACTCAAAGATGGAATCCATAGACGATTTCCTTACCTTATTGGTCGTCTCCTATTATTGGCTAACCGATTATGGTATTACATAATCACTTCCCTAACATGGCAAGTGGATCTCTCTTGTTTTGAACAAAATTTGCTAACATGGCAAGTGGATCTCTCTTGTTTTGAACAAAATCTGGTTTGAACATTTGTCTCTTTCCATCTATGTTCTTCCTCCGTCTCTTTATGGTTTGAATCTCTGAGATTTTGCTCATTCCTTATTTTACCCTAAAGCTAGGGTTTATATCCTTTGAAATCTGCTGAGATTTGGTACTTATTTTTCGTTAAATCATATCTATGTTTCTGCATGACTATCTGTGAATCTTTTCATGATTTCGTTAAAAGGTCTTCCGCCTAATTTTACTTGCCCGAAAATTAGGGCCCAGATCTTTTAGATCTGATAGGGTTCCTTAGTTTGGAGTATTTTCTCTTTAATATTTTCGTGTATCTATATGTATGTATGTTATTCCTATAGTTGTTTTTGATTAATTTACTCACCCTAAAATTAAGGTTTCAGATCTTCTCTAGTTCGATTCTTTGTGCTTTTCGAATAAATCTCTTGTCTATGTTCACTGTACACAGTGTGTGACTATTTCGCCCTTGTTTCTCTGCTGACTTTATGGTTTACCCAAAATTAGGGTTTTGAAATCCTTTACTGAAATATTAATCTTTCCTTTATTGTACGATACTGATATTTCCTTGATAGATTTTTATTTATTCTTTCCTTATGTGTGATTCATAATTGGTACTACCTTCCTTAACGCTTTTGCTAGCTAGATTTCTGTACTTTGATTATTATGACCGACTTTTAATTGATCTCTAAACTTACTACTTACTTTATTTAGACCTCAAACATGACTAATGATTTATTCCTTGTTAATTTAAGTGATACTTCCGTGATTCTGCTTATTAATTGATTCCTGTTATCCCTAATTGACTGATTAACTGATTAACTGATCTCTTTGCCTTATTTGTGAGCCATTAATTCTCCTACCTTATTTGGTTTACTCTACTGTATGCTATAAAAATCTTTCATTACTCTGATTTTAACAGGCTCACGATTACAGACTTACACTGATACACTCTCTTATAATTTCTTCACCTTACAACTCAAAAGCTCTCTGCTTTTCTTCAAAGGATTTAAGTTTTCTCTTTGTGCGACTACTCTGATTTCTGCACTGTTTAGCCGGCTGGAAGCCAAGGCTAAACTCTTTGGATTCAAATTGCCATTACATTCCTGTTTACTTTCTTCCTAACTTGTATGTGTTAACTTCTGTTATCTTATTCTATTCCTTGTACTTATGTGGTTAGTTTACTTCAAACCTCAGCATGTTTCTGTGTGATCTATGATTCCTGTTTACTCCTTTTTCAACTGGCATGTTTCAGTTCCTGTTATCTCATTCTGTCTTATAGTTTATTTCGACCTCAGCATGTTTTTCTGTTGCTGCTTTCTCAACTGGCATGCTTTAGTCTCTGTTGCCCTATTCAACCCTATGTGCTTATTAGTTTGAGATTTCGGTATGCTTCTGTTTGCTATATGCCCATATGAGTTCGCCTAGTTAACTAAGTTATCTCTAGTAATATGAAACCTTGTATGAACAATTGTATGTTCCCTGTTCTGCAAACATGTAATATGCTGCCAACTCTGTCTATTAGTTCAAGTGTCCTAGCTATTTCGTGATTGCTTAAATGCTAGTATAAAATCCATGTCTAAATCTATACCAATTTGTTTGAACTATTACTAAATAAGGATTCTATTTGTTTTAAGTGAAATTCTGTTTGCAGTCTTGTGATTTGGATCTGTCTACTCCTAAAATTCAAACTGTTTTCTAAAACTGTCCCTCTACCCCCTATGTATTGGTTTTTAAACTTATACTCTTAGTTATCTAGGTTCCTACCACCCCCCAGTGTGAGCACTGCCTAGGGTCCCTGAGACTCCTTTGAACTCTGACACATTAGGGTTGGTTTTCCAATCTCTTATGAATTCTGTGTTGAATGTGCGGTTCTAGTGTGAGCATTGCCCGGGGTCCTTGAGGCTCTTTGGGAACTTCGACTCACTGGAAGCCTGGTTTAAGGTGTTGTGATCCCTGCTATTGTTTCAGAGCTGTTGTGTTTGAAGGCCTGGCTCCAAAGTTTATATTGAGCCTGCTAAGGTTCCCTATAGTGTAATAGATATTGTTACGTAACTTATTCATTCCGGACTGTAATAATCTTTGTAATAAACAAATATAGGGTTTATTAGTAAAAGCTGGGGGGTTTTCTCTATATCTTTGTTTGAAATAAGGGTAGAAACCTGCCTATAGGTTTATTGGTAACTATGTGAATGTTACTACTTGTTTAGAGATCATGCCTATAGGATTTTCTGATTGCTTTGTTCTGTATTTCACTCGCATGCTAGAAATCCTGTCTATAGGCCCCTTTGCACCAGAAATCCTGTCCATAAGACCCATGCACATTTCTAACTTACATGCATTAGTGACCATGTCTATAGGATTCTATCTATTTGAATAATAACCTTTTGTAGACACGTGATTTTTGACCCTCCCCAAGATTTTGATATTTTAGCATGTAAATATTTAATTTAGGCCTAATATAGCTATTTTAACTCATTTTGACTCTTTTGCTTTATTTTATTACAAGAAAAATGAAAATCACAAAAAATATTTTAGTTTATGTATTTTTCATAAATTTTTAACAAAATACAAAAATAGTACCTTATTTTAATCTTTATAATTTCGAAAATACAAAAATAGTTTCATGTTTAGTTTAATTAATTAGTGTTAGTTTTTGCATTGTGTAGTATTTTTATCTTATTTTTTTTTAAAAAAAAGAGTCAATTAAGGTGTTGGATCACGATTTTAAGAGTTTTAGAGCTCAATTCTAGGCCCAATTCGGATTAGTCGATTAAGCTTAGGGACCCTTCTAGACTCTTCTTTGGAACAATAATAAATAAAAAGACCCTAAGGACCTAAGAACAATTAGCACAAAAATACACATTTAGACCTAGACATATATAATACGGGTAACACCTAAATGAAAGGGGGGAGAGAATTTTTCTAAAAAAAGCGCCGCAACAATACAAACAAGAGACCCCATAGAAGTGTGTATTAACATTCACAAAAGCCACTGTTTTCAGTGTCTTTCTCATCGCTCAAACCAAAGTAGTATTTGCTGCAAAGTTTTGATTCCACCTCTAATATCTGTGATCCATTTAAAAATCTACAATAGCAACGTCTTGTTTAAAGACCTTATTGGCGGTGAGGAGTCAGCGAAATTCTTGAGCAGAGATGGGAAAGGGTTGAGTTCGAGCCTTCCATTCCAGCTTAGGTTCAGTCGAGTTTGGTTGCCGCCCATGTCGAGGTGCCGTTCGAGATTCATCCGGTATCCGCGTTTCGTTGGCAAAGCTCTGTTTGAGGTCCGTTTCTAAAAGATTGCTCTTAATTAATTTGTAATGATCATCCTTGTGTATTTTTGATATCAAATAAAGTTCTGGTCGTTTTAGTTCACACAATAGTATGCGCATGACTTTTTCAGTATGCAATTTTCCTTTTATGATGAATGTGTATGTTTACTCTTGAGTTTGTTTGCTTTTTATGTCGTTCCTGTTTAGTGTCAGTATTTTATATGTAATATGATGAATATGTATGTTTACTGATCTTTGATTGTTACTAATTTAATATATCAAAGTAGCAAGATGGTTGTTAGGAATTGACTAGAAACTTTTATTGAATTGATCTAGAAAAGCTTTTAATTGGTGTTGAACTCATGTAAGCTAGATAAGGAAATAAATTGGTCGGAGTTGGATTTGAAAATATGATGGAAATTGAGTTTGAAATTTAGTAAAGATACTCTATCATCACAGGCCTTTCTCGGTAATCTCAAAGAAGCTTAGTACGTGATTTATTATCCTCGTAGTTTGCTTTAGGCACGTTTAATATACGATTGTGGTTGCGTATACGTTCGCGTAACATGACCATAATCCTAAAATTAATTTGGAGTATGCGTTCGCGCAACTTCGATCAAACTTTTCTTAATAATAAAATGGGTTACAAGCTTTTAATTATTTTTAGTTTACATAGTTCATTAAATCACATATGGCCTTCGCATTAATTTCATGACCTAGATGTAAAAATGACTAATATTTCGTTGAATATCCTTTAGGGCCGTTTAAAATACCAAGTGTGGTTGCGTATACGTCCGCGTAACACAACTACACTTTTAAAAACAAAGCCGGAGTATGCATTCGCGCAACTTCGGCCCAAACTTTTCTTAATAATAATTAAGCGTTATTAATTGTGGACACGTTTGCGTGACATGATTTTTGACGCACCAAACGGACGGGTATACGTACGCGTAACCCGTTTCAAGATAATTTTTCTAATTAAAAGCGGTGAAAGAAGTAAATGCACAAGGGTTCTAAAATCAGTAATTAAATAATTTATAAGCCAAGTAGGATCAAAGCGACCGTGCTCGAACCACGAAACTCGGGAGTGCCTAACACCTTCTCCCGGGTTAACAGAATTCCTTACCCGGATTTCTGGTTCGCAGACTATAACAACAGAGTCATTCTTTTCCTCGATTCGGGATTAAAATCGGTGACTTGGGACACCATAAATCTCCCAAGTGGCGACTCTGATTTTTAATTAAATAAATCCCGTTTCGATTGTCACTTCAAGTTGGAAATAACTCCCTTTATTATATCCCTTCCGGGGGGTGTAGAAGTTGAAAAAGGAGGTGTGACACCTTTCCTGGCAATGTGCTTAAGATTCTGCCCACATGTGATGGATAGATACCATGCCAACAAACAGATCAGTTTCAACACCTAGAAACCATGTCTATAGGAGTTAATTAATTCTGCAAATTAGAAAGCATGCCTATAGGATCTAAAGAGATAAAACTTGTTTTCATGAGTTAAAAAATCAGTAATTCGCTTAGAAATCATGTTATAGGTCTTTTAATCAACCTTTAAACATCATGCCTATAGGATTCTTTTCTGGTTATCAGTAGGCAAACCTGTAGGTTTATTAAGAATCCTGGGCCAAAAAATTGTGATCTCGTGCTGCTTGAAACATGCCCAGATTCAGAACTTAATCAAATCAGTAGGCAAGCCCGTAGGTCCCAAAGCTTGTTTTAATAAACTGCTTTCTTATATTCTTTTTCTGCTCATCCAGATATCCTGCCTATAGGATCCTAAATCAATAAAGTTGTCTGTTTAATTGTGTGCATTTGTTGTCTATTTGTGGAGGTTAACATGAGCCTTTATCTGCTCCTTACATGATAGTCGTATTTGAATTTTCATTGTCGCCTAGCTTTTTATCATTTAAGAAACATAGGTCAATCTAGAACCACCCTAAATAGAGGTCCTAAATACCTCCAGGACCATAGGAAAGGGACGGGTAGTGCACGCATAAGGCACGAGTTAGATGCTACTAGAACGCTTAGGTAACAACTGAAAGATAGTAATTGGGTAGTAAAGGAAATGATAACCCGTGCGCTAATGCTATGTGTAGCACCCCAACTTGGGGAAAGTTACCAAGTATTGCATGAAAATGATCCTATAGGCTAAAAAAACCTAGGACCCCTCTAATTCCTCTTTTAAAATAATATCTATTTGTCTAAATTGTTTTATTTTTCCATAAGACTAATTCGCTTATTTTAAGTTCGGCCGGGACCCACCGTTGTGGACCTCGAGGGGTGCCTAACACCTTCCCCTCAAGGTAATTTTGAACCCTTACCCGATCTCTGGTGATGTAAACTGGTTATATGAGTTAATTGCTTTAGGTGCCCTAACGCACCTTAATCCGTTAGGTGGCGACTCTTCAAATCCCTTACCCCATCCCAAAAGGAATGGAGTTGTCCCGGAAATGTCGAAATCCGATTTCGCAAGAAAAATGGGGCGCGACATGGAAAAAAATTATTGGTATATTTGGCGGTGTCAGAAGAAGCGGTAAGTGCAATTCTGGTCCGAAAAAAGAAGGTATGCAGTACCCTATTTATTACATTAATAAAATAATTTCAGGGGCGGAAACTTGATATCCGCGCATGAATAAACTGGCTCTAGCTTTTGTAGTTGCATCTCGAAAGCTTAGACCGTACTTTCAGTGTCACCTTATAGCCGTTGTGATGAGTTTTTCCCTATGGAACGTCCTTCATAAACCAGAATAATCGGGTTGATTGGCTATATTAGTAGTAGAAATTAGTGACAATATAAATAACCGACTATAATCAAGTCACAAGTTTTGGCAGCCTTTATGGCTGACTTTAGTTTGAGGATGATGTCTTTAGATGCAAAAAAAAAAAAGAAGCAATTTTGGTGTCAAGGCAATATCCAGAGTCTGGACCCTATTTACAGATGACGCATCCAATGAAAGGGTTTGGTCTGGGATAGTCTTAAGTACTCCTTTAGGAGAAATCTTAAGACACACCATATGAATTGTTCCTTTAATATCACGATCCGGAATCCCAACCTCGGGGCCGTGATGACGCCTAACATCCACTTGACAGGCAAGGCAACATTAGTACACAATTAATTTTTTTAAAATTAATTTAAAAGCAATTTAATAAGAAATAAAGTTGTAGAGTTTTAAAAGCAGATATAATAACTCCAAACACTAACTAATCAAACTCCGGGATCTGGTGTCACAAGTACATGAACATTCTAATAGTACCACAACCAAAGTCTGAATGAAAGTACAACTGTTTAAAATGAAAATAGACAGTAGAACTAGATAAGGAAGGGGACTTTAGTTGCGGATACCGTGCAGCTATACCTCAAGTCTCCATGATCAATTAATCAGAGCAAGCCTCCACTAACTGCTGTTGGGACCAACTCCAGATTCTGCACAAGAAGTGCAGAAGTGTAGCATGAGTACAACTGAGTACGTAAATGCCGAGCCTAACCTCAACGAGGTAGTGACGAGGCTATAACAAGGCACTCACTAAAAACCTGTACGAATACTCGACTGGTAGTTGTTGTTATAGGCAAACTTAAAAACTGATCCCATGAACCACCTAAATCTATAACATAAGCACGTAACATATCCTCCAAGATCTGAATAGTGCGCTCGGATTGTCCGTCTATCTGAGGATGAAATGATGTGCTCAGCTCAACCCGCATTCCGAACTCACTCTGCATGGCTCTCTAAAAATGGAATGTGAACTGCGAGCCTCGGTCAGATATGATAGAAATGGGCACGCCATGCAGGCTGATAATATCCTAGATGTAAATCTGAGCCAACCGCTCTGAATAATAGGAAGTCGCCACCGAAATGAAGTGAGCGGACTTAGTCAACTGGTCCACAATAATCCAGATTGTGTCGTACTTTTTCAAGGTCCGTGGTAAGCCTACCACAAAATCCATAGTGATGCACTCCTACTTCCACTCTGGTATCTCCAATCTCTAAATCAATCCACCCGGTTTCTGATGTTCATGCTTCACCTGTTAACAACTCAAACACCATAGGCAATAATGTCTTTCTTCATCCTTCGCCACCAATAGTGTTTTTTCAAGTCACGGTGCATCTTTGTGACACTTGGGTAAATGGAATAGCTGAACCGTGAGCCTCCTTAAGGATCAAATTTCTCAACCCATCAACATTTGGAACACAAATCTGGCCCTGAAGCTGCATAACACCATCATCACCAATTTCAAATTCCTTATCACCACCCCGTTGCACCGTAACACCAACAAGTAAGAATCATCAAACTGGCGAGCCTTGATATGATTCAACAACGATGACTGTGAATACAAACAAGAACACAGCTGGGCTCCGAAATATCCAATCTCACAAACTAATTGGCCGAAGCCTAAACATCCATGGTTAGTGGCCTCTCTGCTACCAGTAAATATGCCAAACTACCCATGCTCTCAGCCTTCCTACTCAATGCATCGGCCACAACATTAGCCTTTCCTGGAGGATATAATATGGTGATATCATAGTCTTTCAACAACTCTAACCATCTCCGCTACCATAAATTAAGGTCCTTCTGCTTGAACAAGTGCTGGAGAGTCAAATATTCAGCGCGTGAACAATGGTTGCCAACTCTAAGTCATGAACAAGGTAATTCTTCTCATGAACCTTCAACTGCCGAGACGCGTAGGAAATCACCCTACCATCCTGCATCAATACCGCGCCAAGCCCAATACGCAATGCATCACAATACACTGTATAAGATCCCAAACCTATAGGCAACACCAACACTGTCGTTGTAGTCAATGAAGTCTTGAGCTTCTAAAAGCTCAACTCACAATCGTAGGACCATCTGAAAAGAGCACCCTTCTAGGTCAACTTGGTCAATGGGGCTGAGATAGATGAAAACCCTTCCATAAACAGGCGATATAACCCGACAAACCCAAGAAACTCCGAATATCTGTAGCTAAAGTAGGTCTAGACTAGTTTTAAACTGGCTTAATCTTCTTAGGATCCACTTTAATACCCTCGAAAGATACAACATGACCCAAAAAGCTATCTTATGGGCATCTGATTCCCTAATCTTCAACTGATGGTAGCTAGATCTCAAGTCAATCTTAGAAAGCACCTTGGCACCCTAAAGTTGATCAAATAAGTCATCAATCCTCGGCAACAAATACTTGTTCTTGATAGTGAATTTTTTAAACTAACCTAGAAAACGAGTAAAATGATCAATGGCTACAAGCATGGATGCACATGGAATTACACTCAAGTAACGATGCAATGTATTTCACGATTTTACAAATATGAGCGAGTTTGTGTTAATTAGCCTTGAGTAATAGTTTTATATTAGTTTCTTTCGAATACTAGACTTCCTAATTGAATTATTTTTAAAATAATTAAGAGGATTAAGCACACCCTATTTGGCTACAAGTAGTTCAATCCTATTCCTAAGTAGAATATATAAACATAGGGTTAACGCCTAAAGTTCTTGTTCATTAATCTTTCCCAATCCCAAATTACCTTTTTCAAGATTAATTTGAAGCTAATGGGTGAGTCCTAGGGTTAGCTAATTGTAACGACCCCGACGATTGTTTTGAGTATTATAGCCATGTTCCCTCATTTATTGCTTATTTTGTGCTCATTTGTTATTATGTGACCTACCGGGGTGGTTGGTTTAGTTACAGGGATGTTTCAGAATGAATTGGGATATTTAGTCTCAAGGTTGGAAGCCTAAGTTAAAAGAGTTGACCAGATGTTGACTTATGTGTAAACGGCTTCAGAATGGAGTTTTGATGGTTCTGATAGCTCCGCATGGTAATTTTGGACTTAGGAGTGTGTCCGGATCTTGATTTGGAGTTCCGTAGATGATTTTGACTTGAATTGGCGGGAGTTGGAAAAAATAGAAGTTTGGAGAGTTGAGAAGTTTGACCGAGAGTTGACTTTGTGGTTACCGGGCTTGGATTTTGGTTCCAAAAGTTGAAATAGGTTCGTTGTGTCATTTATGACTTGTGTGCAAAATTTGAGGTCAATCAAAATTGGTTTGGTATGTTTCGGCGTTAGTTTTTGAAGATAGAAGTTCATAAGTTCATTAGGCTTGAATCGACGTGCAATTCATGGTTTTAGTGTTGTTTGATGTGATTTGAGGCTTTGAGCGAGTTTGTATGATGTTATAGACTTGTTGGTATGTTTGGTTGAGTTTCTGAGGGCCTAGGGTGGATTTCGGATGGTTAATAGATTGAAATTTGACTTGGGAGAGTTGCTGAAGTTTGATGATGCTTGTGCTTCTGGTTTCCTCTTACGCGATCGCGAGGATAGGGACGTGATCGCGGAGGGTAAGGTTTGATAGGTGAGATTTCGTTCTATGTGATCATGTGGTTAAGGATGCAATCACGATGCCTTGAGGGAGTTGTATTACGCAATCGCGTGGGTGGTGACGCGTTCACGAAGAAGGAAGGAGAGGCTTGGGATTCCCACGCGTTGTTCATCGCGATCGCGTGTGGCAGTCAGCATTTGTGACCTGGAGTGTGCGTTCGTGTAGAAGGATTTAGGCTGCTGAAGAATTTGTTCTTCGTGATTGCGAAGGAAATTCCTCGATCGTGATGTGTAATCACTGGGCATACTATTAAAATATCAAAAATCGAGGATTTGAACCCATTTCTCATATTTTGAGCTAGAGACCTCGAATTTGGGTGATTCTTGGAGGGATTTTCAAGGAATTGATTGGGGTAAGTGATTCTAACTCGTATTTGATTGTTATACATGAATCTATCATTGTTTTTTCATTTAATTAGTGTTTTGGATTGGAAAAAATGGGGAAAATTATAAACTTCATAAAGTGTAATTTGAGGATTTGAAGGTCAAATTGGGATCGAAATTGAGTAATTTTGGTATGGTCAGACTCGTGGTGGACTGGGTGCTCGGACTTTGTTAATTTTGTCGGATTCCGAGATGTGGGCCTGGGGTTAACTTTTTGAGTTTACTTTTTGACTTTTGTTAAAGAACTTAGCTTTATCATATGGAATTGATTCCTATAGCTTGTGTTGATTGTATCGATTTGTTTGTGGCTAGATTCGAGTGATTCGGAGGCCGATTCGTGAGGCAGGGGCTGGTTGGAGTAGAGATTAGCACGGTTAGAGGTGAGTAACACTTCTAAACTTGATTCTGGCGGTATAAATCCCTAAATTACGTGTTATGTGGTTGGTGTTGAGGTGAAGCACATGCTAGGTGATGGGCTTGCGGGCGTGCAACGTAGAATTGTGACTCGGTCGATTCCGTGGAACTGTGTTGTCATCTGATCTTGTTATTATTCATGTACTCTCCATATGTTAGAGGAATTGAGCTATGATTCATGTTAGAAATCATGTTTAGGCTATATGTTGGTATTGTTGGGACCCATAGAGGTTGTTTTGTTGTGGAGTTATTTGCTTATTTAAAATCATGTACTCTGTCACATCTATCCTTTGCATATCATATCGCAGTCTTTGTTGCCATTATTGTTGCATCATATTATCATTGTTTGGGCTGATTGTTATGAGATTCGTGAGCCTGAGAGACTGGAGAGATTGAAAACTGAGTGAGGTCGATGGCCTGATTGTGAGTGATGTTTATGGGATCGGGCTGCACGCCGCAGCAGGTTTTATTTATTCATGACATGATTGGCTTATATTAGCGCTTGGGCAGGATCCACCCCTGCGGAGTCTGACATACCAGCAGTGAGCGCATGTACCTACTGAGTGCGAGCGTCGAGCGCGAGTGCCAAGTGATTCGGAGGACTGAGTGACTGGGAGGACTAAGTGATTGAGCGTGCTGAGTGAGATTAAATACTCCGAGAGTATGCATATGACTTTATCACTGTGTTTTATTACAGTTGGCATGCATAATTGACATGTAGATATAAAGATGTATCATTCCTCATATCAGTCACACTTGGCATGTTTTATCCGTGTTGAATTTGAACTGTTAACTTGAAAGCATGTCTACATTTCTTAACTGTTTAAATATGTTCCTAGAATGTACCTGTCTGAGCTTGTCATTGCATTCAGCACAAGGTTAGTCTTATTACTTATTGAGTACATTGGGTCGGCTATACTCATACTACACTCTGTACTTCATGTGCAGATCCAGGTACTTCCGAGTATGGCAGTTGCTAGCTTGGAGCTTTATCTGTTGGAGACTGTCGAGGTAGCTGCCTTGGCGTTCGCAGGTCTTGACTCTCCTTCTTTTTACTTGTTTGTACTGTTCTATCTTCCTAGATAGTGTTTAGTAGTCAAACTATGTTGTCACTTAGATGCTCATGTACTCAATGACACCCGGATCTCGGGGGATTTTATATTGAGTCGCGGTATTTTCTTATCAGTTATTTATGCGGTTTTCACTATTAAACTTATTTCATTATGTTTTCAATTTAAAGATGCGTGGTCATTTGTGATTGTCGGCTTGCCTAGTATTGCAATAGGCGCCATCACAATGTGTGGGATTTTGGATCGTAACACTAATCCCTTTGGAAACATTAAAGAACAAGAATAATTAAAGAAATAATACCTCACTTCAATATCAATAAAAATCATTCAATCCATAAGCACAACAAGATATTTAATCCACACTTTAATAATGAATATTCCCATAAATAACATTCAAATGTTGAAATAAATACTACATACTTAAATATTCAATATAAAGCAAGGAAATGAAGAAATGAGTAAAAATGGGCAAAATATTCTCAACCAAAATCTTCAAATCTTTAAGTCTCAAGTGTGTGTGCAAGAACCCTAGCTCCAAGACTTGTGTTCTCTAGTCAAGAAGACCAAAAATAAGACAAAGTTCTCTTCTAAATGAGCTGAGTCGAGTATTAAATGGTTTGGGACCAAAAATGTGAATTTCCGAATCTGTCCGAAGCTGAAGCTCGTTGGCCGAACTTGTGGAAGAATCATCGCAGGCACGGCTCCGCAAATGTAGAACTTTACTCGCAAATGTGAATCTTATGGAGAATTGCCTGTTCTGTAGATGCGGACATGTCGCCGTAGAACCGGCTCCGCAGATGCGGACTTCTACGGCAGAAGCAGCTCCGCAGATGCATATGGCCAACGGCAGATGCGATCCCAGTGGAAGATTAGCAATTCCCCTTATGTGGCCTTCTACTCGCAGAAGCGAACAATGTTCCGCAAATGCGAGATCACTGAAGGAATCTGCACTATTTCATCTCTCTTTTTCTCAATTCCACTTCATTTGATTTCGATTTTCTTCAAGACTCATTGTACCTGAAAATCTAGCAAATCACCCCATAAATCACCTCATCTTATAATTAAAGGACACAAAACTAAAGAAAAGAGACTAAAATAAATGGTAAAATCACCACTTATCAACACCCCTAACTTAAAGCTTTTGCTTGTCCTCAAGAAAATCAAAACAAAAAAAACTCAATGAGGCTCAACCATTTAAAGCTCAGTAAGCATCGCTATCATTTCCAAATCACATTTTCCAATTACGCACAACATTTATGGTTTGGTTGATACTAATAATTAGGCTCAAGCATGTGAACTTCAACCAAATAAATCCCTCATTTAAAACTCAATCTCAAGAATGCAATGATGTTTTAAAATAATTAAATGACAACAACCAAGCCTCAAGAAGAAGTGACTCAAAAGCACCAGTCTACTACATGTGCTCAATTTATTCAAATCAGGATTTATCAATGCACCATGATCCATGTTCCCTCACAAGAAATAAAGTCCCAAAATTACCATATTTACAACAACAACACAAGGGACAAATGCGCAAAGAGACTCACTCTCAACAAAGAATTTCAAGTGTTACAAATATCATGTCATAAGCTTTATCTTATTTTAATTTGCCGCCAATTTAAGAGCATTCGATTGGAGATCCTATGAGGAATTTTTAAGCTTGTAATGTAGGCTTAGGGAATGTTAGGATAAGCATTTGGGATACAAGTGATTACACCATCCTTGAACACTACTCAAAGTTGGCTTTCTTTTTGCACTTTGCTTCTTTTTAAACCACATAGCCCTTATTGACCTCTAGTTATCAACATAAAACCACCTTAATTTCCTATCTAATTTCCCCGACTCCATTGTTTTCTCTTTTTAATTTATTTTTATATATACGTATATTTTCTTTTGCTTTTCTTTTGGATCTTGTGTATCTTCATATAACACACCTTTGAAGTATTTGCTTCTACACATAGTGTATATCTTCACCATTTTCCAATTGACACAAACACCCTCAACTTTAGCTTTTAGCCTCATTCCTAACATTCAAGGAGGGACAGGTTCAAAAGAGAGAATTATTTCACAAAAGGGGTAAAAATTTGTAATAGAGAAGCCAAATAAAAGGTTAAAGACTAAAATGAGGTTAACTAGTGATAATATTTATGCAATGGTAGGCTTGAAAGGCTAAAAAGGCTTTCTCAAAGATCACAAAGAATGCCTAAGGCCATCCCTCCAACCAAGCATAATTAAGATTAACATTGAAAGACCAACCAAACAAGTTCTAGATGATAAAAGTAAGCACAAGAATTATTTTTAACAAAAACTAACACACATGACACGTGAACTAATCAAGAAGGATCAATTTCACTTCTTAATAAGAATAATTAGAGCAATATCATGCTAACTAGCGGGTAAAGAGTCAAAAAATGAGCCAAAACAGTATGACAAAAGTTATTCTCCCCCATGCAACTTACTTTTCCAATTTACAACCAATTCTCGGAGGGGTATTCTTAATTCACAACTCACATACAAGAGACTAATTTTATTAGTACCAAAAAATTAAAAAGTCTCCACATAACTAAACAAGATTCATTCCCTTAAAAAAGTTATCACGCCATCCATCATAGAAAAAAGTAGCCCGGTTCTACATAAAAATATTCCTCGGGAAAGAACCATAGCATAAAGAAAACTCAAGAAAATTTATTAAAAAGTATATTACTACTAAAGAGATAAAAATAATATAAACTAAAAACTGCTAAAGAAAAATAAAATAACAAAACCGACTAATATTAACGGAATAAAATTAACATAAACTAAAAACTACTAAATAAAATAAAATAAAATAGAATAGAATAACAAAAGTGACTAATCCGCAAATACATCACCAATCACAAACTACGCTAGGCAAAGACATATGATAAATAATAGTAAAATAAGCCCGGGAAGGGCACACAATATTTTTTACAAAAGCATAAGCCCGGCAAGGGCACAAGTCAAGCATCAATATACAAATAAAGTATACTCCCTGAAGCCAAGCCCAACTAAAAACACAGCAGTGTCCTTACTGCACAATATCAGAATAAAATAAGAGTAGTTTGAGGGTCTTCCTAAGGTTTGCATCAGACTAGCAGACTGGGAGAAAAAGTCTCATCACTTTGGTGTATAGCTCTTGGTTTCATCATCACTGGTATCATCAGCATCAACATCCTCCGACAAGAAGGAATACTCCTCACTATTATCCTTGTCCTCGATCGGTATCCTCTTGTTCGACTGCCCCCATTTGAAGATAGCTTTGATGCCTCTCCACATCTTCACCATGAATTTTCCCTTCTTCTTATTTCACTCTTTCTCCTTCGTGAACTCTTCCTGGAGATCAACATAAGCCTTGAACATATTGCCATAGGCTATCTCGATCCTGCTAACAGAAGTTGCTAACTTCTCATGAGACTCGACCTAGTTTTTCTGGGCCTCCATGTATGTATTCATCTCTTCTCTGGTAAAGTAGTTAGGCATAAGCTAAGAGTGTAAGGTCCCACTAGGTAGCTCTAGTAGTCACGAATGGAGGCAAGCTGGGAATTGAGCATCCCAAAGGGTCCCTCAGCCTGTGTAGCCTATGAGGAGGACTCTGGCCCGACAACTGTGATGATTTTCCTCTTCTTGCTTTAGACTGCACTAGCGTCTCCTGTTACTCTCAATGGATGCAAAGGTTTATCGGCCAGTAACCAATGATCAGTGCTATGCACATCAACATTTGCCCGCTGTCACAACTCTTTAATCAACGAAGGAAACATCAATCCTGGTGTTGATACCCAATTTTTCCCTCATATTTTTTAAAAATACACTTTCAAAATAGTACACATGTATTATCATTGGATTTACAAGCATGTACAAGTATTTTTCATAATTTTCCATAATTTTTAAAAGAGTAAATCAATTTACTTCTGCATTTTATTATATAGATATTCAATAATGACCCTCCAAATTATTTTTTGATGATTCAATCATCTAAATATATCAGCTATGTCAATATGAGGTTTTAAATATTTTTAGTGCATTTTTATAATTACATTTGCATTTTTTAAAGCTAAATTGCATATTTTGCAATAATAGCCCATATGTACTTATAATTATTTATTTATGTAAAAACTAACCTTTAATATTTTTATAATGTTAATAAAATTTTTTAAATTTTTTTCATAAATGATATTTTTGTTATTTATCTATTATTTTTAAAAATTATTTATTGGTTAAGTTTGGATATTTAAAATCTGGCCCCAATTTTAATAATTTCGGACCCGATACCTAGGCTACCCAAATCAGCCCAAATTACCCGGCCCAACACCTAAAATGCGTAACCCAGTCCACCAGCCCAAATCAAATAACCAATTACCCATACCCATTCATTAAACCCAACCCCAATCCGCCTAAATCCTGACCGTTGATAAAAATTGATCAAAGGCCCACAACTAAATGCCCCCCTTCCCTTATATCCTTCCTCTCTACCCTAATCCCTCATTCCTTAAACCACGCCACCCCTGAACGCTCTCTCTTTCTCCTCTTCTGAAACCCTAGCGTCGTAACCCCATTTCCCTAGAGATGGAATCCATCAACGATTCCCTTACCTTATTGGCTATCTCCTACTACTGGCTACTCATCTATGACCCTATTTAGTTGCTTGCCTAACATGGCAAGCAAATCTTGCCAAAATCGAACTAAATTGGTTTAACTCTCTGATTTTTGTGCCTATTCCGTCTATATTCACCTCTGAGTATTTGTGAGTAACGAGCATGTTCTTATCTTCTTTGATTCTTACTTACCCCAAATTAGGGTTTTCAAACTTTTTCAATCGGACCTAAATAGGTCCGATTTTCTGATTTCTAACACTATTCTGCTCCTATTCATCTCATCTCGTATGATTTTTACCTTATTTTATTTTGTATTTTCTTTTTACTGATTTTATACTTCCCTTAAAAACTAGAGTTTGAATTTTCTTTCCCTTTTCTTACTAATTCAAGTGAATCTTTCAATTTTGTGTTCGATTACCTTCTCTTTATATTTTCCCTGATATGCTGAATAAGTTTGTCTGGTATTATTTGCTTAGATATTCCGAATAATTTCCTTGTTTGGGTATTAGCTATGTTTCCTTTAATACTTGCCTTAATATTCTGAATGATTTTATTATGTTCTGAGTAATTCTCAGTTAACTCGCTGAAGCCCTTAATTTATGCCCTAAATTGCCTATTACTGATTCTGCAAATATTTCCTTGCATGTTACTGATTTGTTTCCATATTTATATGCTGATTTCTATCACTATATAAACCCCTCCCCACTCCCCTTTGAAAAACAAGAGGATGAATTCGAAAATCTTTTCACTACTCTAAACAAAAGCTGTGAACTCTTACTCTCTTGAGCAATCTTATTCTGTGTTTTGATTCCTGGCCGACTGAAAGCCAAGGCCAGAAATCTTCAAGACTTTGCTTCTGTTTGGTGATATTTTCTATATTGTTGGATTCCTTTCTTCCATGTTTCATCTTAACTGGCGAGTTACTGAATCCTTTGTTATTCCATTATGATTATTTGCTTAATGTATCACTAAATGCTATTATCTGCATTTGAGACATGTTGAACTTAGTTTGAATCGATTAATGAAATCTACCTAACTCTGTGTAATTTAGGACTATTTTTTATCATTAAACAGGCATTCATACCTTTCCTAATAACTGTTAATTATGTGTGCCTTAACAGATTCATCAGTTTGTTTATTGAACCTGTCACAATGTGATCTGTTTGGTTCCGTGCTCACTATGCTATAACGCCTCTGTTAAATTGTCTTAATCAGTTCCTGACAAACTGTTAATCGATGAGCTTTCTTTCTGTGTCTTAGTCTGATCTGGAGTCTTTGCTATCATTGTGAACGTCCATATGAACTGGTCTTACTAGCATGTGACTCTGTTAATTCCCAAAAGCTGGATTAAGTTTACTTAGGCTCAAATATGTTGCTATCTGTTTGTGTTCTATGTGTGATGCTGTAACTCCTAATCCCATCTTGCTCTCTTGAATTCTCACTCTTTGTTGGCTGAAAGCCAAAGAAATTTAGGTTTTGTCCCCTGGCCTTCCTAGTATGAGCACTGCTCAGGGTTCATATGAGACCCTTGTGAACTCTGACACACTAGGATTTGGGTCTCTAGTCCTCCTTGAACTATTTCTGATCAGTTTCTCTAGTGTGAGCACTGCCCTGGGTTCTTGAAGCCCTTGGGAACTTTGACACACTAGAGATTTGGGTTCTGTATGCTTATCTCTGAAATATGGGTGAATCACTCACCACTGGTCATGTTGTACCTATGAACATGGGCTTTGGAGATGCTGTGAGTTGAAGGCCTGGTTTGTCCAGGTGTATTTAGGCCTGCTGCAGGCTTCCTATAGTTTATATACTTTATAATTCATTCATTCGATTGTGGTCTGTAATAATTATTTTTAATAACGATTGGGGCAATAGTGAATTGGGAAACTGGGTTTATTTTTAACGTTTGCATGAGAATGGGTAGAAATCCTGTCTATAGGTGTTTACTTTGCTCATTCTGCTATTGTGTTAGATAACCTGGCTATAGGTGTTTATTTATTCAAACACATTCGGCTATTGTATGTTAGATAACCTCCCTATAGGTGTTTATTTATACAAACACATTCTGCTATTGTATGTTAGATAACCTGCCTATAGGGGTTTACTTTGGATCAAATATGTTCTATGAATATCCTGCCTATTTTGGTTTACTTGATTAGACACCATGCCTATAGGAAATAAAATAACCAAAGTTCAATTCGCATTGCAGTATATTCAAATCTGCCTCTTTAGAAATCATGCCTATAGGGTTCTTAATTGATTGATATGCTAGTGTCATACTTGCTCATTTAGTATACATGCCTATGAGAGTTAAAACCAGTTTGAATCACTAAGGTAGGAATCATGTCTATAGGGAAATTACCATCTGTGTTAAGTGCTAAACTAGGCTTTAAACACTGCCTCATTGAACACCATTAGAAAGCATGCCTATAGGAATAACTGAGTAATTCTGAATATCTCTCGTTGCTTGTCACTGCCTAACACTGAGTAAATCACCTAGATAGCATGCCTATAGGTTTAACCGCTTATAATTATAATCAGTAGGCAACTATACAGTCACTTAGGAATTACCTTGCATAACTGCCAGTATGATTAGAATCCAGAATCACATAGAAGTCATGCCTATAGGATTCAATAACTTTAATTAGTCCAAAATCTGCAACTATCAAAATGCTGAATGTGTTCGCGTGCATTCGTTGTCAATGTGTGGAGGCTAACTTGAGCCCTTAACTGCTTTTATATGAAGTCCAACTTGTTTTGCATGTCGATTAGTTTTATCATTTTGAGCAGCCTAAGTTGAAGTCTAGTACTACCTAAATAGAGGTCCAACGCCTCCTGGACCATAGGCATGGGACGCGTAGTGCACGCATAGGGTACAGTTTAGAATCAACTAGTGCGCTTTAGGTAATAACTTAAAGATAGTAATCGGGTAGCAGGAGATGATAGTCCGTGCCCGCTAGATAATATGAGTAACACCCCCTTCTTGGGGGAGTTATGAAGTATTATTTATGTTGCACGGGGTGATCCTATTGGCTAAAAAATATAGGACCCCCTATCCTTATTAAATAGTTTATTCGCTTCCTTAGACTAATTCGCATAATTTATGTTCGGCCGGGACCCACCGTTGTGGACCTCGAGGATGCCTAACACCTTCCCCTCAAGGTAATTTGAGCCCTTACCCGATCTCTGGTGATACAAACTGGTATAATCTGAGTTATTTTCTATAGGTGCCCTAACGCACCTTAATCCGTTAGGTGGCGATTCTAACAACCAATTCCTTTTCCCTACTCTCTCAAAGGAGTTGTCAAATGTCGAAACCCTCTTTCGCGAGAAAAAAGGGCGCGACAGCATGGCGAATCTGCTGGGGATATTTTTTGGCTCTTACTATAAACGAACTTGATTTTTGTGAATTAGTCTTCCCTGATAAGCATATCTTTGTTATTATTTGAACTTCCCGCTCCTATTTCTTCCCTTTTTATTGCTACATGCACATCCATTTCCCCTATTTCCCTCTTATATGAATCTAATGCAAGGAGAAAGGATTCATACCCATTTAGCTATGGTTACTAAGGCCCTAATGGAAGGAATTGAGGGACAGACTTACAATCGTCCCAATGATCGTGGCAGATATATACCGAACTTTGGACCACTGCAAGAAGGGATTCAGACATTTCGAGGTTTGTAACTTGTTACTACAAATATGGTTATTGGAACATTTTCAAAGAGGACAATACCGTCAGGAATTTCCCCGGCAACCGTGGAATGACCAAATAGCTTTCCACCATCCAAAAAGAATGACTTTCATCCCAGATAAGTTTGCACAACCGGAAAATACTGTGGATTGGGTGCACTTCTTTAGCAATTTGACCGACGACAAGATTCATTGGATGTTTGAATGGTTCCCTACTAGCGAATTTATCAGCAGGTCAAGAGATGTTCCTCATTTAGTGCTGATCGAGTTGAGGGGTATCTATCCTTATGCTCCTATTAGGGTCTTGAGACAGGCTGGAAGGAAACAAGTCATACCCCGAGTCTCCAAGATGGTTCATTACAAAGCAGATTTCCAAGGTAATGCTATTCCATTCAAGTACGAGGCGCAGCACATGTGTCATTTAAAGGTCATGGTGGAGAAGGATACTATCGAGCCAGATCGATACCATGCTGACCATGTGTACTTTTACCCATCATGGTTGGTCGATGACATAGCAGGAGAAGTCAAGCCAGGGGTTGATTTGGGAAATAGGGTCATAGACGACGCTGGCGAGGCCCAAGTCAAGTATAGGAGGTTACGCAAAAAGATTTTTGAATCTGAGGCCAGACATTTGGAACAGCACAAAGCAGACATGGAAGCAATCAATGAATGGAGAGGAATCGCCACCAAATCAACAGAGAGGTTGGAGTATTTAGAGCAGGGGTTGATGGAGCTGGAAGGGAAGATGGGAAATAGGATTATAGGCTGTCAAAATATGGATGGAAACGAAGGAGGTTTCCTAGCAAGGGCGTATCTACTGTTGGACATGCGCGACCTGGGGAACTGGATCGATGGAGCAAAGAAGGCCAAGCATGGAGAAGGTCCTTCTGGGACCAAATAGATTAGAAATTAGGTTTTACTTGCTTTCTAGACTCGTTTTAGGCTTTGGTTGTAATAAGGCACATGCCATTAGTAACTCTTTATTATTATTGTCGTTTTATTAGAGATTCGGTTTATTTTTCACATTAATGAAATGACGCAGTTATTGGCATCAGTTTTTCTCCAAATCTATATGTCGCCTTAGGCCTACCTCAGGCACAATGAGGTCCCCAAGTTAGGACGCAAATTTATAATTCCGCAATATGTGTTTAATACTGCAAACAATCTTTTAATACACCTCACTGACTTGTTTACCTTTTTGTTTTTCTTCTTTTCTTTATTTGTTTATTCCCATCCCCTAAGGTTGGTTCATGCATACTGACATCATTAGCATATCATACCAGATCAAGAGGTCCTCCACCTCCTCCTCCTCCAAACGATCTTAAAAGTAAGGGAAAGGCCAGAATGGATGATACAAGCAATATCAAGAAAGACAATGCCACGCATGAAGACAATACTGAAACTTCATATGGTCGAAGCACTCCATCACCAAATGACTTGGTTTTGTGACTGGAACAAAAGATATTGGAGTTACAAGGGGAGCTTGAGCAGGTTCGGAACTTGGAAAATCTCTCCCTTACCCTGAACGTCCTCGACATCAACCAACAGAACACCAAAACCCATCGCCTCCTCAAAACACACCAAACCAACGTCCACAAAATCCTCCCGCACCCCATTAGTACGCAACACCTCCCCAAAATCCTAATCTTCCACCAGTACCAACTCCACCTCAACACCAACATCTTCCGACTCAGTACCTGCAAACCACTACTTACCATACTCCTCAAAATACCCCACAACCTATTCCCGATTCGTAAAATTCAACCAATGATCACCACTACACTCAAACTCCTAGCATCCACCAAAATAGTCCCATATACGTGGAAACCTTACCCCACTCCACCCAACCAATCTCATACACTTCAGAATCCGACGAGAAGGACCTGCTCATTAAGAATATGGTGGAGGAGCTCATGAAGCTCACAAGCCGAGTCCAGGGTGTTGAAGGAGGAAAAGGAATTGAGGGACTGAATTATGAGGATCTATGCATTCAGCCACATGAGAACTGCCGGAGGGTTACAAACCTCCAAAGTTTGAGATGTTTGACGGAAAAGGAGACCCGAAAATACATTTGAGGACATACTATGACAAGCTCATGAGGGTCGGGAAGGATGAAAGGATTCGCATAAAGTTGTTCATGAGAAGTCTCACTGGAGATGCCCTATCTTGGTACATAAGTCAAAATCCCAAGAAATGGGTTAATTGGGTAAACATGGCATCAGACTTCATGGATAGATTCAGGTTCAATATAGAGAATACACCGGACGTCTTCTACATACAGAACCTCAAGAAGAAACCAACGGAAACTTTTCGCGAGTATGCTACTCGATGGAGGTCAGAAGCTGCAAAGGTTAGGACGACATTGGAAGAAGAGCAGATGAACAAATTCTTTGTTAGGGCCCAGGATCCACAATACTGTGAAAAGTTAATGGTCATCGAAAATCACAAATTCTCTGACATCATCAAACTCGGGGAAAGGATTGAAGAAGGGATTAAGAGCGGGATAGTAACCAATTTTGAGGCATTGCAGGCTACGAACAAAGCATTACAGTCAGGGGGTATATCAAAGAAGAAAGAAATAGGGGCGGTGATGGTAGCCCAAGGTCCACAATCTCCACTCACATACCAAACACCTCCACTCACATACCAACCTTGACCTCCCAGATATCCTCAAATCGCTACCGCCTACCACACTTATAACATCCAGCCAGCCTATTATCATTCACCTCCCACCCGTCAAAGCTATCAAAAACCCAAACCCAATTTCGATCGCAGGCCGCCCAGATAATACACCCCTATTGCTGAGTCCATTGACTAGCTATATGAAAGACTAAAGGCTGCCGGATATGTTACCCCTATTCCCGTTGTTGCCATAGAATACTCCTCCCAGTGGGTCAACCCGAACAAAACATGTGCGTACCATTCCGGCATGAAGGGACATACCATTGATGAATGCCGCATTCTAAAAGACAAGATTCAGATACTGATTGATACTAAGGTCATACAAGCAAAGGAAGTCGCACCCAATGTTCGCAACAACCCTCTCCCGGACCATATGGGTAAAGGAGTAAATGTGATAGAAACTGATGAAGAATGGGATCCTGAAGGGTCAATTGGGCTTATTCGGGAAGGTGATGACCCTAAGAAACCTGCAGTCACACTCACTCCTATTATGGTACAGATACAGCCACCGGTCGAACTTGCGGTAGCCGCATTAGCTCCGTTTGAAATCGAAGTGACAGCACCTGCAACTACACCTACTCCATTTAAAGTAGAAGTAGCCACACCCTTCACTGTGACGGTGGCATCCACACTACCCTTTAATTCCAATGTCGTACCTTGGGATTATGTTGCCGAAGCTAGGAGAAAAGGGAAAGCAAAAATGGAAGAGTCTAGTGCTGCACAAAGGATTACCAGAACTGGAAGAATCTATACACCTGAAAATTTGGGAGGAACAAGCAAGGAAGCTGCTGCCAAACAACCCATCATCGAAACTGGTCCAGATAATCTCTGGAGGAAAGTACAGGCAAGAGAATACTCTGTTGTTTATCATCTGAACAAAACTCCCGCCCAGATATCCATCCTGTTGCTGCTACAAAATTCTGAGGCGCATAGGAATGCTCTGATGAAAGTGTTGAATGAAGCGTACGTGCCCAACAATATCACCAGTAGAGAAATGGCCAACATGGTGGGGCTAGTGCTGTAGAGCCACAAGATCACTTTTCACAAAGACGAGTTGCCGCCTGAGTGATTGAGCCACAACATGGCACTGCACATCACAGTGCAATGCGAGGATAAGTTCATTGCCAGGGTTTTGATAGACGGAGGGTCCAGCCTCAACATCTGTCCACTGACAACTCTGAAAAGGTTGGGCAAGGGTTTGCACGAAATACAAGCAGGAACTATGAATGTGAAGGCATTCGATGGGTCGCAAAGAGCCACGATTGGGAAAACCAATTTATGTTTGCAAATGGGTCCTACTTGGTTCGATGTCAAATTTCAGGTGCTAGACATCTCCTATAATCTGCTGTTGGGACGACCTTAGATACATGCTGTTGGGGCTGTCGCATCCACTTTGCACCAAGCTGTGAAATTTGAATGGAATCATCAAGAGGTAATCATTCATGGATATGGGAGCAATCCCATCTACACAAATCAAACCGTTCCGGTTGTAGAGAACAGAAGGAAGTTGGGTGGAGAAATTTATCACCGCATCGAGCGTGTCAATGCAATTGAGAAAGATAAATGGTGGAGCAGCAAAATAGAAAGCATACTGGCATGGTCAGCATATGAACCCGGCAAAGGGCTTGGGAAGAAACTCCAGGGCATTACCAAACGAATACAGCTGAAACGTCATGGTACAACTTTTGGGTTTGGATATCTGTATACATGGCAAGAATATGATGATTGGTCGCCACTATGGCGTGGTCCCTATTACCCTCTTGAGCAGCTAGTGCCGCATTTGAGGCAGACCTTTCATCAGGCCGATACAATATGGGGATCCGAAGAAGAAGAAGCTTTGGCTGGGCTAAGAAATCTGTTCTTAGAAGATGAAGATATGGATTGCAATGTGATATTTGAGGAGGAGGAGGAAGAAGGCCTTATCATTCAGGCGGTGGAGAGGGGAGCATTTCTCAGGAACTGGACCGCCACACCATCCAGAGCCAGACGAGTCCCGGGGTAGCATAGCTGCTAATGTTATTTGAAAAACAAGTCTTTTGAGCATTTTGTTTTAAAAACATCCTTCTTTCAGTATTTTGTTTTGGAAAACATTGTCTTGAAGTCATCTAGACGATATTTTGTGTAACGTTTCAGCATTTATCAAATAATTTGATGTTTTATTATCGTTATCTTTCATATGTTTCTTCTACAGCATTACTATTTCTTACCTTGATGAACCAACGACTGTGACATGTAATGAGACAACACAACATAAGGATAGTCACTCGGAAGAAGAAGATGAGATACCTGAGGAAGTTATCAGAGAAGTTGAGAATTTTAAGAATAAGCCTAAGTCCAACCTGGACAAAACTGAGATATTCAATTTGGGAGATTCTGAAACCATCGAAGAAACTCGCATAAGTATTCACCTGTCACCGTCAGAGAAGAAAGAATACACTCGTTTCTTGAAAGAATATGAGGATATTTTTGCGTGGTCATATGATAACATGACCGGTCTGAGCACATCCATAGTGGCTCATAAATTTCCTACTAATCCAATGTGTCCGCCAGTGAAGCAGAAACCCAGAAAGTTCAAACTAGACATGAGCCTAAAAATCAGGAGGAAGTCACTAAGCAGATCAAAGCTAGAGTCTTCAGGGTAGTTGAGTATCCAACCTGGTTAGCCAACATTGTATCGGTTCCAAAGAAAGATGGGAAAGTCAAGGTATGTGTTGACTATCGGGATTTAAACAGAGCAAGTCCCAAGGATGATTTCCCACTACCAAATATACACATTCTGATCGACAATTACGCCAAGCATGAACTCCAATCCTTTGTAGATTGCTTCGGTCTGAAGAATGCTGGGGCCACCTATATGAAGGCCATGACGACCATCTTCCATGATATGATACACAAGGAAATAGAGGTATATGTTGACGACATCATCATCAAATCCAAGAAAGTCGCAGATCACATAGCAGACTTGAGGAAGTTCTTTGACCGGCTACGGAAGTACAATTTAAAACTGAACCCCGCAAAATGTGCATTCGGGGTTCCTGCCAAAAAATTGTTGGGATTCATCGTCAGCCGCCAAGAAATCGACCCGTCAAAGGTTAAATCTATCCAAGAATTACCACCACTGAAGAACAAGAAGGACGTGATGAGTTTTCTGGGACGCCTCAATTACATCAGCCGCTTCGTAGCACAGTCCACAGTAATATGTGAACCAATTTTCAAAATGCTGAAGAAGGATGCTGCAACCAGTTGGACCGAGGATTGTCAGAAGGCTTTTGACAAAATCAAGGAATACATGTCCACACCGCCAGTCCTAGTCCCGCCAGAGCCTGGTAGACCATTGCTACTCTACCTCTCTATATTAGATGGGGCTTTCGGTTGTGTTTTGGGACAACATGACAAGACGGGAAGAAAAGAGCAAGACATATATTACTTGAGTAAGAGGTTCACACCTTATGAAGCATGGTACTCTCTACTGGAACGCACTTGCTGTGCTCTGACATGGATAGCTCAGAAATTGAGGCACTACTTTTGTGCCTATACCACATACCTTATATCAAGGATGGATCCTCTAAAGTACATCTTTCAGAAGCCTATGCCTACCGGGAAGTCGGCCAAGTGGCAAATATTGCTGAGTTAGTTCGATATCATCTATGTAACTCAGAAGGCAGTCAAAGGACAAGCGTTGGCAGATCATCTTGTCGAAAATCCTGTAGGAGGAGAATACGGACCACGAAAAATGTATTTTCCTGACGAGGAAATGTCATTCGTAGGAGAGGACATTGCTGAAGCCTACGACGGTTAGAGAATGTTTTTCGACGGAGCTGGGAATTTCAAGGGAGTTGGTATCGGAGCCGTCTTGGTATCAGAAACCGGTCAGCACTACCCGGTGTCCACAAAACTCAGGTTTCCATGCACCAATAATATGGCTAAGTATGAAGCCTGCATATTAGGGCTCAATTTGGCCGTCGACATGAATGTTCAGGAACTGCTGGTAATCGGTGACTCAGACCTGCTGGTGCATTAGGTACTAGGAGAGTGGGCTACGAAAAACACCAAGATACTGCCATATCTACATCACGTACAAGAGATGATGAAGAGGTTCACAAAGATAGTGTTCCGGCATGTCCCCAGAATCAGAATGAATTTGCAGATGCATTGGCCACCCTGTCCTCGATGATACAACATCCGGACAAGAATTTCATCGATCCCATTTCGGTGAGAATCCATAATTAGCCAGCATACTGTGCTCATGTTGAAGAAGAAATAGATAGAAATCCATGGTTCCACGACATCAAGGAATATTTGGCAAAAGGAGAGTACTCAGAGCAGGCGAACCATACTCAGAAACGCACACTGCGGAGGCTGTCCAATCATTTCTTCCAAAGTGGAGGAATTTTGTATAGAAGAACACCTGATCTAGGACTATTAAGGTGTGTTGACGCCAAAGAAGCTTCCAAATTGCTCGAGAAAATACATGCCGGAACATGCGGCCCACATATGAACGTTTTTGTTCTAGCCAAGAAGATACTCAGGGCCGGATACTTTTGGATGACTATGGAAACAGATTACATCTGGTATGTCCAAAAATGCCACCAATGCCAGATACATGCAGATATAATACGGGTGCCGCCAAACGAAATTAATGCAACAAGTGCACCTTGGCCTTTTGCTGCCTGGGGAATGGATGTCATTGGTCCAATCGAACCCACTGCTTCGAACGGGCACAGGTTCATTCTAGTGGCCATCGATTACTTTACTAAGTGGGTTGAAGCTGCATCCTACAAAACGGTAACTAAGAAAGTCGTCGCAGATTTTGTCAGGGACCGTATTGTTTGTCGATTCGGGGTTCTCGAGTCCATCGATACTGACAATGCCGCCAATCTCAACAGCGATCTGATGAAAGCCATGTGTGAAACTTTTAAAATCAAGCACAAAAACTCCACAGCATACAGGCCTCAAATGAACGGAGCCGTGGAAGCTGCCAACAAGAACATCAAGAAGATACTAAGGAAAATGGTAGAGAATCACAAGCAATTGCACGAGAAGTTACCATTTGCCTTATTGCGATACCATACCACAGTCCGCACATCAATTGGGGCAACTCCCTATTTGCTGGTTTATGGTATCGAAGCTGTCATTCCCGCCGAGGTAGAAATTCCTTCTTTAAGGATCATACAAGAAGCCGAACTCAGTGATGTAGAATGGATAAGGAGGCGCTATGAGCAATTAGCCCTCATAGATGGAAAAGGATGAATGCAGTGTGTCATGATCAGCTTTATCAGAATAGAATGTCCAGAGCTTTCAACAAAAGGGTCAAACCAAGACAGTTCACACCGGGGCAGCTGGTGTTAAAGCGAATCTTTCTATTTACCGTGAAAATGGTAACGATAATTAAATTTGTAAAATGGGACTCTAAAAATATGTGATCTATTCCCGAGCTATTTGTTAGAGCAGATGATGCTAGTATTATGAATTTTAACGATGGAGCGTGAGCTAAAACAAGATAATGATCGAACCGAAGGGCCTGCTACCCGGATGTAGGTTTGGTCGATGGGGGCTTCGGGGTCGACCTCGAGATCGAGCTTGGGCTATCGGGGACAATCGAGGGTAGTATAATAGTTAGGGATATAATCAAACGAAGCTCTTTATAGTCAAAACCAAGTTATACGATGAAGAACTCATATAAAAGATGAAGAACACATGTGAAGGCGAAGGATATCATGATATCCTCAGTATCAGTGAGAGCCAATAAGTTTTAGTAAGAAGAGAGAGAGAGAGAGAGAGAGAGAGAGAGATTATTGCACTTGTGGAGAAATGGAGCAACATCAGCCTTTTACAAGGTAGGGCGAGTCCCCTTTATATAGGAGGGGAACTCACTTACGAATACATGTATATTTAATTTATGAAATATGGAGATGTGATGGCTTGATGCGAAGCCTCAGCGTAGGCTATGGATAGGCCGGACCTGTCAGACTCAACCGCGTGTCTTGGGGGCTTCCCCTCTTTGTCTTTATCTCGTCCTCGAATCGGGACTTGACAAGCCCCAAAGGAGAGGGCTAAGTTGTGGCTTCATGTCCTCGGGGTCTCGAGGTACCTCCCCGAGATGGCTTAATGGCGGGAAATCGGGCCCTCTGATTTCACCGCGTACAGATAGTCTCCGCGTTTCTCAGAACGAAGCGATGGGAAACGATTATGACCATTGACTCCTCGAACTTCTCATGGTGACAGTACACTAGTGACTCGAATCGGGGCGCAATCTTTTGTGATAGATGACATATCTCATCGACTCATGCTCAATACACTGTCATTTTCGTTCTTCAAGGCAAAAGTACTATCGTCGATTCGGTTTTTCAAGGATGCAATAATTGCATTCGTCGGTTAGTCTTCCAGAGCCTCAATGACCGTGTCATTGCCCCTAAAAATGGGGTGCCTTGGCGTTGTTTTTCCTATCCTAGTACCTTCGTCGGCATGCTGGCCTATCCCTTCTTGTCATCTTCTTCTATCTTTGAACATCATGCTTGGGGCTTATTGCCTCAAGGCCGTTAGGAGGAGCTCCCTTAAGTTGTGCTATGGCCCTTCGCCAGGACGTCCCNTTCCTCATTTCTTCAGGTGACAAAGCATTGATGCACGCCTTGCTTTGTTTGGTTAGTTTACCGTAGTCATGGCAACCACGTTCGGGGCCGGCATGGAAGATAGCGGAGAGCGCGGTTCCGGCGCTCGGGAGTCGAGGGAGTTCGTTCCAAAGAGGGCATCTTTGATAAAGGGGGAGCATTCGGAGATAGTGAGAAAATACTGCGGATGGAATGACGGGATAGCGCTGCAGGTGCTTCCCCCAGGAGGGAGTATCACGGATTCCACTGACAGATTCTTGAGTGTATACCTGTATCCTTTCGCGTTTGGCCCCCTCGACAGGGTCGTGCTTGATTTTTGCTTGAAGTATCGGGTTACTTTGGCGCAGATACATCCGTCATTTTGGCGGGTGGTGCTGATGATGAGGTTCTTTGCAGAGAAGGCCGATCTCGAATTTACGCTCGACCACCTCATCTGGCTGTATCAGCCCTTTCATCATCAGGGCCTGCTAAACCTGAAGTGTCGTTCATCCCCGCCGTTTGTTGTTGATGATAAAGAGGAGGGGGGTTGAAAATGGGCCGGTTGGTTCGTCCGCGCCCGGACGGTCGACATCATCCCCTCGGAGCTTTTGTCGTTCCCCGAAGGGTGGAATTACGCACGTGAGTGGAGCGTTCGGTGCTCTTTTAGGTTGTACCTATAGCGGAAGTTAGTTAAATAATGATGCCTCTTACCTTGTTGTAGAAATTTCATGGGCTCCAGGCGAAGTCTCTAATTTTCCCGGCTAGGTCCGGAGGCTGGAGACCCATTCATCTTGCGACAAGCGTCGTTGGCGAGCTGTGCTTTGCGTCAGGTAGGGAGCGAAATACCAAGGTATGTGCGTGTGCTGCCTTTTGCCTCGACCTTTATGTATTTGAGGTAACATTTTTCCCCTTTTCTTCTTGCATTGGAACTGTCGCTCGCAAGTATTGGGCAGTTCTTTGGGATGAGACAGTGTTCTTCCGAAGAGGGGAAGGAGTCATTGACCTCTCTTCCCGCCCTTCGAGGCGATGGAGCTTTTAGCGGTGCTGACCACGCCAGTATCTCCAAGGAGAAAGTATTGTCTGAGTCTGCTGCCCCGGGGTACTTGATTCTAGGTCGCCGATGCCTTCAAGCGGACATGCTTTGCCCGAGACCGGCTTTCCCGAGGGCGAAAGGACATGATCAACAGGAGTATGCTCCGACTTCGAGGAAGTCCGCCGGTTTCACTTCGTAGTGAGTTTAGGCGCAATTTCCCTGTATTCTACGTCCTTCGTTCGTCATTGAGTTTTCCTTGTGCAGGCCTGTGACAGGCTTACGTCTGAGNCCCGGCAAGCTGTAGCCCTTCGGAATGGATCGCAGATTGTGCCATTTCGTTGCTCCATTTTTGATATATGTAGAACATGTATGTTTATGGAGAGTGTGTCCCCTCCCCCTTTTCCCCTCTGCATGCGTGAAACAAGAAGAGACTTTGAAGCCTTACTTCTTCCGCTTCTCTTTCTGTTATTGCCTTCGACATGGTCGGTTTCGATGTTTGGCGGGATCCTCGTAGGTCCGGGACCAACCGGGCTAGCCCGGGGCTCCTAGGTGTGGTTCTTGACGTGAGCAAGCATTTCGGTCCCTGCGCTTTGTCCGGTGTTTAGGTCTAGTCTCCGAGTCATTTTGCGATTCGAGCTGTAATTGACCTTTAAGCTCTTCCCTGTCCGTACGGGCGGGTGATGGTGGCCTTCTTTGCCTCGGGACGAAGTGACCTTATAAGCGGGCGACCCGGAGGCTCACTTGGCTGGCGATCGTGGTGTTTGTGTCGTGCCCTTATGCATGCTATAGTTTTGTGCTTATTGCGGGTCCAGTCTCCGAGTCGCTTTGCGATTTGGGCTGTAATTGACCTTTAAGCGCCTTCGATTTCCCGAATGGCGGTAGTGCTTTGCACGCTGTTTTGGTCATTGAGACCTTTCCGTATGTGGCCCGGGGGCTTGCTTAGTTAACTATTTTTAGATCCGGTCTCCGAATCAGGTTACGACTCGAGCTCACTTTAATCCTCAAGTTGTCAATTTTGGCTGGCGACAACGGCTATTACGCTTGTTTGGTCGTAGAGACCTTTTGATATGTGGCCCGTAGGCTTGCTTAGCTGGCGACAATGGCTCTCACATTGTTTTTGCCCTGGGGCTTTTTGTAGGCTTGTTTTCCACTCGTTAAGGTCTTTTTGAAAGATTTCTGCCTGACCCGTCGTCGGTTCTAGAAGAACCTCAATTTCAAGTCGTTATCGGCGATATTTCGAGCACCTCGGAAGGTTCATAGCCCGTTGTTTTCCTGTTTGAGGGAAGTCTATTTTAACCGGTTCTTTTCGAAGTATATTCGAAGTAGTGGCCTGCGATTTTTGTTTAGCGATGGTCGGGCATCCCCGAGTCGCGTTATTTTGGTTGTATCAGCCGTTTTGACCGTAGTCATGTGCGTTTGGCCGTAGCCATTTTTGATCCCGAGTGACAGTTTAGGCGTCTACATCGAGGGTATGCCCTTTCGGGATTCTTACAAATGCGACGTATAGCCTAAACTTCAGATTTTCATGCCTGTTGAGGTCTTACAGTTTGTCATGCCTATTGAGGTCTTACAGTTCTTGGGTGATGTAGAATTGACCTGGTTATGCCGAGTCTGCCCGCTAAGAGTCTTACAGTTTCGGATTTTCTAGCATATGGTGACTAACGACAGCCTCCGAGTCATCAAGTTGTTTAAGCGTGAAGACCGCTTCTTGTGAGCTCGGAGTTGCCTTGTAGGGGCTTTGTGAGCCCGGAGTTCCGATCCTGAGATCGCGCGAGTGCCTAGTTGTAGGCACTAAGTCTCCGAGTATTTCGGAATGTATTCGATGGAGGGGGGCCCCTGCCGGGGATACACTTGAGATTTCTTTGTCCAGAGAATAAAATGCCGAGAAAATATCCTTTTATTGCTTGGTATAGATGTACATTGTTTCGTCATTGTGAACTCAACCCGTGCGTGCACGGCTTCTTGGACCGTTTTGGCCCAGCATATAATTCCCGATAGGGGTTTAGTCTGCCGTATCTGGGTCCTCCCGAGGGGGGATGCTCTTAGAGGCAAACTATCGTTCGTTGTTGGGCTATCGGAATAAAGCTCGTGACGTCATCGAACCTTCTTCTGGTATGCTGTTCTGCCAATAACTTGCTACAAGATTCCTTTCGGGGTGGAAGCCCGGCTGAAGGGAGAAAACACGGTGGTCGCCTATATGAGGCCTAGGAAACTCCGGGTAGAGTCTTGAGAACCTCCGAATATCCTAGCCAGCTATCTGCGTTTAGGTTAGTAAAAAGAAAACGAAGGAGCAAAGCAGTTCTTTCTTACCGCGGGGTGTGTAGGCGATGTTCCGGGACTCGGTGTGTCCTTGTCGGCTTATTCTAGTTTGCCCTTTGCGAGGAATCTCATTCTTTTGTCGAGATGGGACCGTCGGTGCCTTCGGGTAGTGCGTCGGTGGTCATCTGAATAAGACATCTATACTTTGCGCTTCCTTTGATGGTGTAAAGCCCGAGGTCTCAGCTCGGACTCAGGTGGGCTATATTGAGAGAACGGTCTTTTCGGCAATTTGCCATTTGGAATTCACCAAGGATTCGGGATGTGGGGGCAATTAGGTTCGTTAATGAGGACCGCCCTGTTGACCTTTGGTCCGATACCGTCGTTGTGGGTGACCGAACTTCCTGAATCTATGAACACATGTTATATTTAAGATTAAGCCGATGAGGGAGAGGTTTACCAATGTGCTGACGCGACGCTGGGGTGGAGTCGTGGTGCCCTTTTCCCTGGATGCAAGAGTATCCTTGGAAATATTTCCCTGGATCTGTCTTTGTCCCGGTGGCAGGTATTTTTACTCCCCATGTTATGAGTTCTCGGAGGGCGTCGCCACTCCTCCATTGTTGCCGTGATACGTCGTGACTTGTTTACTTCGTCCTTCCCGGTTGTCTTCTTTCCTCGGGGCCAGATTTGAGCTTGACCGTTCGATAGTACTCGTCGGCAATTTTGACTGAGTAACACGGCTGTCATATTTTTGAGACGAGAGTCATTCGTGGCCCCGCTGCTGCCTGCGTCCTGCGGATTCCGCGTCGGGTTGTGGTTCTTTCGAAGGGGCCTTGGTCGAGTAGGCCTGAGTCGCTCAGCGTTCCTGGTTTCGCTTATGGTGACTAGGATATTTGGCATAACAATGTTGGGCCCGTACTCTGCTAGACGAGGTTCGTCTGTTGGCTGTGCCTCATCGGATCTGGTTCCGCTGGAGGTTCCCCGAGGATGTCGCCCTCGAACTACTCCCCTACCGTTGCGAGGTAGGTTGGATCTTGAGGCGTTCCTCCCATTAGCGGTGCATGGACGGTATCTCCATCCGTTTGGCATTAGTTTCTTCGTGGAAGGCATGCTTGGGTGTGCTGTTTCTGTAGAGGTTTCTGGATGGACGCTCATGGCCCCGATTAGTGGCCAGTGCTGGGTACGGATGCATGGCCAAGTCTCGGCCGGGTATCTGGCTAAACGTCGTTTGAAACGACCTAGGGTCGGCGGGTATGCTTTGTTTAAACCCCGAGCAAAGGCCAGGGTTGTCTGTTCATCCGAAACCGGATGCGATCTCATTCGTCCTACCAGAGAGCAGGATGCGACTTCTTGTGGTGTTTCTTCCTTTCTTTGTTCGGCCTCCAACTTGTCGGTTTCCGCCGCTGCTGCTTCGATGATATCGGCATATGTTTCTGCGGCGGGGTCATCTTGAAAGTCACTGTTTTTCTTCGTGCATGCATGAGCGGCGGTGCGCTCGTCGGGGGAAGCTGTTTCTCGTGCTGCTACGCTGGGGGCCCTCGGATGGCTTTGCAACTGAGCAATGGCCAGTTATTGTGCCTGCAACATTTCAAAAGTAACGTGAAGACTAACTTCCTGTTCTTCCCGGGCCGGGGTTTTTTGAACTTCCTGTCGGTCACTGTGTCGTGCGCTTCTGTCGGTGCGAGAAATTTTGTTGACTTGATGTGCATCCTGTCAGTCCGCGTCCGCTATTACCGGTCCGGGTGCATTATCGGGATTCTGTAGTGGTGCTCTGGTGGACGGGATAGCTAAACCATTTTCCCCATGATTTTCGAGGCAATCGTTCTCAACTCTGTTCACCGAGCCAGACATTTTTATCTGAAATCAAAGGATCCTTGGACAAGAAAAGGTGTGAAAGATGATATGCGTTTGTGTAATGAAACTAGCAAGAAAATAATCACTATTATTTTTAGCCCCATGGTGGGCGCCAAACTGTTTACCGTGTAAATGGTAACGATAATTAAATATGTAAAATGGGACTCTAAAAATACGTGATCTATTCCCGAGCTAGTTGTTAGAGCAGATGATGCTAGTATTATGAATTTTAACGATGAAGCGTGAGCTAAAACAAGATAATGATCGAACTGAAGGGCCTGCTACCCGGATGTAGGTTTGGTCGATGGGGGCTTCGGGGTCGACCTCGAGATCGAGCTCGGGCTATCGGGGACAATCGAGGGTAGAATAACAGTTAGAGATATAATCAAACGAAGCTCTTTATAATCAAAACAAAGTTATACGATGAACAACTCATATAAAAGATGAAGAACACATATGAAGGCGAAGGATATCGAGGTATCCTCAGTATCAGTGAGAGCCAATAAGTTTTAGTAAGAAAAGAGAGAGAGAGAGAGAGAGAGAGAGAGAGAGAGAGAGATTTTTGCACTTGTGGAGAAATGGAGCAACATCAGCCCTTTACAAGGTAGGGCGAGTCCCCTTTATATAGGAGGGGAACTCAGTTACGAATACATGTATATTTAATTTACGAAATATGGAGATGTGATGGCTTGACGCGACACCTCAGTGTAGGCTTTGGATAGGCCGGCCCTGTCAGACTCAACCGCGTGTCTTGGGGGCTTCCCCTCTTTGTCTTTATCTCGGCCTCGAATCGGGCCTTGACAAGCCCCGAAGGAGAGGGCTAAGTCGTGGCTTCATGTCCTCGGGGTCTCGAGGTACCTACCAGAGATGGCTTAATGGCGGGAAATCGGGCCATCTGATTTCACCGCGTACACTTTCCACATCAAGATGAAGCCAAAGGGAAATTTTCACCTAACTGGCAAGGTCCTTACATGGTTCATAGAGTATTGACAGGAGGAGCACCCATACTCGCATAAATGGATGGAGAAATCTGGCCAAAGCCTATCAATTCAGATGCAGTCAAAAGATACTATGTGTAAACTATTTATGTTTTTTCATATGATGTAATTGAACTACGCTTGACCTGATTCCCGTATAAGAGGGGATACGTAGGCAGCCCTATGGGTTCGGTCACAATTCAATAAAATTTCCACTTTCCCCACAATCAAAACTGGGGCAGAATTTTGAGGAGGACCCTCAAAATTTCGAAGCAAGTTCAGCCAACAGCATTACATACGGAATATCCAGAAGGTCATTTAGATAACTGGGGCAGAATTTTGAGGAGGACCCTCAAAATTCTATGGCAAAGAAGGTCGCAATGTCTCTAATAACGTCACAGTTACTGGTTCATCTAACTGATTTCTAATTTGCATATTACTATGTCATTGAAAACCATACACGCATACTTTTTGAAAAGAAACTTTATTTTTTAGCCAAGTGCTACCCATGTTGACTTGAACAGGATCCTCGGGCAGAGCGGAGAAAAACAAGCAGACAAAGGCACGAACCAACCTCCCCCGCAAAACTCACAAATTTTCTTTGGATGCAGGAATAGGTCACCGCCAGAAGCATCATCACAACAACCGAATCACCATGCATAAATATATTGCCAGCTAAGAATACTTCACTCTTACTCCTACATTTTCATGAGGCTAAGCCATGCCTTCCTACCTGCATAAGGCTAAGCATTGCCTTCTCCTTGTATGAGATTAAGCTCTGTCTCAATTCTTGTATGAGGCTAAGCCCTGCCTCCCTATTTGCATAAGGCTAAGCATTTCCTTCTCGTTGCATGAGACTAAGCCCTGTCTCGATTCTTGCATGAGGCTAAGCCCTGCCTCCCCATTTGCATAAGGCTAAGCATTACCTTCTCTTTGCATGAGACTAAGATCTGTCTCAATTCTTGCATGAGGCTAAGCCCTGCCTCTCTATTTGCATAAGGCTAAGCATTGCCTTCTCGTTGCATGAGACTAAGCCCTGTCTCGATTCTTGCATGAGGCTAAGCCCTGCCTCCCCATTTGCATAAGGCTAAGCATTGCCTTCTCGTTGCATGAGACTAAGCTTTGTCTCAATTCTTGTACGAGGCTAAGCCCTGCCTCCCTATTTGCATAAGGCTAAGCATTGCCATCTCGTTGCATGAGACTAAGCCCTGTCTCGATTCTTGCATGAGGCTAAGCCCTGCCTCCCCATTTGCATAAGGCTAAGCATTGCCTTCTCGTTGCATGAGACTAAGCCCTGTCTCGATTCTTGCATGAGGCTAAGCCCTGCCTCCCCATTTGCATAAGGCTAAGCACTGCCTTCTCTTTGCATGAGACTAAACTTTGTCTCAATTCTTGCATGAGGCTAAGCCCCGCCTCCCTATTTGCATAAGGCTAAGCATTCTCGTTGCATGAGACTAAACCTTGTCTCGATTCTTGCATGAGGCTAAGCCCTGCCTCCCCATTTGTATAAGGCTAAGCATTTCCTTCTCGTTGCATGAGACTAAGCTCTGTCTCAATTCTTGCATGAGGCTAAGCCCTGCCTCCCTATTTGCATAAGGCTAAGCATTGCCTTCTCTTTGCATGAAACTAAGCCCTGTCTCAATTCCTGCATGAGGCTAAGCCCTGCCTCCCCATTTGCATAAGTCTAAGCACTGCCTTCTCATGAGACTAAGCATTGTCTCCCTTTGCATAAGTGTTGCTCTATTCTAAACCTTGCATTATCCTCTTCTCTCGGGGCTAATATCTGCCCCCAAACTCTACACAAGACTAAGCTTTGTCTTGTTATTACCTTTGGTATCATGTCTCTGCACTTCATGGGCTGATGTATAGCCAACTTGTCCAAAGGCGTCATAGTCCGAAGGCATCATCCTCATAGCCTGATGACACCATGTCATGGCCTGAGGATCTCTCAATACTGCACATCATTACTCAAAGGCGTTATGGTTCAGAGGCACCATTCTCATGGCCCGAGAACATCATTTCATGGCCTGCGTATCCCTTATCTCACGATTCATGGCCCAGGACGTCATGGTCTAAGGACACCATCCTCACCGTCCGAAGACAATCTTCATGGTCCAAAGGTAATTTGCATCATATTTAAATTGTCGCAATAACACATATATATTTGCGTGCACCGTGTTTTTAAGTTTTTGCAGGTGATTCAGGAGGTAACCATTCTTCGAACAGGAGCAACCTTCGCTCCGGTTTCCGCTCATACCATTCACGCCCTGCCATTATTTCAAACGTAATCGACTTCCATCAATTACTCGCTTTTACCCCATGACCGTTCAGATATCTGTCCTGTGATACATCCATAACATCTCAAATTCACATTCGTGACTTCGCATAAATTCATCTGATACCATCCTACTCAAAAGAACCCTGCCGAAACACACGATCGTTCCTATAATAATTCCATCGGTTTCGTTCACCGTTGGATCCAGAACTACACATGGCCCGATTCCTGTAAAACTAGGGATATGTAGGCAGCTCAGAGACCAGGGTTCGGCCTATATTTTTTCCAAAACACCCTATTCGGTCAACTCGGTCATCATTTCTTTACCCGACAACTCTTTCATCCTTCCCGGGTAAAGAGGGGCAGCTGTTGATACCTAATTTTTCTCTCATATTTTTTAAATATACATATATACTTTCAAAATAGTGCACATGCGTTATCATTGGATTTACAAGCATGTACAAGTATTTTTCATAATTTTCCATAATTTTTAAATGAGTAAATCAATTTATGCATTTTATTATATAGATATTCAATAATGACCCTCCAAATTATTTTTTGATGATTCAATCATCTAAATATATCATTTATGTCAATATGAGGTTTTAAATATTTTCAGTGCATTTTTATAATTACATTTGCATTTTTTAAAGCTAAATTGCACATTTTACAATAATAACCCATATGTACTTATAATTATTTATTTATATAAAAACTAACCTTTTATATTTTTGTAATGTTAAATAATTATTTTAATTTATTTTTATGCACAAATAATATTTTTGTTATTTATCTATTATTTTTACAAATTATTTGTTGGTTAAATTTGGATATTTAAAATCTGGCCCCAATTTTAATTAGTTTCGGACCCAACACCTAGGCTACCCAAACCAGCCCAAATTACCCAGCCCAACACCTAAAATGCCTAACCCAGTCCGCCAGCTCAAATCAAATAACCCAATTACCCATACCCATTCATTAAACCCAACCCCAATCCGCCTAAATCCTGACCGTTGATCAAAATTGATCAACGGCCCACAACTAAATGCCCCCTTCCCTTATATCCTTCCTCTCTACCCTAATCCCTCGTTCCTTAAACCCCGCCGCCCCTGAACGCTCTCTCATTCTCCTCTTCTGAAACCCTAGCGCCGTAACCCATTTTCCCAGAGATGGAATCCATCAACGATTCCCTTACCTTATTGGCTATCTCCTACTACTGGCTACTCGTCTATGACCCTATTTAGTTGCTTGTATAACATGGCAAGCAAATGTTGCCAAAATCGAACTAAATCGGTTCAACTCTCTGATTTCTGTGGCTATTCCGTCTATATTCACCTATGAGTCTTTGTGAGTAACGAGCATGTTCATATCTTCTTTGATTCTTACTTACCCCAAATTACGGTTTTCAAACTTTTTCAATCGGACCTAAATAGGTCCGATTTTCTGATTTCTAAAACTATTCTGCTCCTATTCATCTCATCTCGTGTGATTTTTACCTTATTTTATTTTGTGTTTTCTTTTTACTGATTTTATACTTCCCTTAAAAACTAGGGTTTGAATTTTCTTTCCCTTTTCTTACTAATTCAAGTGAATCTTTCATTTTTGTGTTCGTTTACCTTCTCTTTATATTTTCCCTGATATGCTGAATAAGTTTGTCTGGTATTATTTTCTTTTCGAATAATTTCCTTGTTTGGGTATTAGCTATGTTTCCTTTAATACTTTCCTTAATATTTTGAATGATTTTATTGTGTTCTGAGTAATTCTTAGTTAACTCGCTGAATCCCACAATTTATGCCCTAAATTGCCTATTACTGATTCTACAAATATTTCCTTGCATGTTACTGATTTGTTTCCATATTTATATTCTAATTTCTATCACTATATAAACCCCTCCCCACTCCCCTTTGAAAAACAAGAGGATGAAGTCGAAAATCTTTTCACTACTTTAAACAAAAGCTGTGAACTCTTACTCTCTTGAGCAATCTTATTCTGTGTTTTGATTCCTGGCCGGCTGAAAGCCAAGGCCAGAAATCTTTAAGTCTTTGCTTTTGTTTGGTGATATTTGCTATATTGTTGGATTCCTTTCTTCCCTGTTTCATCTTAACTGGTGAGTTACTGAATCCTTTGCTATTCCATTGTGATTACTTGCTTAATGTATCACTAAATGCTATTATCTGCATTTGAGATATGTTGAACTTAGTTTGAATCGATTAATGAAATCTGCTTAACTCTGTGTAATTTAGGACTATTTTTTAGCATTAAACAGGCTTTCATACCTTTCTTAATGACTGTTTAATTATGTGTGCCTTAACATATTCATCAGTTTGTTTATTGAACCTGTCACCATGTGATCTGTTTGATTCCGTGCTCACTATGCTATAACGCCTCTGTTAAATTGTCTTAATCAGTTCCTGACCTATTGCAAATCAATGAACTTTCTTTTGTGACTTAGTCGGATCTGGAGTCTTTGTTATCATTGTGAACGTCCTTATGAACTGGTCTTACTAGCATGTGACTCTGTTTATTCCCAAAATCTGGATTAAGTTTACTTAGGCTCAAATATGTTGCTATCTATTTGTGTTCTGCGTGTGATTCTGTACCTCCTAATCCCATCCTGCTCTCTTGAATTCTCACTCTTTACTGGCTGAAAGCCAAAGCAATTTAGGTTCTGTCCCCTGGCCTTCCTAGTGTGAGCACTGCTCAGGGTTCATATGAGACCCTTGTGAACTCTGACACACTAGGATTTGGGTCTCTAGTCTTCCTTGAACTATTTCAGACCAGTTTCTCTAGTGTGAGCACTACCCTGGGTTCTTGAAGCCCTTGGGAACTCTGATACACTAGAGATTTGGGTTCTTTATGCTTATCTCTGAAATATGGGTGAATCACTCACCACTGGTCATGTTGTACGTATGAACATAGGCTTTGGAGATGCTGTAAGTTGAAGGCCTGGTTTGTCCAGGTGTATTTGGGCCTGCTGCAGGCTTCCTATAGTTTATATACTGTGTAATTCATTCATTCGATTGTGGTCTATAATAATTATTTGTAATAACGATTGGGGCAATAGTGAATTGGGAAACTGGGTTTATTTTTAACGTTTGCATGAGAATGGGTAGAAATCCTGCCTATAGGTGTTTACTTTGCTCATTCTGCTATTGTGTTAGATAACCTGCCTATAGGTGTTTATTTATTCAAACACATTCTGCTATTGTATGTTAGATAACCTGCCTATAGGTGTTTATTTATTCATAACACATTTTGCTATTGTATGCTAGATAACCTGCCCATAGGGGTTTACTTTGGCTCAAATATGTTCTGTGAATATCCTGCCTATTTTTCTTTACATGATTAGACACCATGCCTATAGGAAACAAAATAACCAAAGTTCAATTCGCATTGCAGTATATTCAAATCTGCCTCTTTAGAAATCATGCCTATAAGATTCTTAATTGATTGATATGCTAGTGTCATACTTGCTCATTTAGTATACATGCCTCTGAGAGTTAAAACCAGTTTCAATCACTAAGGTAGGAATCATGTCTATAGGGCAATTACCATCTGTGTTAAGCGCTAAAACTAGGCTTTAAGCATTGCCTCATTGAACACCATTGGAAAGCATGCCTATAGGAATAGCTGAGTAGTTTTGAATATCTCTCGTTGCTTGTCACTGCCTAACACTGAGTAAATCACCTAGATAGCATGCCTATAGGTTTAACCGCTTATAATTATAATCAGTAGGCAACTATACAGTCACTTAGGAATTACCTTGCATAACTGCCAGTATGATTAGAATCCAGAATCACATAGAAGTCATGCCTATAGGATTCAATAACTTTAATTAGTCCAAAATCTGCAACTGTCAAAATGCTGAATGTGTTCGCGTGCATACGTTGTCAATGTGTGGAGGCTAACTTGAGCCCTTAACTGCTTTTATATGAAGTCCAACTTGTTTTGCATGTCGATTAGTTTTTTCATTTTGAGCAGCCTAAGTTGAAGTCTAGTACTACCTAAATAGAGATCCAACGCCTCCTGGACCATAGGCATGGGACGGGTAGTGCACGCATAGGGTACAGTTTAGAATCAACTAGTGCGCTTTAGGTAACAACTTAAAGATAGTAATCGGATAGCAGGAGATGATAGTCTATGCCCGCTGGATAATATGAGTAACACCCCCGTCTTGGGGGAGTGACGAAGTATTATTTATATTGCACGGGGTGATCCTATAGGCTAAAAAATTTAGGACCCCCCCCATCCTTATTAAATAGTTTATTCGCTTCCTTAGACTAATTCACATAATTTAAGTTCGGTCGGGACCCACCGTTGTGGACCTCGAGGGGTGCCTAACACCTTCCCCTCAAGGTAATTTGAGCCCTTACCCAATCTCTGGTGATGCAAACTGGTATAATCTGAGTTATTTGCTATAGGTGCCCTAACGCACCTTAATCCGTTAGGTGGCGACTCTAACAACCAATTCCTTTTCCCTACTCTCTCAAAAGGAGTTGTCAAATGTCGAAATCCGCTTTCGCGAGAAAAAGAGGTGCGACACCTGGACTGTCTTGCAACATGTACTCTTTCAGCTCTCAAACAATATAATGACTGACATTTACCGAAATGTTGTCAAGTATGCATACGATCATTAGGGCCCTAACATATGACACATCAGAGACATTACCACAGGGTGAGAGTCTGCTACAGATGATATAAAGCCACATCTTGGCCTCATCTATGAAGTTAATGAACTTTAAACCCTTCCTCTTATTGGCCCACTTTGCTCTCTTATCTGAGGGATAAAGTTTAGATGCTAGCAACTCTCCATTAGAGCATGTACCTTTTTCTCGTACCGGCCCAAGTGGATGGTCTGGAAAACATCATTGATCTGCTCAAGTCAAAATCTCACTGTTATGCCCCTTATGGTGAGTTGTGGGTACTTGAAGTTTGTACGCTTAAGGTTTTCCTAAAACTCGTGAACACATTCCTTATTGGCATCACACGGAGTAGGCATAAAACAAGATCAGTCGATAGTCTGTAGACAACCATAAAAATCTGGAAATAGCTCGGACAATTTATCCTCCGAGATCCCCTTTTCAAGTAGGACCTTCTTTGTAAGAAGGTTGTCATAGTATCGGCAATGACAATCAGCATACATGAAGCGATCAGTGTCAAATTGTTCCTACACAACCTTTTCCTCAATTTCATGATCAAGTGCCGCATTTCCATTTGTGTTTGGGTCCATTATTTAAGCTCAAAGTACCTAAAAAATCAAAACCAAGTTAGTCAGGCATTTGAATCATGTTAAGCAATTGAAAACAATACAATTAGGCCAAAGACCAATCCAAACATGCCCAACAAGCCATAGCTGTAAAGCTACTGATTTTGCAAAAATTGCCCAATCATCACACCTACAGAAAAAAATATCGCAGGTGCGGTTCCGCTTATGCAAAAATTATTTCGCTTTTGCGGATTTATCACTACTCAACTGCCTCCGCACCTGTGGAAAATCATCACATGTGCGGATCTTCTTCTGCGGAAAAAGTTCTGTTTCTGCAATTTTTCATATCTCAGCTAATTGTGCACTTGCATAATAGTCAACGCAGGTGCGAGCCTGCATTTGCAGTCTTTTCTTCGCAGAAGCGGTGTTCTTCAGCCTTTCAAGAACCCCAGAAACTGGCTTTTTTTTGCAATTCAAATCACGCTTTGGCATCAAATCTGTACTCAAGACTTCTAAATTTTTGCACTAGATTATTATACGACATGATTAAATCAGATTTTAATCCACTTAACATCTAACTTTCTCTTGGATAAATAATCGAACACTTAATAAGTAAAGAGAATGCTATGCTTCTTCAAACTAATTGGGTACTCAAACTTCCCCAATTTCTATTGTTCAACACAAAGAACACATAACTCATAACTACACTCTCAACCAATTTCCCTCACCCTAACACTAACACTAATCAAGATGGAAAAAACGAGACCATGGGGAACCAGCTATGGGGGAGAAGGAGAAGAAAATAAAAGTAGAGGAGGAAGAGAAGAATAATATACATGGTTGCCTTGGGTGAGAGTAATAGAATGCGATAGCGGTGCAGATGCGGAGTTGCAGCTATGTGAGAGATAGAGGAGTCAGAGTTTTGGGGAAGAGGGTTTTGAATTTTACCTGCTGAAGAACATATTGAATCTTCAAAATTACCCGATGAGTCACATCTGCGTGATTTTACCCGCTTCTGCGTAACCACTTTTGCAAAAAGTCTATCGCTATGATAAGGTTGCATCTGCGGGTAGATACACGCTTCTACAGGTTCACATTTGCGTGAAAATTTCCGAAGATGCAGTTGCACCAGATGATTGATACACAGGTTGGGCAGCCACTGTTTTGGCTCACTCCAACACCTCAAACTCCTAAATTCAACTCCAAAAAGTCTGAAACTTTGCAGATTAGTCAAAAATAATGTAATAAACTATTCACGGGTTGCCTCCCATCAAGCGCCGCATTTAGTGTCACGGCACGACAACTACAACCTTTACCACTTTTCTCTTCACTTGGAGAATATAAATTAGGCACCTAACTTGGAGTCAAGCAAAACATTGATTTCTTCACTTTGCGTTTCTTGGCTCTATTTTGAGTAATGTTATTTTGCATTCTTGAATTTTCAAATTGCAAGATGTATGGATTGTGTCTGTTTTCTTTTCACTCCCACATGGATTCACATGGCTCAATTCCCATATCACCATACAAGTCCAAAGTTGAAAAGTGCTTGGAATGAGATATCAAACTCCCAACTTGTAACTTTTTTCGGATTTTGACATCCTATTTTTCTCCCTGACTAGAGTCAATCTCATTTTCTAACTTGAAGTTGAACTTTTCTTGACCTCTTTCCACACTCTCAAGTTGGTGAGCATTATAAGCATCAACCAATGATTTCATTTGATCTTCCAAGATGCAGATAGTCTCATTATTCCGATTTAGTACTAGTTTCAAGTCATCGAGTGCCAAGTTTTGCTTCTCCTCATTTTAAAGAATGGCCTCCAACATGAGCATTAACCTCTCATTTTGAGCATTTGAGAATTCTTCTTGATTTTGATCAAGTGACAAAGAAGGATTTCCGGCTTCAACCTCTTAGGTAGGTTCTTGGATATCATCCACTTCCGAGGCTTTTTGGACCTCTGAAGCTTCAAGCATTTCTCCACTTTGTGAGTTCAACCTTTCAAGCAAAAATTCATTTAGGAGACTATTTTTCAAAAGCTCCTCCAAGGATTTTTGCTCTTTGTTTCCTCCTTCAAGTAGGCATTCCATCATGAGTTTGAACTCTTCATTTTAACTATGCTCAATTTCTTCCATTTTCATATCCCTATAATTATCATCATAAAAAGTAGAATCATCATAGAGGGGGTTTGGAGAAGGGAAGGAAAAATAAGCACAATTAGCCCAATGACCATTTTGACCACCACACCTATCACATATACTCCACTTATGGGCTTGAAATTGTGCGTACAATCCGCTCTCTGGAGAATTTAAATAAACGAGTATGGTCCTCCGCAATAAGGACAAGGGTCATCAAAGTATGAACAATTACCATCTGACCAATGTTCATTATGTGATACCATTTTTCAAATCTATGAAAATACACAAGAAAAATAAACAACAAAATAGACAAAGATAAGAAAATAATTACACAAATATTCAAGTTTGGACCAAAGCGCATATGCTTACTTCTCAAACAATCTAAATACACCAAATTGTTCCTGGGAAATGGCGCTAATTTTGATGACGTTCAAATCCACTACTAAAAAGTAAGACGACACAGTCGCATGTAATATAATATACCCAACTATGAGTCACGGTCGAATCCCATAGAGAACAGTATGTAGGCGATTAGGAGTAAGAAAATTATCGCACACTTAATAAAGGTTTTGAGAAATATTTATATCTAAAATGTAAACTAACCTAGAAAGCGAGTAAAACGATCAATGGCTACAAACATGGATACACGGAGAATTACACTTAAGTAATGATCCAATGTATTTCACGATTTTACAAATATGAGCGAGTTTATGTTAATTAGCCTAGGGTAATAATTCTATACTAGTTTCTTCTGAATACTAACAAGACTCCCTAATTGAATTATTCCTAACACAATTAAAGGGATTAAGTACACCCGATTTGGCTATAAGTAGTTCAATCCTATTCCAAGGTAGAATATATAAAGTGAGGGTTAATGCTTCAAGTTCTTATTAATTAATGTTTTCCCAACCCCAAATTATCCCTTCCAAGATTAATTCGAAGTTGATGGGCGAGTTCTAGGGTTAGCTAATACCTTTGGAAACATTAAAGAATAAAAATAATTAAAGAAACAATAACTCACTTCAATATTAATCTTCAATACATAAGCACAACAAGATATTTAATCCACATTTTAATAATGAAAATTCCCATAAACAACATTCAAGTGTTGAAATAAATACTACACACTTAGATATTCAATAAAAATCAAGGAAATGAAGAAATGAGTAAAAATGGGTAAGAAATTCTAAACCAAAAGCTTCAAATCTTCAAGTCCCAAGTGTGTGTGCAAGAACCCTAGCTCCTAGACTTGTGTTCTCTAGTCAAAAAGACCAAAAATAAGCCAAAGATCTCTTCCAGATGAGCTGAGTCGAGTATTAAATGGTTTGGAAAAACAATATAAATTTCTAAATATGTCCAGAGCTGAAGCCCGTTGGCTGCACCTACGGAAGAATCATCGCGGGTGCGGCTCCGCAAATGTGGAACTTTACTCGCAAATGTGAATCTTGTGGAGAATTGCCTACTCCACAGATGGGGACATGTCACCGCAGAAGCAGCTCCACAAATGAGGACTTCTATCACAAAAGCGGCTTCGCAGATGTGTATGGCCGACCACAGATGTGATCCTAGTGGAAGATTGGCAATTCCACAGATGTAGCCTTCTACTCACAGATGCGAGCTCGCAGAAGCGAATAATGTAGATGCGAGATCATTGAAGGAGTCTGCATTATTTCAACTCTCTTTTGCTCAATTCCACTTCATTTGATTTCAGTTCTCTTCAAGACTCATTGTACCTGAAAATCTAGTAATGCACACCATAAATCACCTCATCTTATAAGTAAAGGACACAAAAACTAAAGAAAAGAGACTAAAAAAATTGGTAAAATCACCACTCATTAGCAACCCCGGCATAGCTTATGTCACAGTCTTGGCGTGACAATCCAAAATAGCGTGATAAGGTGACAACAAATCCATGCCTAAGATCACACCAAAATCCACCATATCAAGAAGTAGAAGGTCTACCCTAGTCTCATAGCTCGCAATAGATACCACACGCGAGTGATAAGCACGATCTACCAGAATAGAATCTCCCACAAGTGTGGACACATAAACATGAGCATTCAAGAAATGAGGCATAATCAGGTATGAAGCAAAATAGGATGACATGTATGAATAAGTAGAGCCTAGATCAAGTAAAACTAAGAATCTTTATGACAAATTGGAACAATTTCTGTGATGCCTTCATTAGTTGACTCTGCCTCGGGTCTGGCTGGGAATGCATAAAAATGGGGTTGAGCCCGACCACTCTGACCCCTCAAAAGACATTGCGGGCCTATCCCATGTCTGTATAGCAATGACAGGCTGAACTACTCCAACTGCTGGAACCATCAAAGTCTGATATATGGCAGCCATATGCTCCAAAGTATGGGTAGCAGGAGTCTGGGCTCCTTCCCCAGCCCGAGAGACAGCTGGTGCTACAAGAAATGCACCAACCTGGGCCATACTCTCCATAAGGCCCACCAAACGGACTAGAGCATCCTGAAGTACAGGAGTGGCAATGAACCCCTCCGTGAATTGAGATTGTACAACTGGTGCAGTCTGAACAGGGATCCCCTCCTCCTACTCAATCTGAGGCTTTGTAATCGATGTTGTTGCACGTGCTCTGGGATGAGCTCTGCCTATGGCTCGACCTCGGCCCCAGCCCCTACCCTTGGTAGTGGCTATAAGTTGGGGCTCCAATTTCTGCTCGACTATGGATGTTGTATTGTTCTTTCCATCTGCGAAAGAATAAGAATAGAATTGTTCAAACTTCAGTGGTAGAATAAAGTCGCACGATAGAGAAAGAAAGAAGTGACATTTCCTGAAGCTATATAGCTTGTAGAAGTTAAGTATAGATGCCTCTTTACCGATCATCCAGACTCTACTAAGCTTGATCGTCACTCGTGTGACCTAGGTAACCTAGGGCCCTGATACCAACTTGTCACGACCTGGAATACAAACCTCGGGGCTGTGATGGCGCCTAACGTCCACTTGCTAGGCAAGTCAACATTAGTATACAATTAATCATTTAAAAATCATTTTGAAAGCACTTTAATAAGAAATAAAATGTCACGACCCAAACAATCATGTCATGATGGCGCCTATCATAGTACTAGGCAAGCCGACTCTTTACCAAAAACGACATGATATATTTCATTTTAAAGATAGATTCAAGCTATTTACTAATAAAACTTCATATAGAATTCTAAATAACGGAAGTGCGGAAAGAAAAGACCGACATCGGAGTGTCACTAGTCATGAGCATCTACTACAATCTGTCCTAAAATATACTGAGACTAACACAGTCTGGAAATGTAACTACAAACAACTACAGGAAGATAGGAGGGAGAAGAGCAAGGGCTGCGATCGCCAGCAGCTACCTTGCTAACTCCAAGAAGATCTGCAGCTGGAATAGTCAACAGTCCCTACCAGGTCCTGATACACCTGGATCTGCACACAAGGTGCAGGGAGTAACGTGAGTACGCCAACTTAGTAAGTAACCAAAGTCAATAAAGGCTGAGAAGTAGTGACGAGCAATAAAGCATATAAAGTTCATATCATGAATCTCAGTAAAATACAACAGGCTTTTAAAAGCAGAGTTTAAATCAAATCATTTCATTTAGACTCAGTTCCAGTGAAATCATTTGAAGAAATTTTTCAACAATTCTCAAACAGAGGCTCAATACAACAGTGAGCAATAATGATGAATTCGTAAACATCCCCTCGGGCAAAACATCACTCATATATAGCCTCTCGAGCAAACCTCAAGCCACTCGTATATAGCCCCTCGGGCATACCTCACCATTACTCATATACAGCCCCTCGGGCAAAACATCACTCAGTAGGTACCTGCGCTCACTGGGGGTATGCAGACTTCGGAGGGGCTCCTTTATCCCAAGCGCCATAACAAGCCACCTCGTGGCATAAATCAATCAGGCCATCGCCTCACTCAATCATGAATCAGTAAAACATGTTGCGACGTGCAGCCCGATCCTATTAAAATCCTCACAAATCAGGCCCTTGACCTCACTCAGTCGTAAACCTCTCAAGCCACTCGGGCTCTCAGTAAAAATAGGGTACTCAGCCCAAAACAACATTTTTATGCATCGAAACAGAGTAATAAAGACTGAGTTATGAAATCAGTAAGTATAACATGACTGAGTATAGAGTTTCAATCCAAATACAGTGAGAGGATAGTAAGAAAAAGGCCCCTAAGGGTCCAAACAACTTTGGCACAAGGCCCAAATATGGCATTCAGCCCAATTTACAGAAGCTCTTTCTAAAACACATAAGTATCATATAGTTTCAACCAAATACGCAACTTTATAGTTGCTACGGGACGGACCAAGTCACAATCCCCAATGGTGCACGCCCATACGCCCGTCACCTAGCATGTGCGTCACCTCAAAATAGTAAAACGATACGAAATCCGGGGTTTCATACCCTCAAGACTAGATTTACAATCGTTACTTACCTCAAGCCGATCAAATCTCAACTCCGCGATGCTCTTGCCCCTCGACTCGGCCTCCAATTGCTCTGAATCTATTCACAACCAGAACAATACCATCAACATGCGCTAATGGAATAAATTCCACAAGAAAAACTATCAAATTAAGCACAAATCCCTAAATCCACTCACACCCGGGCCCCGGACGTTGATTTGGAGGTCCATAGGTCATTTCGGCATCATTTGGCGGAAGTTAGAAAATTGGATGATTTTTGGAAAGTTTGATCAGGAGTGGACTTTTTTATATCGGGGTCGGATTCCGATTCCAGAAGTTGGAGTAGGTCCGCAATGTCAAATGTGACTTGTGTGCAAAATTTGATTTCAATCAGACGTGTTTTGATAGGTTTCAGCATCCTTTGTAGAAGTTGGAATTTCCTAAGTGTATTAAGCTTGAATTGGGGTGCGATTTGTGTTTTTAGCATCGTTTGATATGATTTGAAGGCTCAACTAAGTTCGTATGATGTTTTAGGACTGGTTAGTATAATCAATTAAGGTCCCAGGGGCCTCAGGTGGATTTCGAATGGTTAACGGATTGGAATTTTGACTTGGATGATGGCTGAAGCTTCAGAAGATCTGGTGTCTGGTTTCCTTCTATGCGTTCGCGATGGTTCTCCCGCATTCACGTAGATGAGTTAAGTATTGCTGGGATTTTTGCCTTCACGTTCGCGATAAGGGTCCTGCGTTCGCGAAGCTGAGGAGTCTGAGGTCTACGCGTTCGCGTGAGGGACTTCGCATTCGCGTAGAGGATCGATCAACTAGGCCTCAGGCTTTTATCTTACTCGTGAAGGCCTGGGGGCAGTGTTCACCGCGTTCGCGAGTGGGCCCTCGCGTCCGCATAGAAAGTTTTTGGGAAGAAGCAGTTTTGTGCTTTGCGAATGCGAGGAAGCTTCCGCGTTCGCGAAGAAGGAATTACCTAGGAAGATTTTTAAAAGTTCAAAACCAAGGGTTTATGTCATTTTTCACCATTTGGACTTGAGAGCTCGGAATTAGGCAATTTTTGGAGAGATTTTCACGTGGGTGTTTGGGGTAAGTGATTCTTACCTAATTTTGGTTAATTCTCGTGATTATGCTTTTGATTTCATCATTAAATTAGTGATTAGGGGTGGAAAATTGGGAAAAATTGAGGGAAAGTTCTTAGGCCGAATTTTGGAGTTTTGATCGAGATTTCGGTATCGGATTTAAGTAATTTTAGTCTGGGTGAACTCATAGTTGAGCGGGTGTTCGGATTTTGTGACTTTTACCCGATTTCGAGAGATGGGCCCGGGTCGACTTTTTGGGACGATTTTCTAATTTCTTGTTAAAGTCTTGATTTCATTAATGAGATTAGTTTCTTATAGTTATATTTATAGTATGAAATTGCTTTTGTCTAGATTTGGGCCATTCGGAGTCGGAAAGTCGAGGAAAAGGCATTCTTATTAACTGATTGAGCTTGATTTGAGGTAAGTGACTTGCCTAACCTTGTGGGGGGAAATCCCCTTAGGATTTGGTACTATTGTAATGATTTGTGATATATGAGTGTCGTGTACGCGAGGTGACTAGTGCATACACGGGCTAATTGTTGAAAATACAATTTTTACTGAATAGTAACATGTTTGTCTCTAAAATAAGTTATGCCAGCATGTGTAGTTATCATGTTTAGACTAATATATCATGCCTACGTGTCTTAATTCTTACTTGAAATCTGTGTAACATGCTTAGTTGAAATTCCTGTTTTTCCTTGATTTTTGTATTTAGTCTTTAACTGTAGGATTTCTTGCTGTGAAATCATTGTTCCATCGGTTACGATCTGTGTCTTTACTTTTGGGACTATGAGACGGTACCTCGGGAGCTCCCTTATTGCATATTTACTTTTGGGACTACGAGGCGATACCTCGGGAGCTCCCCTGTTGCATATTTAATTTTGGAACTACGAGGCGGTACCTCGGGAGCTCCCCTATTGTATATTTACTATTGGGACTACGAGACGGTACCTTGTGAGCTTCCCTGTTGAGTATTTACTTTTGGTACTACGAGGCGGTACCTTAGGAGTGCCCCTGTTGTTTATCCCTATGTGTTGTGTTGTTGCCTTTCTGTAAATTCTCATTGTTAAACTCTCAGTCTTTCCATTATATATATATATATATATATATATCTTCTGCCTTAAATATTATATTCCAGTAGGGCCCTGACCCGATCTCGTCACTACTCTACCGAGGTTAGGCTTGGCACTTATAGGGTACCGCTGTGGTGTACTCATACTACTCTTCTACACATGTTATTGTGTGCAGATCCAGGAACCTCCTACCAGCACCGATATCAGTGAGTAGTGAGTATGTGGAGACTTCAAGGTATATTTGCCAGCGTTCGCAGACCTCGGAGTCCCCTTCTCCTAGATGTTGATGTATAGAGACAGTTAGTACATTCCTTAGAGCTTGTGACTTGTGATTACCGGGTTTTGGGAGTTGTCTATACTCGAGTTGTTCGTTTACTTGTATATGCCGAGCGACATTTTCAGTATTATATATATTTGTGAAGTATAGTCGTTATTTCTGTTATTATTTTCAGTTATTCCGAAAATGTTAGGCTTACCTAGTCTTAGAGACTAGGTGCCGTCACGACATCTTACGGAGGTAAATTCGGGTCGTGACAGATTCTCACTTTAGAAGCTTAACTTGGAAATGTTGACCGAAGTTTGACTTTGGTGAAAACGACATTGTAGCGGTGTTCGAAGGCTCTGATAGGTTCGTATTGTGATATTGAACTTGGGTGTATACCCGAGATCGAATTCGATGGTCTGTAGGTTGATTTGTATTGTTTTGTCGAAAGTTGGCAATTTAAAGACTTAGAATTTTGATAAATTTGACCGTAGGTTGACTTCATAGCTCTCATATTTGGATTTCTATTTTGGGACTTGGAATAAGTCCGTTTTGTCATTAGGAACTTGTCCGCAAAGTTTGGTGTCATTCCAAGTTGATTTGTTAGGAATCGGACACGCGGTTGTGTTTTTAGAAGTTCTTGAGTTTCATGTTGAATTCATGTGTTTTGAGCTCTGATTCATGATTTCGGATCTTATTTTGATGATTTGATCACGCGAATAAGTTCATGTTATGTTTTTAGACTTGGTTTGATGTCTGGTTTGGAGCACCGAGGGCACGGGTAAGTTTCAGACGTGTTTTGGAATTTTGGAAGAGTTTGGAAATCTGCTGGTGTGATCTGATGCCTCAAGTCTCGCATTTGCGAGATATGAGTCGCAATTGCGATGTTTGTCTTGAATCTGCTGTGTTCGCATTTGCGAAAGGGGTATGGGCTTAACAGTGATCGCATTTGCGATTATTTGATAGCTTTTTCAAAGGTCCAATGTTCGCAATTGCGAACTTCTCGTCGCATTTGCAATGACTGCAGTGGTGTGAGGGACTTCACATTTGTGATGGTTTCTTCACATTTGTTGGGTTCGTATTTGCGAGCCCTAGGTCGCATTTGCGACACCTGGGTAAGTGATCCTAATCTATTTCTAATCATGTTCATCAATATATCTTGGATTTTAACATCAAAATCATGTAAATCAAAGTGAAAAATTGTGAAACTTTTTCAAGTTCTTAAAAAATAAGAATTTGAGTTTTGAGAGTCGATTTGGACTCGGATTTTGAAACTAATCACATATATGAACTCGTGGGGTCATGGGTAGTCGTAATCTACCATTGGACCCGAGAATTGACCGAGCGGGTCCCATGTTGGCCTTTATTGACTTTTGAGGAATTGTGCGGGGAAACTACCCCATAGGGATTGGTTTGTCTGTACTATTTGAACTACGTGAAAGACGTGTACACGAGGTAACGAGTGTGTACACGACTTATATGTGGAAATTTGATAGGCTTAGACTCTTAGGTTCTTATGTTCAATAAAATGAAGTTGTCTTATCATGTTAATTCTTCTATTTTATAAAACCACCCTTACGTGTCTTATTTGAAGTTGATTGATTCATTTTCTACCCTTGATGCCAAATATACTCTTATATGCCTTAGTCGAAGTTGTTGCCTCTTTTATTGCCATGTTATCTCTTCCGTGATTGCTTAACCTTAATTGAAGTTATTGTTATCCCTTCCATTGTTGACGTATCCTTATCTAGAATCATTGTTACATTTTATCTCCCTTATCGTTGAGTTGTACCTATTTGGAATCATTGTTACATGTTATCTCCTTTATCGTTGAGTTGTACCTACTTGGAATCATTGTTACATGTTACCTCTCTTATCGTCGAGTTATACTTATTTGGAATCCTTGTTACATGTTATCCCCTCAATCGTTGAGTTATTCTTATTGGATATCATTGTTACACATTGTCTCTCCCATTGTTGAGTATTCTTGTTTAAAACCATTATTACTTGTTATGTCTTTCATTGTGAGCTCGTTCTTTCGTTTCTTTGTGTTTTTGAAATTCTTGTGTTGATTTACTTGTTGTACACTCGTGATATTGTTGTTGTTATTGTTGCACTCAGTGTTGTTGAACTGATAGCTATGTGTGGTTGTGGTATTGGGATTGTTTTGAGGAGATGTTGTGGCATACAGGCACATGTGGTGCAAGTTGTTATATTATGTTGTTATGTTTTGGCACACGTGATATTTTGTTAAGGGGATTGTCGGGGTGTTCGTATGTGAGTTTTCCGTGCTATTGTTATTGATAATTGCACATGTGGCATGACAAGGCAGATTGTATAGGTATACGTGGGTTTGCGCATGTGGCAAGACAAGGAGGGAATATTATTATGTGCATGTGGCGAGACAAGGTGGGCATTTGTTTTATTGTTGCGCATGCGGCGAGAGAAGGGGGACTACATTAGGGATGATTTGTGATGACTTGTGATGTCACGACCCAATTCCTCCCTCCGTGAACTGTCGTGACGGCACCTAGTCTCTATGACTAGGTAAGCCTAACACATTGCGGAAATGAAAAACAAAAGCATGAATATTAACTGTTGGAAATACAACTATCCATTAAGCAACTAAATGCCACTCGGCATATACATTTAACACTTCAGAAAAGTACCAAACAACACTCAAAACCCGGAAACTCGCAAGTCACAAGCTACTAAGATGTTCTAACTGTTCTATACACCATCTCTATAGAAAGAAAGAGAAATGAACATAAGGGGATAGAGAGGGACTCCGAGGATCTGCGGGCACGGGCAGATGTACCTTCAAGTCTCAAACAAGCAGCAGCGACTGCAACTAGTGATGAGGCTGGTGCGACGAACCTGGATCTGCACACGAAAAACATGTGCATGAAAGGGCATGAGTACACCACAGCGGTACCCAGTAAGTGCCAAGCCTAACCTCGGTCGAGTAGTGACGAGATCAGGTCAGGACCCTACTAGTTTATATGTGTAATAAAGTAAAACAGTAAGAAATATTGCAGTAAGATTAAATATTAACAGTCAACAAAATGAAATCATAGAAAAACACCACAATTCAATACACATAGATAGCAACAGGGGATCTCCCAAGATACCGTCCCGTAGTCCCAAACATAAATGTGTAGGGGGATCTCCTGGAATACCGTTCCGTAGTCCCAAAGTAAATATATCCAGTACAGGGGATCTCCCGGGGTACCGTCCCGTAGTCCAAAATATAAATGTGCAGGGGGATCTCCCGGAATACCGTTCCGTAGTCCCAAAGCAAACACACCGATCAATCAATATAAATAACAGTTCAACAAGAAATGCTACAATTTAAATTCAATCATATCAAAGAAGACAGGCAATCCTTACTCTAAACATGTTGCACAGAGTCCAGGTAAGCAGTTATGGCAGTTAAGACAGTTAAGGCACGTAAGCATGCTTTCCTAAGCTAAACAGGATGGCTACATATACTAGTATTGCTCAATTAAAGGAAAACATAGATATTTACTTAATGAAAACAGGGTTCTTTTTCAACAATTAGCATGTGTACGCACCCGTCACCTCACGTACACGACATTCATATAACAACAGTACCAAATCCTAAGGGGAGTTCCCCCACACAAGGTTAGGCAAGCCACTTACCTCGAACCAAGCTCAAAACCAATCTGAAATCACGCTCTTGCCACGAGTATCCAACTCCGAGTGGCCCAAATCTAATCAAATCAATTACATAACGTAAATAAAGCTACAAGCAACTAATTTAACTAATGAAATCAAAGTTAGGGTAAGAAAATAGAAAAACGCCCAAAAATCCTCCCCGAGCCCACGTCTCGGAATCGGGTAAAAGTCACAAATTATGAACACCCATTCACTCACGAATTCACTCGAACAAAAATCATCCAAATCCGACGTCTAATTCCCATTCAAACCTCAGATTTTCAATTGGGGAACTTTTCCCCCATTTCCAAACCTCCACCCTCAAATTCCTTAATTAGATGAGGAAAACAACAATGGATTAATATAATATGATCAAAATAGAGTTAGAATTAGTTACCCAATAGTTCTCCCTCAAAATCCCTCGAGAAATCACCTCCCACCGAGCTCTAAATCAAATTTTGTGTTGGGAAATTTCAAACCCTCCAAATCCTCTTTTCTGCCCAGCGATTTCTGCATCTACGCTGATGGGGACGCATACGCGGTTCCGCACCTGCGGAAAAATCATCGCAGGTGCGAAAGCCACTTATCTTGGCTGGGGCCGCATCTGCGGGCATTGGGACGCATCTACGAACCCGCTTCTGCGGTCCCACAGCCACACCTGCAGTCTCAGCTGCCAAAGTCCTTCTCCGCTTCTGCGGCACCGCACTTGCGGTCCAAAATCAGCAGGTGCGAAAACAACAGGTGCAGCAAAACTTCAGCAAAAATGCCTAAGTCCCAAACAAATCTGTTAAGCATCTGAAACTCACCCGAAGCCTCCGAGACCTCAACCAAAAATACCAACCAATCCTAAAATATCATACCAACTTAGTCGAGCTCTCAAATAACATCAAACAACGTTAAAACCACGAATCATCCTCCAATCCAAACTTAATGAACATGAAATCTCAAAATTCTACAACCGATGCCGAAACCAACCAAAACATGTCTGATTGACCCCAAATTTGTTCACACAAGTCATATTCAACACTACGGACCTACTCCAACTTCCGGAATCATATTCCGGCCCCGATATCCAAAATTCCACTATCGGCCCGAAACTCCAAAAATTCGACTTTCGTCATTTCAAGCCTAAATGAGCTACAGACCTCAAAAACACAATCCGGACACGCCCCTGAGCCCAAAATCACCCAACGGAGCTAACGGAATTGACGGAATTCCATTCCGGATCTGACTTTACACTATTCCGACTACGGTCCAAATTCTAAGACTTAGGCTCTCATTTAGGGATTAAGTGTCCCGAAACACTCCGAAACTCAAAATGAATCATCCCGTCAAATCACAATAGCATAAAAAGACACGGGGAAAGTAGTTAACAGGGTATCGGGGCATAAATTCTCAAAACGACCGGCCTGGTCATTACATCCTCCCCCTATTAAAACATTCGTTCGTCCTCGAACGAGTATAGAGACATACCTGAAGTGGTGAAAAGATAAGGATAGCGGTTGTGCATATCCTACTCGGTCTCCCAAGTCGCCTCCTCGACCGGCTGACCTCGCCACTGAACCTATACTGATGCAATGCTCTTCGACCTCAGCTTTCGAACCTGCCTATCCAATATAGCCACTAGCTCCTCAACATATGATAGATCCTTGTCCATCTGGACTGAACTGAAATCCAACACGTGCGACGGATCACCATGATACCTCCGGAGCATCGCAACATGAAATACCGGATAAACTCTTGCCAAGCTGGGAGGTAAGGCAAGCTCATAGGCAACCTCCGCAACACATCGCAACACCTCAAAGGGGCCAATAAACCTTGGGCTCAACTTGCCCCTATTTCCGAATCTCATAACGCCCTTTATAGGAAAAACCCGAAGCAAGACCCTCTCTCCCACCATAAATGAAACATCGCAAACCTTCCGGTCTGCATAACTCTTCTGTCTGGACTGGGCTGTGCGAAGTCTATCCTGAATCACCTTAACATTCTCCAAAGCATCCTAAACCAAGTCTGTGCCCAATAGTCTAGCCTCGTCCGGCTCGAACCAACCCACCGGGGACCTATACCGCCTACCATACAGAGCCTCATACGGTGCCATCTGAATGTTGGACTGATAACTGTTGTTGTAGGCAAACTCCGCAAGTAGAAAGAACTGACCCCAAGAACCTCCAAACTCCATCATACACGCACGGAGCATATCCTCAAGAATCTGAATAGTGCGCTCGGACTGTCCGTCCGTCTGGGGGTGAAATATTGTGCTCAACTCCACCCGAGTACCTAACTCGTGCTGTACGGCTCTCCAGAACCATGATGTAAACTGAGTACCTCTATCTGAAATGATGGAAACTGGAATACCATGCAGGCGAACAGTCTCTCGGATATAAATCTCAGCCAATCACTCTATAGGTAGTACACACAGGAATGAAGTGCGCGGACTTGGTCAGCCGATCCACAATCACCCAAATAGCATCGAACTTCCTCAAAGTCCGTGGGAGTCTAACTACGAAATCCATGGTGATCCGCTCCCACTTCCACTCCGAAATCTCTACCTGCTGAAGCAAGCCACCCCGCCTCGGATGCTCATATTTCACCTGCTGACAATTGAGGCATCGAGCTACAAAGAATAGGGGAACTCAAAGAATCCCGAGATACGCCCAAAATGCTGGGCAAAATAAGAGGACAAATAGGAATAAGTGGAGCCTGGATCGAATAGAACTGATGCATCTCTATGATAGACCGGAACAATACTTGTAATGACAGAATCGGAGGCAACAGCCTTAGTACGGCAGGAAAGGCATAGTATCTGGCCTGGCCTCCCCCTCTAGGGCGACCTCTACCTCCCCGACCTCCACTTCTACCTGGCTGAGCAGGTGGGGTAGCAACTGGTGCTGTGATCATAGCCTGGGAACGCTGTGGAGCACATTGTGGCTAAAAAGTCTGTGGAGGTGCACCCCTCATAAGTCTAGGGCAATCCCTCACCATATGGCGTGTGTCGCCACACTCAAAACAAGCTCTGGGAGGGCGTGGCAGCTGTGACTGGCTCGGGCCAGGTCTGCTGGACTGAGCACTAAAAGCACCCCGTACAGGAGGCGCACAAGATACTGGAGGTGCAAATTAAGGCTCATGAGGTCTAGGAGGAGCTGGAATACCACTGGCTGCTGGAAAAGCTGAATGAACGGGGCGACTCACATAACGCCTACCATGACTAACTGCAGCAAGGGAACGAGCACCAGAATAATGGCTCGACTCTCGAGACCTCTTGGCCTCTCTCTCCTCCCTATCCCGAGCAAGCATGCCCTCTACTCTCCTAGCAATACTCACCACCAGCTGATAGACGATATCCATCTCTAGCTCCCGGGCCATGCTAGACTTGATGCTGGGAATGAGCCCCTCAATAAAGCGGCAAACTCTCTCACAGACTATAGAAACCAAGGCCGGTTCATGTCTAGCCAAATCACTGAAGCGAACAACATACTTCAAAACAATCATAGTACCCTGGCGCAAATGCTCAAACTCCGCGCGCCATGCATCCCTGAGGCTCTGAGGGACATACTCCCTAAAAAACATATCCGAGAACTGGGTCCATGTAGGGGAAGCTGCCTCAGTCAGACTGTCCAACTCAAAAGTACTCCACCACTGATAGGCTGCCCCTCAAAGCTGGAAGGCAGTAAAAGAAACCCCACTCGACTCTGCTATGCCCATAGTGCAGAGGATACGGTGACACTCCTCCAGAAATCCCTGAGCATCATCTGATGCTAGTCCACTGAATGTAGGAGGATCGTACTTCTTGTACCTCTCAAGTCTCTGCTGCTCCTCCTCTGAAGCGGCTTCCCTACCCTCCGGCTGAACTGGGGCTACAGACGGTACCGGTATGACCTCTGGGACCTGATCAACCTAAATCTACTGCTCTGGGGTACGGGCGGCGGGAATCTATGCTCCTCCCCCCGCCTAAGATGTGGCTGCAGCAAGGGGAATCAACCCTGCCTGAGCTAAAGTGTTGTACATGCTCATGAACTATGCAAGGGTCTCTTGGAGAGCTGGAGTAGTAGTAGTAGGCGTATCAGGCGCCTGGGCTCCGACTGAAGCTGCTGGTGGATCCTCTGTAGCAGCTCGCGCAGGTGCTCTGGCTGCACCAGATGCGCATCCTCGGCCTCTACCCCGGCCCCGACCCCGGCCCCGGCCTCTAGCAGCTCTAGTAGAGGGCGCGGGTGCCTGGTCATCTCCGGTAGCACGTGTCCTCACCATCTGTGAGAGAATAGAAAACGGAAGTTTAGAATTTTCGAAGTCAATAATCTCGCACGACAAGGAATCAAATGAAGTGGAATTTTCCTAACAGTTCCATAGCCTCTCGAAGATAAGTACGGACATCTCCGTACCAATCCGCGAGACTCTAATAAACCAGCTTGTGACTCATGACTCCTATGAACCTAGAGCTCCGATACCAACTTGTCACGCCCAATTCCTCCCTCCGCGAACTGTCGTGACGCCACCTAGTCTCTACGACTAGGTAATCCTAACACATTGCAGAAATGAAAAACAAAAGCATGAATATTAACTATTGGGGATACAACTATCCATTAAGAAACTAAATGCCACTCGGCATATATAGTTAACACTTCAGAAAAGTACAAAACAACACCCAAAACCCGAAAACTTGCAAGTCACAAGCTACTAAGATGTTCTAACTGTTCTATACATCATCTCTACAGAAAGAAAGAGAAATGAACATAAGGGGATAGAGGGGGACTCCTAGGATCTGCGGGCGCGGGCAGATGTACCTTAAAGTCTCCAACAGGCAGCAGCGACTGCAACTAGTGATGAGGCTGGTACGACAAACCTGGATCTACACACGAAAAACATGTGCAGGAAAGGGCATGAGTACACCACAGCGGTACCCAATAAGTGTCAAGCCTAACCTCGGTCAAGTAGTGACGAGATCAGGTCAAGGCCCTACTAGTTTATATATGTAATAAAGTAAAACAGTAAGAAATATTGCAGTAAGATTAAATACTAACAGTCAACAAAATGAAATCACAGAAAAACACCACAATTCAATACACAGAGATAGCAACAGGGGATCTCCCGAGATACCATCCCGTAGTCCCAAACGTAAATGTGCAGGGGGATCTCCTGGAATACCGTTCCGTAGTCCCAAAGTAAATATATCCAGTACAGGGGATCTCCCGGGATACCGTCCCGTAGTCCAAAATATAAATGTGCAGGGGGATCTCCCGGAATACCGTTCCGTAGTCCCAAAGCAAACACACCAATCAATCAATATAAATAACAGTTCAACAAGAAATGCTACAGTTTAAATTCAATCATATCAAAGAAGACAGGCAATCCTTACTCTAAACATGTTGCACAGAGTCCAGGTAAGAAGTAATGGCAGTTAAGACAGTTAAGGCACGTAAGCATGCTTCCCTAAGCTAAATAGGATGGCTACATATACTAGTATTGCTCAATTAAAGGAAAACATAGATATTTACTTAATGAAAACGGGGTTCTTTTTCAACAATTAGCAAGTGTACGTACAGGTCACCTCACGTACACGACATTCATATAACAACAGTACCAAATCCTAAGGGGAGTTCCCCCACACAAGGTTAGGCAAGCCACTTACCTCGAACCAAGCTCAAAATCAATCCGAAATCACACTCTTGCCACGAGTATCCAACTCTGAGTGGCCCAAATCTAATCAACTCAATTACATAACGTAAATAAAGCTGCAAGCAACTAATTTAACTAATGAAATCAAAGATAGGGTAAGAATATAGAAAAACGCCCAAAAATCCTCCCCAGACCCACGTCTCGGAATCGGGTAAAAGTCACAAATTATGAACACCCATTCACTCACGAGTTCACTCGAATAAAAATCATCCAAATCCGACGTCTAATTCCCGTTCAAACCTCAAATTTTTAATTGGGGAACTTTTCCCCCATTTCCAAACCTCCGTCCTTAAATTCCTTAATTAGATAAGGAAAACAACAATGGATTAATGTAATATGATAAAAATAGAGTTGGAATTAGTTATCCAATAGTTCTCCCTCAAAATCCCTCAAGAAATCGCCTCCCACCGAGCTCTAAATCAAATTTTGTATTATGAAATTTCAAACTCTCGAAATCCTCTTTTTTGCCCAGCGATTTCCGCATCTGCGCTCATGGGGCCGCATCTGCGGTCCCGCACCTGCGGAAAAATCATCGCAGGTGCGAAAGCCACTTATCTTGGCTGGGGCTGCATCTGCGAACCCGCTTCTGCGGTCTCACAGCCGCACATGCGGTCTTAGCTGCCAAAGTCCTTCTCCGCTTTTGCGGCTCTCTAGCCGTTTCTGCGGTCCAAAATCCGCAGGTGAAAACAACGGGTGCAGCAAAACTTCAGCAAAAATGCCTAAGTCCCAAACCAATCCGTTAAGCATCTGAAACTCACCCGAGGCCCCCGGGACCTCAACCAAACGCACCAACCAATCCTTAAACATCATACGAACTTAGTCGAGCCCTCAAATCACATCAAACAATGCTAAAACCACGAATTACCCTCCAATCCAAACTTAATGAACTTGAAATCTCAAAATTCTTCAACCGATGCCGAAACCAACCAAAACATGTCCGATTGACCCTAAATTTTGCACACAAGTCATATTCAACACTACAGACCTACTTCAACTTCCAAAATCATATTCCTACCCCGATATCAAAAATACCACTATCGTCCCGAAACTCCAAAAATTCGTCCTTCGCCATTTCAAGCCTAAATGAGCTATAGACCTCAAAAACACAATTTGGACATGCCCTTAAGCCCAAAATCACCCAACGAAGCTAACGAAATCGACGGAATTCCATTCCGGAGCTGACTTCACACTGTTCCGATTACGGTCCAAATTCTAAGACTTCGGCTCTCATTTAGGGACTAAGTATCCCAAAATACTCCAAAACTCAAAATGAATCATCCCGGCAAATCATAATAGTAGAAAAAGACATGGGGAAAGTATTTAACAAGGGATCGGGGTGTAAATTCTCAAAATGTCCAGTAGGGTCATTACATGTGATGGCCTAGGGGCATTGTTATTGATGATATTATGTAGTGGTGTGCCTACCTTGTGTGAGTTATGCATTTTACATTTCGTTGTGTTGTTTCCTGTGTACCATTCATTGTCTCTACTCTTACTTGTTGACTCGAGTTGTGATAGAACACTTGCACATGCATACACATAATAATCACTCATATCGGTTTAAAAAGTTGAATCTTGAGGTTTATTGATCATTTACATGTTTTCCCATTTACTTGCCTTCAGTGTGAGAATTGTATTATTAGCTCGTGAGTGGTATGTGCAGTCATGGGTTATTGTTATTGTTGACACGTGAGTCATTCGTACGGTTATGAGCTAGTGTTATTCTTGGCACGTGAGTTATCCGTGCGGATATGAGATATTGTCACTCCCTTAGCACGTGAGTTATCTGTGCAGATATGAGGTATTAATGGTATTGGCACATGTGTTTTTCGTGCGATTGTGATTTGTAATGTGGGCGCAAGATTCCAAATGAATAGGGTTTGTGAGTTGGGACCCGTGAATTGTGATTATGAGGTGGGATACCTTGGGGAAATTCTTGAATAAATCTTGTGTGATAACGTTTGTTCCTATTGAGTTGTTACATGTTTTTCCTTACTTGGTTTCACTGGACCTTGTCAGTATTTAGCTTAATCTACGGTGTTATTACCAGTTTGTACCTTGTTGATAATCAATGCTTCTAGTTTTCTATTGCAAGTATTATTGTCGTTTTACCATGCTTAGCTTTATATTGATATTGTTCCTTCTTTCACAATTATACTTGTATAGGTTATTATGTTTAGTAGGTATCTTGATTGTACCTCGTCACTACTCCACCGAGGTTAGTCTTGATACTTACTAGGTACCGCTGTGGTGTACTCATGCTACGCTTTCTGCATATTTTATGCAGATCCAGGTACTTCGGAGTTTGTTGATTATTAGCTAGCTTATCAGGCATTGTTGTGGAGACTCAAGGTATACCGATCATCGTGTTCGCAAGCCTTGGAGTCACCTTCAGAAGTTTATTTTGTACTATTTATTTCTATTTTGGAATAGTTGTACCTAGAGAATTTCTAGTGAAATCAGTAGCGTTTATGGCTTGTACTACCGGTTTTGGGAAGTGTGTTGTTGAGATCATATGTCAGTATATTAAATCAGCTTATCATACTTGCTTTAGTATTTTGCTAATTATTTTGTCAAGTTATTATTAAAGTTATACCTAGTCGTGGTGACTAGGTGCCATCACGACATCCTACGGAGGAATATTAGGGTTGTGACAAGTTGGTATCAGAGCTCTAGGTTCATAGGTGCTACGAGTCATAAGCGAGTTTAGTAGAGTCTTGCGTATCGATACAGAGACATCTGTACTTATCTTCGAGAGGCTATGGAACTATTAGGAAAACTTCACTTATTTCATAGCCTATCGTGCGAGGTTATTGACTTTGGAGATTTTGCCTTTGTCATTCTATTCTCTCACAGATGGTGAGAGCACGAGCTGCAGTTAACAATGATGTTGCACCTAGAGCCGGCATTGCTAGGGGTAAAGGCTGAGGCTGAGGCTGAGGCCGAAGAGGAGCACGTGCTACAGCTAGAGCACCTACCAGAGCAGCAGTTGAGAAGCCACTAGTGGCTCCGATTGGGGGACGAGCACCGGAGGCGCCTGTTGCTACCCCGGGACTTCAAGAGACTTTAGCGCAGTTTTTGAGCGGGTTTGGTACATTGGCTCAGGCGGGATTGATTTCGGTTGCACCAGCTACTTCACAGATCGGGGGAGGAGCTCACACTTCCGTCGCCCGTACTCTAGAGCAGCGAGTCCATATCTTCCAGGTTCCAGGTGTCATGCCCGCACAGCATGTTGTTCCGATTCAGCCTGCAATTAGGGCAGCAACATCTGAGAAGGAGGAACATAGAATTGAGAGGTTCAAGAAGTATCACCCTCCAACTTTAAGTGGTTTGGCTTTAGAGGATGCACATGGTTTTCTAAAGGAGTTCCACTGTATTCTCCGCACCATGGGTGTTGTGGAGATGAGTGGGGTTGCTTTTACTATATTCCAGCTGTCAGGAGAAGCGTATCAGTGGTGGCGGGCTTACGAGGAGGGTATCCCAGCCAATGCAGCTTCACTTTCATGGACTGAGTTTTCAGAGATGTTCTTGAGAGAGTTTGTCCCCCAGACCCTTTGGGATGAATAGCGCGTGGAGTTTGAGCAATTGCGCCAGGGTACTATGTCAATGTCAGAGTATGCCGTTAGATTCAGAGATTTGTCCATACATACACCTGCTTTGGTTTCCAAAGTTAGGGAGCAGGTTCGCAGGTTCATTGAGGGGATCAGTTATGGTATCCGATTCAGCATGGCTCGGGAGTTAGAGACGGATATTCTATTTTAGCAGGTAGTGGAGATCGCTCACTGATTAGTGGCATGCGGGGCCAGGAGAGAGAAGGCAGGGAGGCTAAGAGGCCTCATAGACCGGTAGGTACTATTGATCCCTTCTTTGGAGGCAGGGTACGTCATGGTAGAGGTTTTGTGGGTTAGCTAGTTTAGTTTGCACTTCAATCTTCACATGGTGCTTCAGATATCCATGGGTCCCAAGGTACCCATACCGGACAGCTTCCACAGCCACGTCAGCGAAGAGGTTGCCTTGAGTGTAGAGATACCATCCACATGGTGAGAGATTGACCCAAACTTCGGTCTGATGTGTCACAAAAAGGTTTACAGGCTATGAATTCCGCTCCAGTTGGTGCTATACCTGCACCACCGGCTAGGGATAGAGGTCAGGCGGGCAACGGTTGCCCTAGAGTGGGAGGTCGGACCCATTGTTACACTCTATTTGGTTGGGCAGAGGCTGATGCACCAGATGATGCCCTTACCGATATGGAGTTGAGTATAGAGATGCATTTGTGTTACTTCGATCCGGTCCCATTTATGGTAAGATTCACTCTACCTTACTTCAGACATGGTTGTGTTTTGTGATGTTTGTACTCTGTTCATGTGTTCATGCAAGTTGAGAATTTTATTCTGATAGCCCGTGTTTATCATTCTGGTTTGGTTGCTATTGTAGGTCATGAGACTTGGGTGGACTTTCTGTTATTTATAAATACAATAGGTTTTGACATGATTTCTAGGTGGTTTGTCCACTATTTATGATCTGGGTGCTCTACTGGTATGAGAAGTTTATTTTGTGTTGTAGTTTTGGTTCTACAGGGTTAGCTGGTACAGTGTCTTAGTTGATGAGATGTTTATTTTACTTGTGATTCCGAGTTAAGGATGGGGATCTGGTGTTCTTGATGGATAGGTGTGTTTGTGCCGGGTTATGTGCCACAGTGAGATCATATTAAGGTAAGATTTGTTGTGGTTGTGGCATGTATCTTGCTTCTTCCTTGGGGATTGGATCCGTAGTATGGTATCGGTGGGGAGTTGTGCATGTTTGGCTTGTATGACAGTTCTCCCATGTGTTCCTCTTTTCATATTCAGGCATATTCGAGTTGTGCTTGTTGGGTTTAGATTGCAATGTATGTGCCCAGGTGGCTCTTGAGGTGGCTTGTTGATCGGATGAGTAGTTATGAGTTTCGCATGTTTATTGCATTATTTCAGTGTTATGAAGGTTTAGAACAAGGTTCTAGTCGATATGAGTCTGTTGCCGGTACCGGGCTTGGTAATGGGCAGCTGTTGTGGTTAGAATTATTTCTATGGGCATATGAATGATGTGCTGCGTCGTGTGGTTATACCTTGTGGGAGTATGCATGAGTTGTATCTAGTTGAGGATTTTTAGTGTGTTTGTGTGATAATAGGGCCCTTGGCAGATGTGAAAATTTGATTATAAGGCTTATCGGCATGAGTGGAAGGAATAATCTACGGCTGAGATGGTGTTCTCGGGCTTGTGTAGATTGGAGTGATATAGGATCACCCGTTTGTATATGCATGGTGAGTTTATATAGTGATTTGATGGCTTGGGAAAGACTCTTGGCACATTCGAGGACGAACATTTGTTTAAGAGGGGGAGAATGTAATGACCCGACCGGTCGTTTTCAGCTTTAGCAATCTGTTCAATGGATCGGGTCTTGAATGACATCATATTGTGTATCATGACTTGTGTGCATGGTCGGGTTTGATTTTTGGATGATTCAGAATGAATTTGGATGAGTGATTCTCACTTTAGGAGCTTAAGTTGGAAAGGTTGACCGAGGTTTAACTTTGGTGAAAACGACCCCGTAGCGATGTTTTATGGCTCCGATAGGTTTGTATCGTGATTTTGGACTTGGGCACATTCCCGGAATCGAATTCGAAGGTTCATAGGTTGATTTGTGTTGTTTTGCCGAAAGTTGGCAATTTAAAGGCTTAGAATTTTGATAAATTTGACTGTAGGTTGACTTCATAGCTATTGTGTTTGATTTCTATGTCGGGACTTGGAATAAGTCTGTTTTGTCATTTGGAACTTGTCCACAAAGTTTGGCGTCATTCCCAGTTGATTTGTTAGGAATCAGACGCGCAGTTGTGTTTTTAGAAGTTCTTGAGTTTCATGATGAATTCATGTGTTTTGAGGTCCGATTCATGATTTCCGATGTTATTTTGATGATTTGATCGCACGAGCAAGTTCGTGTTATATTTTTAGACTTGTGTCAATGTTTGGTTTGGAGCCCTGAGGGCTAGGGTGAGTTTCAGACACATTTGGGAATGTTTGGAAGAGTTTAGAAATCTGTTGGTGTGATCTGATGCCTCAGGTCTCGCATTTGCGAGATATGAGTCGCAATTGCGATGTTTGGCTTGAATCTGCTGTGTTCACATTTGCGAACCATGTATTCACATTTGCGAAGGGGTATGCTCTTAACAATGATCGCATTTATGAAGCGGTATGGGCTTAACAATGATCACATTTGCGATCATTTGATCGCTTTTGCGAAGTTCCACCGTTCGCAATTGCGACCTTCTCGTTGCATTTGCGTTGACAACATGGGTGAGAGGGACTTCGCATTTGCAATGGTTTCTTTGCTTTGTTAACCCCAGGTCACATTTGTGACACCTGCGACTGGACAAAAGCTGGGGGCGGGATTTTTAGCCTCATTTTCATATTTTGAAACCCTAGACTCGGTAGGAGGCGATTTTGAAGAGGGATTTTATCTACAAACCTTGGGTACGTGATCCTAATCTATTTCTAATCATATTCCATCAATATATCTTGGATTTTAACATCAACATCACGTGAATCAAAGTGAAAAATTGTGACACTTTGTCAAGTTTCTGAAAAATAAGAATTTGAGTTTTGAGAGTTGATTTGGACTCGGATTTTGAAAATAATCACATATATGAACTCGTGGAGTCATGGGTAGTCGGAATCTACCATTGGACCCGAGTTTTGACTAAGCGGGTCCCATGTTGACTTTTATTAACTTTTGAGCAATTGTGTGGGGGAAACTACCCCATAGGGATTGGTTTGTCTGTACTATTTGAACTACGAGAAAGACGTGTACACGAGGTGACGAGTGTGTACACGACTTATATGTGAAAATTTGACAGGCTTAGACTCTTAGGTTTTTATGTTCATTAAAATGAAGTTGTCTTATCATGTTAAATCCTCTATTTGCTAAAATTACCCTTACGTGTCTTATTTGAAGTTGATTGATTCATGTTCTACCCTTGATGCCAACTATACTCTTATATGCCTTAGTCAAAGTTGTTGCCTCTTTTATTGCCATGTTATCTCTTCCGTAATTTCTTAACCTTAATTGAAGTTATCGTTATCCCTTCCATTGTTGACTTATCCTTATTTGGAACCATTGTTATATGTTATCTCCCTTATCGTTGAGTTGTACCTATTTGGAATCATTGGTACATGTTATATCCTTTATCATTGAGTTCTACCTACTTGGAATTATTGTTACATGTTACATATCTTATCGTCGAGTTATGCTTATTTGGAATCCTTGTTACATGTTATCCCTTCAATCGTTGAGTTATTCTTATTGGATGTCATTGTTACACATTATATCTCCTATTGTTGAGTATTCTTGTTTGAAACCGTTATTACTTGTTACGTCTTTCATTATAAGACTGTTCTTCCATTTCTTTATTTTTTAAAATTCTTGTGCTAATTTACTTGTCGTACTCTCGTGATATTGTTGTTGTTATTGTTATACTCGGTGTTGTTGTGTTGATGGCTATGTGTGGTTGTGGTATTGGTATTGTTTTGAGGAGATGTTGTGGCATACGGGCACATGCGGTGCGAGTTGTTATATTGTGTTGTTATACTTTGGCACACGTGATATTGTTGAGAGGATTATCGGGGTGTTCGCACGTTGATAATTGCACTTGCGGCGTCACAAGGCAAGATAACAACTCGCACCGCACAGGCACATCCGTGCTATTGTTATTGATAATTGCACATGCAGCGTCACAAGGCGGTCTATATATGTATATTTGGGTTTGTGCATGTGGCGAGACAAGGCAGGAATATTATTATGCGCGTGTGGCAGAACAAGGCGGGCATTTACTTTATTGTTGCGCACACGACAAGACAAGGGAGGCTATGTCATGGATGATTTGTGATGACTTCTGATGGCGTGGGGCATTGTTATTGATGATATCGTGTAGTGGTGTGCCTACCTTGTGTGAGTTATGCATTTTACGTTTCGTTGTGTTGTTTTCTATGTGCCATTCATGTCTCTGCTCTTACTTGTTGACTCGAGTTGTGATAGAACACTTGCACAAGCATACACATAATTAATCACTCATATCGGTTTAAGAAGATGAATCCTGAAGTTTATTGATCATCTAAATGTTTTCTCGTTTACTTGCCTTCGGTGTGAGAATTGTACTATTGGCTCGTGAGTGGTCTGTACGGTCATGGGTTATTGTTATTGTTGGCATGTGCGTTGTCTGTGCGGTTATGAGCTAGTGTTATTGTTGGCACGTGAGTTGTCCGTGCGGATATAAGATATTGTCACTCCTTTAGCACGTGAGTTTTCTTTGTAGATATGAGGTATTAATGGTATTGGCACGTAAGTTGTCCGTGCAACACATGAGTTGTTCGTGCTATTGTGATCTGTAATGTGGGCACAAGATGCCAAGTGAACAGGGTTCATGAGTTGTGACCCCTGAATTGTGATTATGAGGTGGGGTACCTCGGGGAAATTCTTGAATAAATCTTGTGTGATAGTGATTGTTCCTATTGAGTTGTTACTTGTTTTTCCTTACTTGGTTTCACCGGACCTTGTTAGTGTTCGGCTTACTCTATGGCGTTATTACATGTTTGTCCCTTGTTGATAATCAATGCTTCTAGTTTTCTACTGCAAGTATTGTTGTCGTTTTACCATGCTTAGCTTTATATTGATATTGTTTCTTGTTAGTTTCACAATTATACTTGTACATGTTATTATAGAGTGGGTGTCTTGAGTGTTCCTCGTCACTGCTCCCCGGAGGTTAGTCTTAATAATTACTGGGTATCGTTGTGGTGTACTCATTCTACGCTTTCTGCTTATATTGTGCAGATCCAGGTACTTCGGAGTTTGTTGATTATTAGCTAGCTGATCGGACATTGCTGTGAAGACTCAAGATATACATGTCTTCGTGTTTGCATGGCTAGGAGTCACTCTGAAGTTTATTTTGTACTATTTATTTCTATTCCGGAACAATTGTACTTAGAGAATTTCTAGTGAACTCGGTAGAGCTTATGACTTGTACTATCGTTTTGGAAAGTGTGTTGTTGAGATCCTATGTCAGTATATTAAATCAGTTTATCAGTCCTGCTTTAGTATTTTGCTAATTATTTTGTCAAGTTATTATTAAAGTTAGGCTTACCTTGTCGTAGAGACTAGGTGCCATCACGACATCCTACGGAGGGAAATTGGGGTCGTGACACTAACCAATGAAGTAGGGATGAAAATCTCTTCAAAATCGCCTCTAAGCCGAGATCTAGCTTTCGAAAATGGTGAAAAGTGACCAAATTCAACATTTAGCTTTTAAATAGCTAGGCGTCAGGTGTTCTTCGCGTTCGCGAAGAGCACTGGCCAGAAGGCATATGCGTTCGCGAGTCCTGCTTCGCGTTCACGAAGGAATCCCCAGACAAGCCTTTTCGTTCGCGATCCATTGGTCGTGTTCCCAAAGAAGGACCATCCAGTCTCCCCCCAGCCAACCACAAAGCTTCGCGTTTGCGAAGGACATTCGCGATCGAAATGGGCATTCCCCCCAAGCCCTCGCATTCGCAATACAATCCTCGCATTTGCGCAGCATACCAGCCCCCAACCTATTTTTCGCCTTCGCGATCGCGAAGAACAAGACACCAGAAGCTAAAAAATAGTACTCCTCTAAGTCTAAAAATGGTTCGAAACTCACCCGAGCCCCTTGGGCTCCAAACCGAACATGCACACAAGTGTATTAACATCATATAAACTTTCTCGCTACCTCAAATCATCAAAATAACATCAAATAATGAGAATCAGTCATTAGAATTCAAGATTTCAACTTAAACAACACGGACCATGCACACAAATCAAGAAATATCAAATAAAGCTAATAAAGGTCTCGAAATACAGAAATAAGGTCTAGTACTCAAAACGACCTATCGGATCGTCACATCTAACTAACAATGAAGCTGAGTATGAGGCTATGATTGCAGTATTTGAACTAGTTTGAGGACTAGGCTTCGAGGTGATTGAAGTAAAATGTGATTCCTAGTTGGTGGTCAGTCAGATATACGGATGTTTTTATAGTAAAGAAGAGCGTATGCAGCAGTACTTAAACAAAGTCCAAGTTTTGCTTTCTCAGTTTAGGGAGTGGACAATGATCCATATCCCAATAAAGGAAAATGTGAAGGCTGATGCACTAGCTAACTTGGGTTCAGCAACAACGTTAAAAGGCACTAATTCTGGTTCAGTTGTGCAGTTGCTGCACTCAGTTCTAGATGTGGATGGTTATTATGAAGTTAATTCAAGAAATTTAGTCTCGGATTAGATAGGCAAATTTAGTGATTATTTAAGTCATGAAAAGTTACCCGAGAACTTTAAAGCCTCCCGGACACTCAGAACAAAGGCAGCCTGGTATTGTCTTGTTGATGGACAATTTTATCGGAGATCTTTTCATGGTCCGTTAGCTCGATGCTTGGGTCCTGCTGAAGCTGATGATGTGATGAGAGAAGTTCATGAAGGAGTTTGCGGCAATTAGCTCGATGCTTGGGGTCCTCCGGAAGCTGATTATGTAATAAGAAAAGTTTATGAAGGAGTTTGTGGCAACCACTCCGGAGCCGATTCATTGGTGCTAAGGTTAATAAGAGCTGGTTACAATTGGCCCCGAATGGAACATGACACTTAAGCATTTGTTCATAAGTGTGATAAATATCAATGTTACGCTCACTTAGTACACCAGTTATGGTAGGCTAGGAACTCATGTTTTTAACTATATTTCGCACTCTACTTACCACATTTTGATTGTATTTGAGCCTAATTGTTAGTACTTTGTAGTTATTACGTGTGTTATATTGTGTAGGATGTGATTTCGAGTTGAGAAGAAAGTTTAGACCTAAAATGGATGAATTAGAGCTTTGAAGTCTATGTAGAAGCCCAAAAAACTAAGCCGGGATCGTGTTCGGGGTTCGAGGACCAAGTCAGGATGTTAAAAATTGAGAAAAACTAATTACTTTGGAAAAATACACTGCCACATCGCGGGGCGCAAGGTGCTAATGCAAAATTCCTGCAGAGTGGAAAAATAGGCCTTTGAACTTTCCCACTAATGCAGTGCATGGTGCACCCCCCAGTGCACCGCGGTAGTGTATTTTCTCGCCCAACTTTTTCCACTTCGGCTTAGAGAGGGTAGTTTCATTCAAGCCCGCATGGTATAAATACACCAAAAATATATTTTTAAAGGGACTTTTGACTTACACTGGATTGGGAGAGCATTGGAGACTCTAAGGCACAAGGATTCATCATTCTTCCTTCAACTCAACACACGAGTTTGGATTGAATTCATGTTTTCTTATTCTTTAACACTATTTGTGATAAATTTTTTCATGATTATGGAGTAGTTTTCTTTAGGGTTTGACGGATAAAGTGTTTGATTGATATTTCTGGATTTTAACTCTAGATTTTGCATGAATTCGTTTATGGAGCTTTGAATTGATTGAAATTTGTTCACCGAATTATTTAATCGAAAGAGAAATATTTTGGGTGATTATCTTTGCACTATTTCATTTTATTTAATCCAATGATTCTTTTAAGTAATCGAAAGAGCTTGTTGAATTGTTGATTAATTTAAGTTAGGAGAATATTAGAGATACATTTTCCTAAAGACTAGTCCATTAACGTATTCTTGCATACCTTCACAGTGCTTTATATTAGTTCACCTCGTAGAGTTCGAATTTAATCAAGGGAGGAGTCTTGGCTATACGATTGAACTAATCATTGAGTGAATTTGTGAGAATCATTAGAAAATTAGAGTGAATTGAACTAGTGTTAGATCCCGAACAGTTATCTTGAACCTATCCTGCCGCAACCCTTATTTCTCCCATTGATTATTTTAGTGTTGCTCAAATCTTGTCTTTTCTTAATCAATTGTTAATTGCTTTAGTTTTAATAGTAAATTTTAGTTCAAAATCACTCAAATCAAAGCGTTAATAATCCTGAATAGCATTTACGCAAGAAATTACTTGAACATTGTATAAATCCAATCCTTGTGGAGACAATAATTAAACTATGTTATGTTTGGCTAGCGAGCATCAATTTCGTATTGTATTTTGCGCTCGTCAAATTTTGGCATCATTGCCGAGGATTGGCAATCAATAATGTTCAAAATAGTTTTTGGTGCTAATTTAGGAACCAATATTATTTTATTTTTCACGTTCTATCATCTGTGTGCAGGCGGCAGGTTAAGTTCGATAGTGTATGGCGTGATCCTTTTCCAAGTAATTAGTGCCATACAACCTAGAATTGGACAAACACTTGCGACAATTGAGAAAGGAGAAAGAATCAAGTGGATCCTTCTTGGTTCAAACTTCAACTTACGATAAAATGGTAAATAACGAAAATGATAGGGTAGACTTAGCTGCGAGAGAGGCAGCACAACAGAGAGAGCAAGATGCATGGATAGCCTCTAAAGCAGCCCTTGGAGCTGCTGATGAGACTATTGATGGGGATGGGGTCGAAGATTCAATTTGAATCAACCCCTGGTTGAAGATCCATTCGAAAATATGGGTCCCGGAGCAGGCAGATTATTGGGATAATATGTTAGGACAGTATACAACCAGGAGCTGTCAAGTGTGAGGCCCCCGCCAATTGCAGCGAACAATTTTGAACTGAAGCAAAGTCTCCTACAAACCATCCAAAATAACTGTGTCTTCAAAGGCAAGGTGAATGAAGATCCAAACACTCATCTGATGGATTTAGAGGAAATCATGAACACCTTCCAGTACAACGGAGTATCAAAAGATGCAGTCTATTTAAGGGCATTCCCTTTTTCATTGAAGTATGATGTGAAGCACTGGCTACGAAGTTTACAAACTGGTCTATCAGGATATGCGAAGACATGACTAAAAAGTTTCTCGACAAATAATTCTCATCGGCAAAAACGGGAAAAATTAGAAGAGAGATCCATATCTTTTGCCAAAAGGACACAAACAATTTTTTAGGCATAGGAGAGGTTCGAGGAGATAGTTAGAAAATGTCAGCGTAATGGAATTTAATTGTTGATGCAACTCCAGGATTTTTGGCATGGACTGACACCTTACTTATGAAAAACTTTTAGCAATGCAGTTGGAAGTCCTTTAATGAAGAAAACCCCTAAGGAGATTGTTGCGATTCTTGATGAGCTATCTGAAGATGCAAACAATTGGCCTGTAGAGGGAAACTAAGGAAGAAAAGCAGTTGGGATACATCAGGTGGAATCCAACATCTCAATACAGGGTTAACTCGATTCAATGGCAAAGGAGATCAAAAAGTTGACCTTAGCTAAGGTCCAAAGTCAGCCACCAATGTTTGTAATTTTTGTGGGATGGGCCACCCAACACATGAGTGTTAGGTCTCAGGTGCAGATGAGATAGTTAATGTTGTGGGAAGTTTTGATAGAGGAAACTATCAAGGAAGAAACAATTTTAACTCCATGGGCCAAAGGCACCCCGATTTATCGTGGAGTTCACCTGGTTGTAGTTTGAATTATGGCAACAGAATAATCCCAGACCCCAAGGACAAGGGGCTCCAAGTTTTCTAAATCAGTAGAGGCAGCAATAGCATCCTCAACAGACCAACCAGTCTAGCATGGAACATCTAATAAAGGCCTTTATTATTAAAACATATGAGAGGCTTGAAACTGATGGCACATCCATTTGGAACTTGGAAAGACAGGTGGAGAAACTTGCTATTCTATTGTCTGAGAGGGATCCTAGAACTCTCCCTGCTGATACCAAAAGGAATCCAAAAGAAACAATAAATGTGGTGTCATTGAGGAGTGGGCAAATATTGAAGGACCCCAGTGCAAAACAAAAGGATGAGTTGATTCAAGGACAAGGGGAGACTGTGGAGGGGCAAAAAAATAACGAAAATCAAGACGGTAAAGTGAGGGTAGATCTAGAGGATGGTCTAAAAAAGAAGAGGAAGACTAGATCTCTGAAAAAGAAGAACAAAAATTCAATGAATAAGGAGACTGAGGAAAACAAATATATGCATGCTCTACCCTTCCCCCAGAAGCAAAGAAGAGAGAAGTTGGACAAACAATTTGGGCATTTTCTAGAACGGCTCAAGCATGTGCATGTTAATCTACCTTTCACAGAGTTACTCTCACAAATGCCGGTATATGCCAAGTTCCTGAAGGAGATACTGTCCAACAAGCGAAAAGTGGAAGAGACATCGGTTGTTAAGCTCACAAAGTATTGTAGTGCTATTCTGCAAAATAAGCTCCCTCAAAAGTGTGGATATCTTGGGAGCTTCACTATACCTTGCTCTTTAGGAAGTACTAACTTTGAAAAATCTTTGTGTGATTCAGGTGCTTCAATTAATCTTATGCCCTTTTCTATTTTCAGGAAGCTTGAGAGAGAGATTAGGTCAATCCAATCAGTACCCGTGTCTTTGCATCTGGCGGATCAGACTACAATAATACCCCGAAGGAATAGTGGAAAATGTGCTAGTTCGGGTGGACAAATTTGTGTTCCCTGTGGACTTCAGCGTGGTGAACATGGAAGAGAATAAGGAGGTCCCTCTGATTTTAGGGAGACCTTTCTTGGCTACTGGCAGAGCTATCCTGGATATTAAGGAAAGCCAGCTCATGCTAAGAGTGGAGGAAGAAAGAGTGGTGTTCAAGATGAAGGAAGCAATAAGGACACCTAGAGATGAGTGGGTTGCATACTCGAAATTCAAGGAAAAGTCCCTAAAGGAGCGAGCTGTAGAGGGTAAGCATGATAAGTGTAGGGTAGCCCAAAGAAGGCGGAAAAGAAAATCTCGGCATGGTTGTGTGCATTGGGTCGGACGTGCAAAGTAGATCCGGACATTGATTCATACCCAGAGTAAATGATTCAGGGGAGTTTTCTTTACCTCTTTCTTTTTCCGTGTGTGTCATAGGGACATGCCACAATTTAAAGTTTGGGGTGGGGGATGCAACTATGTATATGTGTGTTTGTTTTTCGTCTCCTTATCTCTATGTGTGTGTGTTTTTGTCATTGTTTTGTTTGAAAAAATAAGATTTTGACTTTTTTCGACGATGGATTTCCTCGACTGTCTTCTCGAGGGATTAAAGTCGAAGAAAAAAATTTGCCTTTCAATTTGTTTATATTTTTTATTTTAGATAGTGTAACAACTGCCCCTTGGTTTTTCTTTGTACCGTGATTCTTTTCCAAGGATTTTTACTTGAACCGGGTGTAGTTAGTTTTTCTTTTGATAGGAAACTTATCTTAGCATTGTTGTGTCTTGAGAGCAGTGAGTGCCTTAGCTGTAACGCTTAGGCTCAGTTCTTGACTCATGGATAAGTATCTTAATTTATTTGATCTCGACTTTGCTTAACTACTTTGACTAGGGAGTCGGGATATATCCAACCTAAGTGAGTTATGTGTCAATGAGTGTGGAGGTATTTGTTGATATATTGTACATGCCAGTTGATGTCTAGAACTTGCCCAGTGTGTTTGCAAAGCGAAATAGCAGTCTTGTTCAGTCTAAGATGTAATAGAGGCGTTTCTTTATTGAGCCAGATATATGCTTTTACCCATCAAAATTACTGTGTATCTTAGTCAGCCCCTTGAGCATGTAATCCTATTTCTTTGGTAACTAAATTACAACCCTAACCCTTTTATTTGAATTGACTATTTGTTTGAACCTTTTACCTCTCTTGAGCACTTGACATTGTTATGAGCTTGTGAAAAGCTAAATAGAGGTATGGTTAGGTTTTTGAGTGAAACTGGGATAAAATGGCGAAAGGTACATTGTTTGAAAAATTGTTAGAGCACTTGTAGGTAATTGAAAAACAAAGTGAATTTGCTTGGAAAAAAATATCATAACATTGTAAAGAAAAAAAAGAGTTTGTGTATGTATTAGAAAGAAAAATATTGATTCCTTGTTAGTGGTAGCTCTTATCTTGTTTGTACTTAAAGAAATTGGGAGTTGTTGCTATTATGTTATAAAGGTTAGGGTATGGTTCAACATAAGTGTGGGGTTTGAATTTGTAAAATTTTATGTACTAAAATGCTTAGAGGGTGTAGTCACTATTATCTATATGTATCCTACTCATCCCGCAGCCTACATTACAACCAAAATAAAGTCCTACTTGATCTTTGATTGAATGAGCTCAATTAGCAGAGCATTATACCACAAGCAAACCTATGGCACGTCTTCTATGGCATATGAATTTTATTTTTGAGAGTGAGTGAATTCTTTATGTCTTGAGTTCCTAATTGTTCTTGAACTTTATTGTATATGGAACTACTCTTTATTATTTGTGTTAGGGCACATGACTTGCGAAGGAAAAGTAATGTCTTTGGCTTCTGCGTTAGAGTAAGTGTGTGAGTTTGAAAAATACTTGGTACTTTTGAGTCGAGTCTTGAGGCTAGAATGTTATAATATGGTGCTTGGTCTGCTTTAAATATTCTTTGCATGATGGTTTAGGGAAGTTGTTTGATGAAAATGTCGTCTCTATGTGAAGTGTAAGTTGATTTATTGGGGATGGACAATTGTTTAAGTGTGGGGTGTTGATGGTAGGCTAGGAACTCATATTTTAACTTTATTTCGCATTCGAATTACTACACTGTGATTGTATTTGAGCCTAATTGTTAGTATTTATACTTATTACATGTGTTATGTTATGTAGGATGTGATTTCGAATTGAGAAGCAAGTTTAGAGCTAAAATAGATGAATTGGAGCTTTGAAGTCTCAGTAAAAGTCCAAAGAATTAAGCCGGGATCGTGTTCAGGGTTCGAGGACAAAATGAGGATGTTAAAACTTGAGAAAAAATAATTACTTTGGAAAAATACACTACCGCACCACGAGGAGCAAGGTGCTAGTGCAAAATTCCCGAGGAGTAGAAAAAAATAGGCCTCTGAACATTCCCACTAATGCGGTGCATGGTGCGCCGCTCGGTGCACCACAGTAGTGTATTTTCTCGCACAACTTTTTTCACTTCGGCTTAGAGAGGGTAGTTTCATCCGGACCCATTCTTACATGGTATAAATACAACAAAAATACATTTTTGAAAAGACTTTTGACCTATGGAGGATTGGAACAGCATTGGAGACTCTAAGGCACAAGGATTCATCATTCTTCCCTCAACTCAATACCCGTGTTTGGACTGAATTCATGTTTTCTTATTCTTTAATTTTATTTGTGATGACTTTTTTTCATGATTATGTAGTAGTTTTTTTAGGGTTTGACGGATATGACGTTTGATTGATATTTGTAGATTTTAACTCTAGTATTTTGCATGAATTCATTGATGGGGCTTGGATTGATTGCAATTTTGTTCACCGAATTATTTAATCGAAAGAGAAATATTTTGGGCGATTATCTTTGCACTATTTTATTTTGTTTAATCTAGTGGTTCTTTTAAGTAATCGAAATAGCTTGTTGAATTGTTGATTAATTCAAGTTAGGAGAATATTCGAGAGACGTTATCCTAAAGACTAGTCCATTAACGTATTCTTACATACCTTAATAGTACTTTATATCGGTGTTTTAAAAGGCGTGGGCGTAAGGCGATGCATTTTATATATGTCTCAGCGAGGCGTAAGCCCCGAGGCATTGGGCGTAAGCCCCATGGGTATTTAATTTTTAATATTTTATAAAATAATATAATTACAGTAAATCTTTATAAACAGGTAAAATTGCGTAAAAATTGAAGAAACTATAAATATGTAAACACACACACACACACACACACACACACACACATATATATATATATATATATATATATATATATATATATGCTCCATCCCCATAAAAAATTAGTCAAAATAATATATACTATATTACTTACAAGCACAAGTAACTTGAGTCGAAAAGAATAAAGTTTTCTACATGGAGGAACAAAAAGAATGACTGTCCTACAATTTGGATTTTGAACTTGCTGCTATGAAAGAGAATGGAGTTCTCTTTATATTTGTAAACAAATAATTGAATATTCATTACTTTTGGGGAGATATTAGCAGAATAGTGGACAAGATAAAGAATTAGAAAAGACCATAAATTAGGGCTTCAATCAATAAAGAAGGTCTTGACTTTTAAATTTAATACATTTCAGTCCTTTTTAAAACTTTTGAGTAGTTACAAGCTGATTTTTGAGAATTTGGGTATTATAAGAAGGACTTATTCAACAAATTTTGTTTTAATTTGAAAAAATCTCTAGGGTTTATTCTTCACTACAAAAATGCCCCTCAAAAACCCAGGCGTACGCTCTGAACGCCCGGGCGTATACCTCTTAAGACTTTCATCCCACACCATCGCCTCGGGGCATTTTTGGAGCTCCTTTCCCCAGGGCTCACCCCGAAAATGCCTTTTAAAATACTGCTTTATATTAGTTCACCTCGTAGAGTTCAACTTTAATCGAGATAGGATTCTTGTCTATACGATTGAATTAATCATCGAGTGAGTTCGTGAGAATCATTATAACATTAGAGTGAATTAAATTAGAGTTAGATCCCGAATAGCTATCTTGCACCTATTCTCTCACGACCTTTATTTTTCCCTTTGATTATTTCAGTGTTGCTCAAATCTTGTCTTTCCTTGATCAATTGTTAATTGCTTTAGTTTTAATAGTAAATTTTAGTTCAAAATCACTCAAATCAAAGCGCTAATCATCCTGATAGCGTTTATGCCAGAAATTACTTGAACATTATTTAAATCTAATACTTGTAAAGACAATAATTAAACTATAGTATCTTTGGCTAGCAAGCATTAATTTCGTGTTGTGTTTTGCGCTCGTCAACCAGCCGGCTGAAATGTTGCATTCAGTAATGTCGACGTGGTCATTTACGAAATGGGGGATGGATATAGTTAAACCTTTGCCTCAGGGATCCGAACAAGTAACTTTTTTAATTATGGCTGACTATTGTTTTAAACGGGTAGAAGCTTGTGCTTTCAAGAAAGTGGGAGAATGAGAGGTGATAGATTTCATCTGGGATCATATTATTTGTTGAGTTGGTGTACCAAAGGAATTTTTTGTGACAATGGGCCAGAATTTGTAGGTTCTAAAATCATAAATTCTTGAAGGGATTAAAAATTAAAAGAATTGCATCATCTTCGTATCATCCAAATGTTAACGGTTAAGCAGAGTCAATAAACAAGATAACAATTCAAAATCTAAAGAAAATGTTAGAGGATACAAAAGGCAGATGGCTTGAAGAGTTACCGGGAGTATTATGGGCATACCGAACCACGACAATGTCAAGCATCGGAGAAACACCTTTTTTCCTTGTGGACAAAGTAGAGGCACTGATTCCGGTGGAGATAGGTGAACCAACAGTGAGATTCTCTCGGACAAGCGAGCAAGGAAATGTTGAAGCCATATTGATTAAGCTAGATTTGCTGGAAGAGCACCGAGATTTGGCTTATGTAAGAATGATGGCGCAAAGTAAAAAATGGAGAGGTATTATAACTGTAGAGCAAATCTCCGTTATTTTAAAGTAGGAGACTTGGTTTTACGAAAAGTGACTCATAACACCCGAGAAGTCAATGCCAGAAAGTTGAGACCAGATTGGGAAGGAGCATACCGGATTTATGCTGTAACTGAAAAAGGCTTGTATCAATTGGAAAATTAAAATGGAGTTAAATTACCAAAAATCTGGAATGTGAGCCATCTCAAAAGGCACTATTGTTGAAGATTGATGATTAGACTGAAAGTGCGCAAAGCACTCTTTTTTCCTTCGTTAAGTTTTTGTCCCAAATGAATTTTTTTGGCAAGGTTTTTAACGAGACATCAACCTAAAATTTACTATGAAGATAAACTGTTAATGGCAACATGAAATCCAGTGTTCGAATTCTCATACTTTGCATTCAAATACTGTCACGACCCAAACCCCGGTCGTGATGGCGCCCAACACATTGCTAGACAAGCCCGACCATTTCCACAACCTTAGCCAATTAATCTAGATAGATGAATAAATATTCACTACTAAAATACCAATTTAGTGCGGAATTTCTAGTATAATCTCTAACATTCGAAAATCCCAAAATGAAAACAAAGTACTAATCAACCCACAGAATCTGGTGTCACGAACATGAGCCTCTAGAAGCAGATTATTCACCTATTACAAGTCCGACTAGGAAAATAATACGAATAAAATAATAAAAGATAGAAGAGAGAGATCAAGGCTGCGAACGCCATGCAGCTACCTCGACACTCCCAGATAATTGCTGCTCAGCTAACAAGCCCTCACTCACCCTTTGGTGTACCTGGATCTGCACACAAGGTGCAGGGAGTATTGTGAGTACTTCCAACTCAAAAAGTAATAAATATAAATAAGGTCTGAGGATAAGAAATCCTAAATAAACACAAAGTAAAGCTAAAAATACCATTAAACAGCAATACAGTTAGAATGAACATCATAACAGATGAAGAAATAAATGACAATAAATATGCAATGCAACACATAAACCGGTACCTCCAGTACCCCGCTGCGGCCGTGCAGTCCGCTCCATTTATTTAACGTCGACGGCGCTCACTGGGGGTGTGCAGACTCCGGGAGGGGCCCCTTACGGCCCAAGCGCAATAATAAGCCATCTCGTGGCATCAAACAGGCCCATGGCCTCATATCAATATCATTATAATGCTGCTGCGGCGTGCAGCCCGATCCCATACTCAGTCCAAAAATCACACAATAGTATAAAAATATTCAGCCCAAACTTCATTTAAAAAAATTATTAACTTAATTTCTAATTTAAGAAAATGGCTGAGATTTCAAACACAGTATTAAATACCAGGACTGAGTTTAATATTTATAAATATGGTAAGAAATCATTAAAATAATCCCTGAAGGATTCAAGTAGTTGGCACGAAGCCCAATTATGACAATTAATCCATTTTTATAAGGATATTACAAATCTACTATCAAATAGGTATCAATTTTATTAAGCGGGACAGACCAAGTCACAATCCATGACGGTGCTCTACCCCACGCCCGTTATCCGGCGTGCAAGTCACCTTACATAGCACTACGTTGTGAAAATTCGGGGTTTCAAACCCTCAACACAGCATTTACATTTATTACTAACCTCAAGCTGGCCAAAGTCCTAGCTTGCTATGCCCTTGCCTTTCGAATTAACCTCCTCGTGCATCGAATCTGACCAAAACCACAACGAATACGTCACAATAGGCGAAGGGAACATAACCCAATCGAAAAGACTCGAAAAATATCGAAAATCACGAAATTCGCAAAACTCGAGCCCCGGGCCCACTTCTCGAAAAATCAGAAAATTAACATCACCGGATTCCTCATCTCGACACGAGTCTATACATACCAAAATCTCTCAAATCGGACCACAAATGGCCCCTCAAATCTCAAATTTAGAATTTCAAACTCAAGCCCTAATTTCTTACAATTTGGCTATATTCTCATGAATTTCAAGGATGATTCTACAATAAAATCATGTTTTTAACTCATAAAACTTACCTTCAATTGACCCCAGTTGAAACTCTCTTCAATCCCCGTCCAAAATCTCTCAACAATGCCCAAAAATGGAGGAAAAGTGGGTTGGGTTCGCGGATGAAATGTTTTAAAACATTCTGCCCAGGTCTGACCCCTCCTTCTTCGCGCTCGCGAGACCACTCTCGCGTTCGCGAAGGCCAAGTTCCCCAGATCCTTCGTGTTCGCGTAGCATGTCTCGCGTTCGCGTAGGCCAATTGACTCCAGGCCCAAACTCCTTCTACGCGTTCGCGATAGCACTCTCGCGTTCGCGTAGCACACTGTTCCCCTCCTTCGCGTTCGCGTCTCATACTTCGCGTTCGCGAAGGCTAAATCTCAGCTCCCCCATTTTTCCTCTTCGCGCTCGCGAGACACCCCTCGCGTTCGCAATGAAGGAAACCAGATACCAGCAGTTCAGCAATCCAACAAGTTCCAAAAATGACCCGTTAGCCATCCGAAACACACCCGAGGCCCCCGGGACCTCAACCAAAAATGCCAACATATCCTAAAACCTCTTTCAAACTTGTTCCAATCATCAAAACACCTCTAACAACACTAAAACCATCATTTCTCATCGAATTCAAGCCTAAGTTTTTCAAAAACTTCCGAAATACGCATTCGATCAAAATTCCAACCAAATCACCTCCGAATGACCTGAAATTTTGCGCACACATCCCAAATCACCTAACGAAGCTACTACAACTCTCGGAATTCCATTCCGACCCTCGGATCAAAATCTCACCTATCAACCAGAATTCGCCAAAATACTAACTTCGCCAATTCAAGCCTAGTTCTACACCGGACCTCCAAAACCGATTCCGATCGCACTCCTAAGTCAAAAATCATCCCCCGAAGCTAACCGTATCACCGGAATTCACATCCGAGCCCTCTAACTCAATAGTCAACATCCGGTTGACTTTTCCATTACAAGCCTTCCTTAAAGAGACTAAATGTCTTATTTTCTACCAAAACCAAACCGATTTGACTCCAACTTACCAAATGCCGATAATGAACACATGAAGAAGCAATAAATGGGGAAAACGGGGCGGTAACACATGAGACGACGGGTCGGGTCATCACAAATACTGAGGGGAAGCTATGCCTATCGGTATTAGATCGTGATCGAAAACACTAGAAGTGTTAATGCTAACTTAAAAGTAAAAGCAAGTAAGATATATTATACAGTAACACAGTAATATTGGGGATTGCTGAAATTGGGGAAACATATTGTGAATTTAGAAGTTCAGTTGTTATGGATCACTCAAGTTGGGATCGCGGACTATACATCCTGCCCCATAGAAATAAGAAGTTAGCCACATGTATTGGCAGTTCGGTTATTTGGCAAATATAATTATCTTACTTGTCTAAATGTATTTTTGCAAATAGAAGGAAAAAAAAATTCTTTTGTTTATATTCATTTCTTATTTCGTGTCAAAAAATCTTAGCGTTTCCTTTATTTGAATATTACAAAAATATCAAATTTAAGTATCATAATAAATTGGAGTCATCCTCTTCAAGAGCACCGTAAATATATGGGTCCTCTCTTGTGAAACCTTTTCAGTTAAAGGTTAAAAACCTCAAAGCATTTATATCTGGTAATAAAGTAAACCGAATGTGAAAATTTCCGAACTTTATCAATTGGAAAGCATGGATCAAGATATATCTTTTGCTAACTTAAAACACCGAGAAGTTAAGGAAAAAAACTATTTTTTTAATTTCAAAAATTTGGACCCAAAGGAGTATCCAAAATTAATCCGCTTTATCAACAGAGGTTGAAGGTTGGGAAGCTTCTAAGGTTGGAGCGTTTTTCAGGTCTGCATCTTCCGGAGCTGAAGGATGCTCATCTTCGGGCTCAACATCTTCACCTTCTTCAAACTCTGAGGATTCGAAGTAAGTTTCTGAAAAACTTGAAGCAGTGGGTCGGTAGGTATATTCTTGAAGGAGGTTATTTCCAAAGCACGAGCTTCGGCAATGTAGTCATCTATATTTTTAATGCTAAGTTTGGCATCCACTAAAGTTTTTCGTCCCATGTTCTAAACAACATGAGTCTTCTCAAAAAAGAAGGAATCCTCTTGATCTCGGAATCTAGCTTTGAGTTCTTGGATCTTTGACTACAGTCGCTCGTTGTCAACCTTTAAAATCTTGTAGGTCTTCACCGGGTCAGAACTGGTTTTCACATGTTCTCAATTTTTTTCCATGACCTGTCGAAACCTTTCCTCCATTTTGTCCCTTTTCACCTCGGCCGTAGCAGCTTCTTCGATTTTAGAATGCAGGTCAACTTCCAAGGATCAAACCTTCTCCATGGAAGCAGATTCCCGTTCGGCAGTCAAAGTAGAGCATCTTGCAGCTCCGCCTACTTGCCCTTTAACTCAGCAAGTTCAACATGCAGCTAAGTGGCTTCTTGACTATGAGCCCTTTTTTCTTGCTCCATTTGTTTTAACCGGGTCTCGAGCTCTTCCATTTGAGCAGGTTTGACCTAAGGTCGGAAGGCGCTCAACAAGTTGATCCTACTTAGACTGAAGTGCTTTCTTATCTGTTATCATTCTTTGGAGACTCTCAAAGGCAAGAATGTTATCCTGAAAGGTTAATTAAAAAAAAACTAATAGAGACAAGGATGAAAATTAAGCACAAAGAAGATGAGAGGAAGACAAAAGAAACCTGAGTAAAAAGATGCATGATGTTGTTGATTAGACATTCAACATAAAAACTATCCATTTTCTCTAATTTTTCTTCGTAGCCAGAGGTTTCAAATAATTGGCTACCCCAATTAGCTTGGAGAGAATGTGGCATTTATCCAAAACTGTAACGGTAACACTACGTTTACTATAGGGTCCTGGATTAAAGTCGGGAAGATAATTTCTATATTCCCATGGTTAGGTGACTGGGAGAACGAGCACCCTTCTCTTAGTGAGTGGTGATTACTAGTGGAGCAGAAGCTGGTGGTGGAACAGAGGTTGGGACAACACTTGGAATAGTACTCTTTTGGCCAGTAGAAACTACCGAAGCCCGGAGAGGAGAGTTAGTTGTTTCAGCCAATTCAGACTTTTGAAAAAGTCTATCTACTTCCTCCGGATGAACTATAGGAGCTCATCTTCTTATTTTTCTTTGAAAAACCATTTCAACATCATTCTCAGTTTCTTCCTCGTCAAGGACCACAATGTCCGGTGCGTTAGTAAATTCCTCTGTAACCGGGGGCTACACTTTCTCCTCAGTTTTAGAGGAGAGTTTTATTTTATCCTTCTTCCCTTCGGGGCGGGGGACTTGTGGATGATGCAGCTTCACCATAATCAAAAGCTGCATCACGAGCCTTTGCTAGTCAAGGACTTCTTGAAGTTGTTGTTGGGCCACCTTCGGGTCGAGCGAAACTTCGACGACCGAAAAAACAGATAACCCGTTAGAAAGGCCTGAGGTTGCAACATAAAACGAGAAAAGTCAATAGTTTATTACCGAATGAAGGAACACGTTAACAAAAAGGAAAAAAAGAAGGTATTCTCACCATGTTTCTTGCACTTTTATTTTTTCTTTATAGAAATTTCTTTCCACATATTCCGGCGTGAAAGAGTCCAAAATTCATTGGGTCAGATTTTCAACTATCGGGGGGGGGGGGGGTAGAGTAAGACGGGTAGCGAGTAATTAAAATAGAAGGAAGAAGAGTACAGGAAGATAAAAAATCTTTTCAAAATAATAAAAAAAAGATATTTAAGAAAACATACAAGTATAGTTCCATGTTTCAGGAATTGGGGATGTTGATGGTGATATAATACCCGCGAGAGCGTCGATAAAAAATATCTCCATCCAACCATGGTCATTGTTATCATCCATGCTGGTGATGATGGCCTTGTGGCCATGTTTGTTGAGTTTGATCGCAGCACTTTCGGAAGATCTTGGGAGCGTAAATATGGATTAGGTGTGCAAAGGTAAGATCCTATTATGCCCGAGAGCATAGATACCAGACATAAGATACAGTACGCCATATCGTCGGACCCATTTGAGCCAAACAAACTTGGTAGTTCCGGCAAAACTCAAGAATATCCGAGTCAATTTCCTTTCCAAGCTTGAGGGCAAAAGGGTATGTATAAACAAAAATATACACTGATTTGCTGAAAGTTACCCTTTCCACTTCGAGGAGGGGATAAAACATCAATGTTATTCTAGCCATAATCCTCCTTCACAACAGGAATGCTGACCGGGAAAATAGACGAGGGATACTCGCCAGTGGCACTGTTTTTGTCGCCGTCACAATTAGAGGAAGGATTTTGAACTTGGAGATCCTTGTTACACGACCATTCTCTAGGAATGATCATATTTGTCGAGGGAGGCTCAACATTAAAACTTTTGGGTTTGATTTTCTTGGATGGCCCGCCACCAATGCAAGTTTCGGCGCCAGTAGAAAAAGGAAGAGATGAAGTCATAACAAGATTATGTTATTTGGCGATAAAAAACGAGTTGACGGAGATGGAAACAACTGAAGACATGATGGTAAAAATAATAAAACTTGCTATTCAAACTCGAAGATTTTATTGAGAAAAGGGAGTTGCAATGAGTTCAAAGATTTGTTGAAGAGATTCGGAAAAGAGTAAAGTAAAAATTAATGAGAGGGGTAAGTTTATAGGCAGTTGAGTAAAGTCATTATTACCTTGGTAACTGGCAAAATTGTTCATCAAATCACGAGGGAATACATGTTTAGCTCATTAAATACAAAAAGACATACGTCCTTTCAAGTGTCAGAAGCCGTTCGAGAACTTTCCCGTCAAGAAAAGAGAAGATCTTATCTACTTCTCGGTCACATCAAGTTGAGTCACATTTGGATTAGGTAAAATTGTGAATTTACAAATGGACGTCTCTTGAGCAGACACGTGGCAATAATGATAGGATGGAGGTGAGTCAAATGATAGTTAATACTGGTTACATACATGTGACCTGTATTGTACGAATTCCGAGGATACAAAGACCGGGGAAGAGAATTTAAAAGTAAGGTACCGGTTGGAGAAAATAACATTAAAGGGGCAGCCGTTACGAAAAATCGTAGCATTATTCCCAACGTTATGCAGCCATCAAGAGAGGTTTTTATTCATTTTTAAGAGGGTGAGATTTGAGGATCTTGTCTCTTCAAATTTCACTATAAATAGTAATACTTGTACTTATTATAACGACATGAAATACAAGAATTACAAAGGCTATCTCTCTTTCTCTCATTTTTCTAAGTTTCATACATTAAAGGTTATTATAAAAGCCTTCTAGTTATCCTTGACTCTGGAGGGATTAATCTGAATTTCAGGTGTGCTTTATTTCGTTTCTTATACTCTTTGTTACTTTACCGATCAGATCATCTTAATTCACATGTCTATAAATTACGCATACAAATTTAATTGTACATATTTACAGATAAATAAGTAACCTTGATGATTAACTATTGAGATGATTAATGCTGCTGGTTGTAAGCCGGAGGCTTGTGGAGTGGTTATGTATATTTTTAAAATTTATAAAATAACCCCATCAGTTTTTCATCTTTGGCGGATACTTCTTTGGCGACTAATGGTGGAACATCAGTCCTAGTTGATACTTGAGCTCTGCCTACTAGAAGTTTGGTTATATGGTTATGAGAAATATGTGGCTATGCTTGCTTTTGTACCTTCTCTGTGTGTTAGTAGAATTAAAAAATGTGATATTGATTTTGCATCTTCCGTATATTGCAGTAAAGCATAATATGATAACAGTTAAACAATAACATTTTGATTCTTTATTTCAAGTAGGATAATCAAATTGGGGTGGTTTTGATATTTTTTTACAAGTTGTGGGGTATAAATCATGTTTCATGGTTTTGAAAAAAAAAAACATCCAAATATGTTGCAAAAATTATAACCAAACACAACTTCATCTTCAATTACAATTTTAGTAAAATTCCATTTTTTTTTTTTTTTTGAAATTCATGTCCAAACGCCTGCTTAATATGAGGTTGAGCATTCAAATTATGACCTCAATTAAGTGAACAAATGGGACTTGAATGAATTTTTGTGCACAAAGTTACTAGGCACTTGTGTAAGGAGTATAATTTTTCCTTAAAAAGTAAAAACAAAAACAAAAAAAGTTCTACTCCTATTTAAGTGGGGTAAAGGTAACAATAATCAAAAGTCAAGGGTGTGTTTCAACAATATCTATTCCAGAGAGGAAAACAAAACCCTAAAGCTACTGAAAACGTTTACAGATCCACTTCCCCTCTCCTTCTCCTACATAGAAAGCGGCGAGCTTTATCGCTGCTACCTTGAAGCTCAAATCCAATAACAAAAATCATGGCGGCGAAGTACGACCTGACGCCACGTATCGCGCCGCAACTGGACAGGCACTTAGTTTTCCCTTTACTGGAGTTCTTGCAAGAGAGGACATTGTACCCCGATGAAGATATGCTTAAGGCTAAGATTGAGCTTCTTAATCACACTAATATGGTTGATTATGCTATGGACATTCATAAGTCCCTTTATCATACCGAAGATGTCCCTCAAGGTATCTCCTTTTTTTTCTTTTTCTTTATTTCGATGTGTGTTTTTACATATGGGTCCACGTATTGGTGAATGCTGATTAATTTGTTTCTTTACTAATCTTGTTGCCCGTAACCTTTTCAGCGTAAAGGGTCTTTTGGCGTTTTTGTAATTTTGATGGATATGGTCTCTAGAAGTTGTTCATCATAAAAGAAGGGTTTTTAGGTGTTTTACTATGTCTTGTTTGATTATTGTCTTTTTGGAGTTGTTTGGAGGTGTTTTTGCTAATATAGTCTATTAGGGTTCTTGGAGTTGTTAGTTGTGTTTGCTGTAATACAGTCTCGCCCCAGTCACATGCGCATACCTCGACCATTCCACCGGTACCTGCTAACTCCCAGTAGCATAGGTGTCGAGTGACTATGTCCACCAAGGCTTAAAGCAAGCGAGAAGAAATAAACCTTGTGTTTTTTGCTTATTGTCTGCTGGTATTTTCGTCCTAGTCTCCAAGGCTTGCACCCATTTCTTTGACCGCTAGGCTAGAACCTTAGGTGTTTGACGTGGTAGTTAATTTTAAGATTGTTGTCTGTGTTCTCTGTTTAGTTTGAGGTCTATGGTCTATATATAGGCAATATGCGAGATTAAAGCTAAGTTTGTGCTATACACTTAAATATCGGAGATATTTTGTATGAGCAGAGGTGATTTTAGGGGTTCCCTTTGCATGTGTAACTAAGCAATGCATTTTGATAATGTTGTTGGTTATTCAGAGATGATGGAGAGGAGAGCTGAAGTTGTGGCAAGGTTGAAAGCACTTGAGGAAGCTGCAGCCCCATTGATTAATTTTTTGCAGAATTCCAGTGCTGTCCAGGAATTGAGAGCTGACAAACAGCACAATCTTCAGCTGCTCCAGGAGCGGTACCAGGTCAGTGGGGCTATTCTGGTTTACTTAATATGGAATTTCTAGTTTTTGAAATACTTACTGGGATACAAGATACGTAGGAGATTGATTAACTTATAGAAGTTTTCCTTCAGCTAATATTGTGAAGACCTTTTCCTATTTGATTAGTGATGCTAAATGGCTCTTTATATAAGAATACCCACTGTTCTCTCTTCTTAATAATTGGTTAATGCAATGTTATGAATCTCTCCAGATTGGTCCAGACCAGATAGAGGCATTGTATCAGTATGCCAAGTTCCAGTTTGAATGTGGAAACTACTCTGGTGCTGCTGATTATCTTTACCAATACCGAGCCTTGTGTACAAACAGTGACAGGAGCGTCAGTGCATTGTGGGGAAAGCTTGCTGCTGAGATACTAATGCAGAATTGGGATATTGCGCTCGAGGAACTCAACCGCTTGAAGGAAATTATCGACTCGAAGGTAATATTATGCATATGCTGAGTCCACTATCTGTGTGTTTGAGTTGATCTTACAAGTTGGAATATCTAGTAAGGGAACTTGAATGATGCTCCTTTTTTATTTCTATGTTTACTAAGAGAGTCACATGTCTTGCAGAGTTTCTCGACTCCGTTGAATCAAGTTCAGAATAGAATATGGCTAATGCATTGGAGTCTATTCATCTTCTTCAACCATGACAATGGCAGAACACAGATCATTGACCTATTTAATCAGGACAAGTATGAGACTATACTTCTATTTGTTTTCTTTTGCTGCACCTTTTTGGCTATTCCCATATTGTTTCAGCTAGGCGTCTTTTCTAATACTATCACTTACAGAATACAGAGAATGATGTCAGGAAATATTTTAGGGAAGTTTATTCACTCTGAGTTCCTAGCTGCTTCCCTGCGTGGGAACGAAAGGGAGCTCTAGACTTCTTGCGTGGGAACTAAAGGGAGCTCTAGACTCCCCC
>NC_031996.1:5844068-5968837 GCF_001879085.1 Nicotiana attenuata | reverse complement strand
ACCACCACCACAAAAAAAAAGGAGGAAAGAAAATATAATCTTCAGGGGAGGGGGTAGAAGTGTATAGTATTTTTTGTGTGCGCGCACAGCAGGGTTATGTTTGAAATATCTTCTTTTGCTGTGATAATCTGGAATACTATTTCTGCTTGAGCTTCTAAATCATGAAAATCTTGCAGGTATTTGAATGCCATTCAAACAAGTGCTCCCCACTTGCTACGATACTTGGCGACTGCATTTATTGTGAACAAGCGGAGAAGACCTCAATTTAAGGACTTTATAAAAGTTATTCAGCAGGAACAATACTCTTGCAAAGATCCCATCACAGAGTTTTTGGCGTGTATTTACGTCAACTATGACTTTGATGGAGCACAGAAAAAGATGAAGGAGTGCGAAGAGGTGAGCTTTTGCGCCTAGTTTATCTGCTTTGATGCGTGCTTAACATCATAGTTTTTCTTCATTGTATTGCTCATTTCTTGTATTCCAAATGTAGAAACTTCAGTTGTTGTAATTGGCTTTAAGATAATTTATGAAATGAGGATTGTGGTTTGAACTAAGAGGACTACTCTTATATATAATTGTAAATGCTAGTCCCCTATTAGCTCTGATCAGTAGTCAATAGTAGTCTGTAGCTGTGGTTAAGTAGGATGCTTCTTCCAGTTTCTATCATAGGAAAAGGTAGAACTTGATCCCACTATAATTGTTGACGGAAAGATAGTCATTTTTTTTTTCCAAAAATCTTCCTATTTTTATTCCCTATTTGTTACGTGGAATATTTTACTATCTTATGCTTTTTTTTTATAATATAAATAATTTTCTTATCTTTTACTATTTTTAGGTATTGCTATAATGTAAACTTTAAAAACCAGTAATGCATTTATTAAGGATGTTATAATGTTTGAGTTATGGGCATGGATATTACAGTGGGGCAATGTTTTGCACAATATTGTGTTATGTTAATTTTCTATTTTTTCTGGAAAACATGGATTGTTTTCCTAAAACCTAAAAATCAATCATCCAAAGCTGTATGCTCTCTGCTAACTTTCTGAAAGAGCTAGCTCAATGTTACCTTTGCATAATACTCGCAAGTTTGGTACTTGAACATTCTAGTTTCTGTTACCCGTAGCTAAGCATGTTTAATCTAAGTCTGTGAGCTCTTCCTTTTTTATGCAGTTGTTTCCCTCCTTTTTAATATGGATGTCACGTGCAGGTAATTATGAATGACCCATTTCTGGGAAAACGAGTTGAAGAGGGCAGTTTTTCCAGTGTGCTATTGAGGGATGAATTCCTTGAAAATGCTCGCCTTTTTATCTCTGAGACCTATTGTCGCATTCACCAACGCGTTGACATGGGGTATGTAGCTAATGCATCAACAATTTCTATATCTATTTGGTTTGCTTTCTACCCTCTTTCCCCTTGTGTTTAATATTCTATATCCCCCTTTATTACCCATGAAAGGGATGTTGGCAGTATAGTTGCTGGCGGAAGGAGAACTGTGTCCATTTAGTCACAATTTTCTTTTGATTCATATATGGCAGGGTTCTAGCTGAGAAACTAAACTTGAACTACGAGGAGGCCGAGCGATGGATAGTGAATCTTATTAGGACCTCAAAGCTTGACGCAAAGATTGATTCCGAGTCAGGAACAGTTATAATGGAACCAACTCAACCAAATGTGTAAGTTTGATGCAGATGTATTAACTCTAATAGATTAATGAAAGCAACTTGTTTTTAACCCATTTTATCGTATCTGATTTATAATGCACTATCTTTATTGATTGTCTTGTTCAGGTATGAGCAGCTCATTGATCATACCAAGGCCCTTTCTGGTCGTACTTACAAATTAGTCAGCCAGCTTCTTGAACATGCACAAACACAGGCTGCTCGCTAGTTTGGTTGAGGAAATCAAGCCAGTGTCAATTTTGCATTGCTCCCGTGCGGTCTTATTAACCTTTATATTGAAGAATGTTTTTTCACTTTTGTAATGCCTGGATTTTCCTTGGAGGAACATTTCGAGATTCATGGTTCATTAAATATCTTGTCTCACTATTCTTTATCTTGCATCTCCATTGGAAGTGGAGCACCCCTGTGTGTATACTCGTTTTGCCTGGGAGATTTTTTTTTGGCTGTATTGCCTAGGTATTATGGTTCATATGATGCTCTTTGCACTTTTTATTGATTAGGTATACAAAATTATCAAGAGAAAACTGGGACATCAGTAGCAATTATAGTTGTTCTATGGAATTGTCAGTTAAGCTTCCTATCATACCCCACCTTAGAAGATCACCTTCTTCAAACCAGCTTGAACCTTTTACTTGTAGGTCGATGGTGACTCACCAAAACAAGCCTCTCTATTCTGAAGATTCCGATAATGTTACTTCACTCTTTAGCTTCAGTGTTTTATTAAGTGGTGCTTGCCAGGCAGACGACTGAGTTGAGTATACTGATATCATTACAACAACCCAGGGATCCCACAAGTGGGGTCTGGGGAGGGTAGGATGTACGCAGCCGTACCCCTACCTTGGAAGGAAGGGCAGAGAGACTGTTTTCGATACTGATATCATTATGAACAATTAATGATGCTTGGTTGGAAATTGTTCTTGCCTCTATCATTAGCTTGTGTTGTCCCTATTTTTGTGTTTTAGTCGCCTTTGAATGGCTGGCTCACTTTGACATGTCTTCATTAGTGATCGCCTAGAGCCCTCTTCCATCAATTGGTACATAAGGCATCGATCATACCTCCCTGGGAGTGTAGGAACATCCACAAGAGATCTGCTTGACAAAGTGGTGTAGGCAAAATAGCTGAGTGCTCTATATAACACGCCTCTGTCGCAAGTCATTTTATGTAGTCTAATGTAGAAAGGAAAGAAGAAAAGATTTAATATATGTAAGATTTAATATATGTATATATGCACTGTATCTATCTGACTTATCATTTGACTTGGCAAGAATGGAGGAATTCACTTAAGAATGTACATTTGTTCATTACACTTAGGCATGCCACTGATGTTCAGGCAGCCTTTCTCTTTTTGTCTGAAATGTCTGGCATTTAATAAATGCTTCTCTAGTATGCGAGTCAGCAAACTTATAATTTTCTGCAGCTTTAACGACCGATGGTACAACCACAGCAATAATTCTTTCTTTAGAGAATTTGGTAGCGACTGACCTCAGCAGCTATATTTGTTTAGCCAGCATTACCATCTTTGTAGTATTTTCCATAAACAAGTCTTTGCAAAAGAGTAGTACAACAGTTATACTACTAACTACAAATATATGTACACTTCTAGTTTTGGAGCATTATGTCCATTCATCTAAAGCTAAAAACTCTATGTACCAAGTTATTTATTTTTAAGAGGTTATTGTTGTTCACAGGCTTCTGCCCTTCTGAAAATTCTCTGGCCAGGAGCAAGTATTGCCAAAGGGTCATATGTGGATTTCCTTCTAGCAAATGGTATCCACTGGGGGCCAAAGTGATCTTTCCACTCTTCCTGAGTCTTGTAATTTGGCAAATATTGTTTCATTCCAATTTTTGTTTCTTCACAAAAATTTAGTATTCTTTTGTTCTGAGCAAGAATATGTCTTAGTCCATCGTTTCCTGTTGAAGATGGTATTGCCGAAGATAGGAATGCGATCAGGTAGAAAACATCTTCGTCAGGGGTAACCATGGATGTTCCTTTTCTCCACCTATAACAGAAATTACCCCAGATAAACTATTAGGTCAATGCATATTTCTATAAGTAGATTGGTTATTTATGAAGAAATTTATTACTTTGATTTGTTCACTGGGTAGATGAGTAGAGGACCATTGCTAGTGTCAGTAAGAATCTTGCCAAAAACTTGTTGTGCAAATTCAAGAGTCCTGCTTTTTGGTATTAGAAGATTTAGCCATGGATGAGGAACATCCCACAACCCTTTTTCTTGGAGTTTCATCTCAGAGACATGCACTCTGTCGAGAAATTCCACGTAGGAAACTTCTGATAGGAACAGCGTGGATCGCATATAATTCAACTTTGATAAGAGAACATCAATATCCTATAGTATTTAAGAAACATGGGTCAATATGTGGACATGTTTAGGTGAACATTATATTAAGTTGTCAAAGTCTGGAAGTTTGATATGATTGTAAAATATTTTACCTGATCAATACTATCTGTGTCTTCTTGATTGAAGTATTTGGCAACTTCTAGGCAGAACAAAACTCTACCCTCAGAACTGAAATTGCTGGCTAGAACTGGATCTTTAGGATTGAAACTAGACCTCCAGCTATTCAATAATCCAGTTTGGTTGATAATGACAAACCCTTCAATATAATCAAATGTATCCTGACTTGATATCAAGTGCTCTTGATCATTGGAAAATATGGCAAAATCTGAATACAGCACTCTAATCCACTTTACCTGTCAATAAGTAAATCTTAGCTATGCTAAATGAGCTTGTTTTTTTCCCTTCGTGTAATCTTACTTCTTTGGTAATTGGAGTTCAACCATTACCTGTTTAGGTGCTGTTTCAAGAGCAATCCTTGCTCTGGTAATAATACCAAATTGCCCCAGTCCACCTAGTACACCATGAAACAAGTCTGCATTCTGCTCCTCCGAACAAGTAATCACCTCTCCTTTACCTACAACAAGTATTTTTTACTATTGAACAAATTTTTTGTCTTAATTACCACCTGAAGTTGACATCTTTTATTCAGTGCACGCCTGAACTATTTTTGGTCTTAATTACTCTCGAACTTGGCTGTTTGATAGCCTTCGCCCCCTTAACATTGACATGGCGTGTGAAAGTTATGAGAAATCAAAAAATCAACTTCCAAGTGGAATATTTTTCAACGGTCAATTGCCACATAATTTGTTCTAACTATGTATTTTTTCTTACTTCTTAATATACCGCACATATTTTACATCAGTTTGTAATTTTAATTTTTTTTCTGGTGCAATCGCTATTTATTTTACAGTGCTTTTTTTCTTTTCGCCAAATATGTATTAAAAAAGATTTGAATAAAATCAATTAATTTTAGCGAGATAATCCCCCCCCCCCCCCCCTCGTGTTTCAAGTATGTATTTTATTTTATTTCTTCTTTAGATACTAGATATTTATTCAAACTGTTTAATTTTAATATTCTTCTTTTTTCCTGCGAAATCTATACAAAATTTACTAAAAATCCATTATTTTTAGCGAACTACAATTTTTAAGCTAAAATAGTGTATTTCAACTGTGTATTTTTGTATTTCATCTTTAGATGCGATGACGATTTATTTCAACTGCATATTTCTTTTCCTTTTTTATAGTCAAATATGTATAAAAGAAATTGGGGTGAAACTCAATTATGTTCAGCTAAATAAAAAAATCCTAATATAATAAAGTCCCAAATATGTTTTTTTTTCACAAATTTGGCTTGAAAAATGATTTAAATGGTAAAAATATATATTTTATTATTTACAAAAATCACGTGGACAAAATATATCTATGTGGCAACGAGTGCATCACACTTCCTCAGACTGAGATTATCATTCAGGGAGGCGAAGTCCTGCAAACTGCCAAGTTGGAAGGGGTAACTAAGACCAAAACTAGTTAAGGTGTGTACCGAACAAAAAGTGTCAAATTTAGGAAAATTATCTTATAGAGGCACTTTTTATGTTTACCAGATGCGTATATACACGCGAAAAAGAGCTCATAAGCTAATTTGACCAAGCGTATAAGCTTACTCAAAGATGGTTGTGCATGAACATACCAGTGACAACTTCAAGTTGATGGACGTTATTGATCTGGGGTCCATGCCGGAAAGCTTGTCCACTGATTCCAGCATTAGACAAAGTGCCACCAACTGTGAGGTGAAGATAATCAGTCCAAGATTTAGGCGCAAGCCCAAGTTTAAGACTTTCATGCAGGATGTTTATCCAAAGCTCTCCAGCAGATACATCAACATAAGGTACTTCTCCAGTCTTGAATTTCATTGCTGGTGTTTGTAGTGATTCCATACTAATCACTACTCCTTGGTAAGCTTGAGATTGGCCTTCTAGAGAATGGCCATGGCCTCTAGCAGCAACAGTTAAGTCAGTTTTGGAACCCATTTCAAAGATAAGTTTTATAGTGGAAGAGATATCAGAAACTGATTTTGGGTACAAAACTGCTAATGGGAGGAAGTGACATCTATTACCAAAGTCTTTGGCTGCATATTCTAAGTTCTCAAAATTAAGGTACCCTTCAAGTTGTAATTGTTTCAATGATAAATAATTCAGTGAGAGACTTGAGGGGGTGGCAAACTGATGATAGTTACAGCAGAGTTTATTTTTGTTGCTTGAACAACTGCAGAGTATGAATATAAGCAATTTCAGGAGCAACTCATTTTGCTTAAATAAAAAATGGGGTGGTAACTTCATTCCTTTTAAATAAATAAATATGTGTGAAAGGGAAGTTTTAGTGGGAACAAAGGAAATCTTGGTTTTTTTAATACTTTACCTTTTGTTTGAGAGTATATGCAGAGGTGTTGAATGGCTTCAAGAAAGGAAGGGTGGTGAAGAGAATATATAGGTGTATGTCTGAGATGTCACTATTAATGAGCCGGGGTCTGCTGGAAATAGTCTCTTTACCTTCGCAAGGTAGGGTAAGGTCCAGTGACGGAGCCAGAATTTTCGTTAAGGGGTGTCAAAATATATAAAAGTAAACATATAAGGAAGTTAAGGGGAGTCAATACATAGTATATATACATATAATTTATTTTTTTACGTACCTACACAGTGTATTTTTCCCGCAAAGGGGTGTCATTTGACACCCCTTCCTATAAGGTAGCTCCGCCACTGATAAGATCTGCGTGCATTCTATCCTTTCCAGACCCCAATATATGAAATTACACTGAATTTGTTGTTATTGTTATGGTTGCCTGAGATGTCACTGTCAATGTTGGACACTTGTAGTCAAGGACTATGATGTTTGTAATGTTTGCAAACGGAAACAACAATTAATGCCTCCTTTCCTCAAGGTGGTTCCAGCTATATGATTTTTCACTATGTTACTTTATATAAACTCATCTACCTGCGCCTGTATGGTCCGATCGTTTAGCCGAGCTTACCAAGCCTAATCTACAAAAATAGGGCTACATCAAGCAAAGCAAGCTTTCTCTCGCTATTATTTGCTAATGTATGCTTTGAGAAAATTTATCTAATTTTGCCTCAACTTTCTTAACAAAAAATAGAAGAGGAAATTTCACATATTATTAAATTGTCGTTGATCCAGGGAATGGATTGTTGATTTCATTGTACGGTCTTGGACAATCTTGAAGTTATGAAAGTAGATTTTGTGATTGAGTTAGGCTCAATGTTTATTTTCTTAATATTATCAAAGCCAAATTTTATTCCTGTTCCTTTTTCTTAAAAATAATTATTCCTATTCTTGGTTAACCTAATATTAAGTCTCAATCTTCAGAAGTCCAGCCCTGGATGTACCAGGCGACAATGTAAGATTGTCCCACATTAGTCGAGGGATTGAGCTGTTGTCTCTTTATATGGTCTTCGACAATGCCTGCCTCCTAGTTTTTGAGGTGAAGTTACACCTCAAAATCTTTTTTTAACACCAACTATTAGTGCTTCCCACTTACCAACTACCATCTAATAGTTTACTGTCTTATTGCTATTTTGAGTAATTTTTATCCGCAGAATAGGGGTTTTGAACCAATTTTAGATTGTCCAAATTAGGTAAAGCTATGACACCATTTCCTTTATAGAAGCCATTCCATATGAGTGTGATATGTGCTATTTTACATTCTGTTCAATGAATCCTAATTTGAGAGTCATAGAGTCTTAATGGCTACAATTATTTGCTCATTCTCCCTGTTGTATTCACCCTTTCAACTTACTAGCCACGGCCACAATTCTATCTTTCTCAACGAGTAAACGGCTCTGAAATTTCTCTTCACATGGATGCGTCTTTGATTTTGTGTTACTTTCTTTGATAGATCATTTCATCCACTAGAATATCAGATATTCCATCTGTTTCAATTTAGATGACACATTTCATTTATCGAGAGTCAATTTGACTAAACTTCGAAGCTAAATTGGATTAGCTCAACTCAATATTTTAAAATTAAAATTTAGATATTCAAAAACTATACGAGAAATACTACAAGTTGCAATTTTTCTTATGTTAAAAAAAAAAAAAAGTATTTTAAAATACTGGTCAAACTTATACAATTTGACTCTCGATAAGCGAAATATGTCATCTAATTTGAAATGGAGTGAGTAATATGTTTGATGGATTTTAGTGCTCATTTTGAGAGCCTAAGAATGGGGAGGCCCCTGCTAAGTTCATTGCTGTTCGAGTGGCTGATGAAATTGGATGTAGTGGTGGTCCTCAACTTGTCATTTTTGAAGGGTTATAAATATTTTTTACCTTCTTTCTGCATTTGGGGTTTGCGAAATATTAGGAAAAAAGATTCTTGAACCAAAATATTCTGAACTTAAATGACTTGTATGGAAATCCAAACAATTCATGCGTGCTGAGGTAGGATTTTCGCTAAGGGGTTAAAAAAAGAAAAAAGTTAAAAAATTTAAAGAATTTATGGCTGGAATTGAACCACAACAACCTCACAAAGGTTTTGAACCCCCTTGACCATTGAGCTAAGTTTTTGGATTGTGTCAAGGAGATTCAAAATATAATACATAGATTCACAAAACGAATTTAACTTTATATGTATAATGTAATTTTCCCGCGAAGGGGGGTTAGAACCCCCTTACGTCCCCTAAATCCGGCCCGGTCTTTTAAGTATAGTGGTTTTGAATATAAAAGGTTTAGTTGAGTCACCCATAGAAGAATTTTGATCTTAGAATAATATATATAAAAATGGATTTGACATCAGTATGCAGACATCCAATAGATGATTTAGAAAACCATACGCTAAGGGGTCGTTTGGTTGCCGGTTAAAGTTATGCAGGTATTAGTTATACATGTATTAGTTATGCAGGTATTAGTTATGTATGTATTAGTTATGCAAGAATAAGTAATGCAGGGATTACTTATGCATGCATTAGTTATGCAAGGATTAGTCCTTGAGTAGTGCACGTGAAATTCAAAAAAAAGGTCATGCTAATTGTAGTGTATATAATTCTTTCTTGGATTTTGGTTGAATTTCTTGCTATATTGTTACACACTTTATTTAGTAATTCAAAAATATCATAGTACAAGATTGTTATTTGCGGTAGAAAACGAACAATGAAAAGTTTGCTGGAGAAAATGGCAATGATTTGTGGTAAATTGATAGGGGTAAATTTGTCATTTCAGTATTTTATCCATGTATTACTAATACATGTATTAGTTATTCCATCTTCTCCCCCGCATAAAATAACACACAGATTGACTCATAACTTATACATGTATTATTTATGTAGAATTGTAAAATGCCAACCAAACATGGTATTAGTTATGCTGAATTTTTTACAAAATAACTAATGGCTACCAAACATGGTATAAGTTATGTTACCCCTAATACATGAATAACTTTTCCCCTAACCGGCTACCAAACGACCCCTAATTACATTGTTTCTTGCTTTCTCAGAAATGATTTTTTCGTTGAACATGCATGTCATTTTAGGGGTTTTCTTTCAGCATCGCGTGTTCGAAATTCATTGGTCCACTTAGTTTGGATTCACGCTGCAGAAAACACATTTGGGTGTGTGTGTGGGTTGGGGGCGGGGGGGGGGTTATTAGTGTCTCCATATACCACAAAGGACTCCATATTCACAAAACCTCTGACCTTAAAAACTTTTAGCATTCCATCACACCCTTTAATGCATGGACGTTCATGTCGTTCATGTATATACCCCATAGTTAAATTACAATTTTTTTGTTGATCTTTATGTAAGGGGAGAGTATTATAGGTTTAAGAGTAATTTCTGTTGGTATTTCTTGGACGTGTAGGGGCCTGGTCTTTGGCTCAATAAGGAAGCATTGCAGAGAAAGCAAGCAGAAGTCCACATTGGATATCGCAGTTTTTTTGACTGGAAAAAACACTAAAATCCAACCAATTCACGCCATTGTCTTGTGGTATTTGATCCAGGCAAAGAGACAACTTTAATATGTTCTCTTCTTGAAATATTTCTGAGTCGCTTTTTTTCTTAAGGATATTTACGTTGCTAGACATTATAATGTATATTCGGTTATTGAGCTTCTAACTGCTTTACTGTTGGAAGACATACGAATTGAATTCATCATTGACAGACACATTTTAAGCAACATTTCTGCTCTTGATTATAGTCTAAAATGACATAAAAATAAAGCTTCAATAAAAATGAGAAAATCTAGAATTTTTTTACATTAAATTAAAGTGAAAACTACTGAATGAACCCTTTTGATTGATTGGTCTTCAGTTGTCAGCTGACGATTGACGAACAATCTATATATTGTGGCCACCAAAAAATATCCAAAGCTAAATGGCTGATCTAAGAAAGAAGCTAATTAATACAGCAAAACATATTGGCTATGGCGTCCAGGATCTCAGCACTTGATAATTAGAGTAATTAGATCAACATGATTCCCTGCATAACTTATCGCTTTGAGCCGACCATGGGCGAAGCTCATGTTATAAAGGTCGTCAGAAAATTACACTGCGTATATAGGTAAAATATTAGATATTAAAAATGTATGACATATATTGAACACTCTTTCTCGGAGAATATTTTTCACTTCTTTCAAGCTTGAACACCCTTGAGTAAATTCCTGGTTTCGCCACTAGGGCCGACCATTAAATGCGCCCAGGTATAGGAAAAATTTGACCTTCGTTCGTACGTAGGCTTCTCTATAGTACAAATTGGTGGTTTCCTGGTCACACCAGCTAAGTTCCATTAAAGAGCGTGTGATGCGCCATTGCCAGACTACATGCATATTGGCATCTCGATCGCTCTAACCTGAAATATGCAACATGTACAATATCTCCTTTGATCCTCGTTGTGTGGGCTTGACGCAGTGGTAGATCCTAGACTTTGGATTCGTGGGTGCTTAACTTTTTTGACGTGCAGTTACTACCAATCACATAGTATAAGTGCACAACTATTTGAACATGTCCGTCAAAAATTTAATAAAAAGACTCATATTAATATTATGGACGCGTGTAACAAAAAATGCATTTTTTTGGATGGATTTTGCTACTCTACTAGAGGAACTGTTCGTTTTTTTTGGGTGCTTCTTGGTTTAATTTATCAATTTCCTTAAATTTTTTATATAACTATACACACCTTGTGTTGAGGTTAATGGGTGCTGAAGCACCTACATTTAGTACGTAGCTCCGCCCCTGGCTTGACGGTCCTCATCACTCACAAGGCGCTCACTTTAGACTTCTTACTCCAGTTGTTCCGAGAGTTGTCAAATGTAAAACATGTATATGAAAAAAAAGAAGTGAAAATTGTAAGTTCTCAGGAAAAGTTAGTGTGTTCTCTAAATTGATTTCATGTCAATTTTTTTTTTCTTCTTCTTCATAATATCTACTTGGTCTTACATAACATAATCCCTCTTCTTTTTTTACGTGTGTGTGTAACACTTGAGGCACCTTAAGTCCTTAACGATTGATTGTCTGAACGGCGGAGTTTAAATTTGTTGCTTATTGACATATGATGTGTATAATAATTACATATATGTGACTAGGGTTTTGGTCTTCTTTTCTTCATGATCTATTCTACTTATGGAAAGTGTGTGACGTCTGTTAGGACCGAAAAAATCAGGTGTCATGTGGAAGCTAGCAAAGCAAACCTTGAGCGACGATAAATCTAACAACAAAGGAGAAATCTACCAAAAGAGACACAAACATTTAACGTGGTTCGGTCAACTGACCTACGTCCACAACGGAGATGAGCAATCCACTATAATAAAAATCTGCAGCAAAACAAATACTTTTCTTCTCTCTTCTCTCTTGATGAAAGCTCTCTCTAAACCACTCTTATGTGCTTAAGTCTTTCAAAGACTTGTATCAATGAGCATAAAATAATTCTCCAAGATTGTCCTATTTATAGATCATGAGTGGTGTTTTCTCTTAAAGCCAAAACCCACTCAAAATAGGAATAAACCGAATCCAATTCCAAATAGGATTGAAAACCAAAAGAGAATAGGATTAGGCCATTGGGCCTTTGGCTGGACAACATGGGCACGTGCCCAACAAACTCCCCCTCCAGCCAAGGGGCCAAATGTGTCTTTAAGTAGAGGAACTATTGACAGGCTTCATGCCTGCCAATTTTCTACAAAATTCATGTTTATCTGCAACCACCGCCTTTGTCAGCATATCCGAAGGATTTTCATCAGTGTGTATCTTCTTAACCTCAAATAATTTCTCTTCCACGGCCATTCTTATCCAATGATACTTTCTATTTATATGTTTGGTCTTAGAATGAAAAGTGGAGTGCTTGGTGAGACAGATAGCACTCTGATTATCACAAAATAAGATGTACCTTGGATGCTCAAAGCCAAGATCATTAATAAACTCCTTCATCCATAATAGTTCTTTGGCACCTTCTGTGACAGCAATATATTCGGCTTCTGTGGTGGATAGAGCTATGCACTTCTGTAGTCTAGATTTCCAAGAAACAGTTCCCCTTGCAAAGGTGATCAAATAACCAGAAGTCGATCTTGAATTATCAAGATTGCCTCCTAAATCAGAGTCTGTGCAACAAACAAGTTCAGGCTTGCCATTACCAAAGCACAGCTTCAAATCTGCAGTACCTTTCAAATACTTTAATATCCATTTTACTGCATCCCAATATTCTTTTCCAGGATTGGAAAGGAATCTACTAACAGTACCAACGGCATGTGCAATATCTGGTCTAGTGCAAACCATAGCATACATCAAGCTACCAACGACAGAAGAGTAAGGAATACGAGACATCTCCTTTTTCTCTTCATCAGTAGATGGACTCTGACTAATACTCAATTTGAAGTGTTTAGCAAGAGGAGTACTAACCACTTTTGCATCTGTCATATTGAACCTCTTGAGTACCTTCTCAATGTATTGCTTTTGGGACAGAAATAACTCCTTTCTGTCTCTATGTCGGTGGATTTGAATGCCCAAGATTTTCTTTACTGGCCCCAACTCCTTCATCGCAAACGATTTGCTCAACTGCTTCTTAAGGACTGCGATTTTGGATTTATTCTTGCCAACAATAAGCATGTCATCCACATAAAGCAATAAAATAATAAAATCATCATCAGAGAACTTCTGGAAGAATATACAGTGGTCTGAAGAAGTTTTCTTGTACCCTTGTTCTTCTATGACAGATTCAAACTTCAAATACCATTGCCTTGGAGCTTGTTTCAATCCATACAGGCTCTTTTTCAATTTGCAGACATAATTTTCTTTTCCCTTAGTTACAAAGCCCTCAGGTTTTTTTTATATAAATCTCCTCATCTAAATCACCATGAAGAAAAGCAGTCTTGACATCCATTTGCTCAACCTCTAAATCTAGACTTGCAGCTAAGCCTAGAACCACAAGAATAGAAGACATCTTCACAACAGGGGAGAAAATTTCATCAAAGTCAACTCCCTTCTTCTGGCCAAAACCTTTAACAACTAACCTCGCCTTGTATCTAGGCGCAGAGGTATGGTTATCTTGCTTTATTCTGAATATCCATTTGTTAGATAAAGCTCTCTTACCTTTCGGCAATTTCACTAACTCATATGTGCCATTCTCATGGAGTGACTTCATCTCATCTTCCATCGCTTCGATCCAATGATCTTTGTGATTATCTTGCATGGCTTCATCATAATTCTCAGGTTCTCCCATGTTAGTCAAAAGTACATACTCATTAGGAGGATATCGCATGGATTTTTGCTTCTCCCTTGTAGATCTTCTAAGAGAGGTTTCAGGAGCATTCGAAGTAGTTACCTGTGCAGGAATTGGTTGCTGATCAACCACAACTTCATCAACTGGAGCATCCATAACATCTATACCATGATGATCATTTTGATCTTGATCACTATCTCCATCAATGTCTTGGGTTCCTTCATGTGCAATAGGTGCCTTAGCAATTGAAACTGGATCAATATCAACTAAGCTCTCATTACTCTGAGAATCTATCTTCTCAGCTTTGTCAATATCTTCAATAGTTTGGTCTTCAAATAATATTGCATCACGACTTCTAATAAGTTTATTGTCAACTGGATCATAAAAACGATACCCAAACTCATCTTGACCATAACCGATAAAGATGCACTGCTTAGTTTTGACATCCAGTTTCGATCTCTCATCTTTATGAATATGTACACAAGCTTTACACCCAAAAACTCTCAGGTGATCATAAGAAACATCTTTGGCAAACCAAACTCTGTCTGGGACATCACCATCCAAAGCAACAGCAGGAAACAAATTGATAACATAGGCAACAGTGTTAAGTGCTTCCGCCCAAAATGTATTTGGAAGTTTAGCCTCTGAAAGTAAGCATCTAACTCTCTCAACTAGAGTTCTATTCATCCTCTCTGCCAAACCGTTCAATTGAGGCGTCTTGGGCGGAGTTTTCTGATGACGAATTCCTTTTTCCTTGCAATAGTTATCAAAGGGACCATAATATTCACCACCATTGTCAGTGCGAATACATTTTAATTTCTTCCCCGTCTGTCTCTCAGCTAAGGCCTGAAATTCCTTAAACACGCCAAGTGCTTGATCTTTAGATTTCAAAGGATACACCCAGAGCTTACGAGAATGATCATCAATGAAGGTCACAAAGTAAAGTGCACCACCTTTTGACTTTACTTTAAAAGGACCACACAAATCAGAGTGTACTAGCTCTAATAAATCGGGCTTTCTTGAGGGAGGACGGCTATGAAAGGAAACCCTTTTCTATTTGCCAGCTAAACAATGTATGCACCTTTGCAGCTTTGCTTGTTTTACTCCAGAAAGCAAACTTTTCTTAGCCAAATGCGTAATCCCTCTCTCACTCATATGACTCAATCTTCGATGCAACAATTCTGACAAACTATCACTTTCCACCAGATTTATTGAGTCATTAAGAATAGAGCCTTGTGTCACATATAATTGACCAGACTTGACTCCTCGAGCCACTACTAACGAGCCCTTAGTAAGCTTCCATTGGCCGTTAAAGAGAGCATTATGGTAACCTTCATCGTCTAATCTTCCTGCGGAGATCAAATTGAAAGGAAAGTCTGGAGCATGCTTCACATCTTGAAGAACTAACGTTGAACCATTATTAGTTTTCAAACAAACTGTGCCAACACCAAACACCTTAACTTCACTGGCATTGCCCATCTTTAACACTCCAGAATCAACATGAGTATAAGATGAGAAAAAATCTTTTCTTGGTGTGACATGTGAGGTAGCTCCAGAATCTACTATCCAGCTCGTCTCATGGGATACCAAATTGATGACGTTTTCATCATAAGCAAAAAGAAGGTCATCTTGAACAATAGCAGCAACATTGTTCTTGTTATTTTCAACTTTCTTTCCTTCTCTAGTGTCTTGATTCAACTTGCGGCAAAACCTTTTGATGTGTCCTTTCTTGCCACAGTGGTTGCATGTAACATTATAGTATTTGGACCTTGACTTACTTCTACTTTTACCTCTATTCCTTGAGCCTCTTGTTCTATCTCTCCCCCGGTCTTCTGTAACCAAGATATCTGCTTGTCAGGATGAACCCTGAGATTTTCTCCTTACTTCCTCGTTCAACACACCACTCTTGGCATATTCCATGGTCACCTTACCTCCAGGAGCTGAATTTGTCAAAGAAACACGAAGAGTTTCCCAAGAGTCTGGCAGAGTATTAAGAAGCCAAAGTCCTTGTATCTCATCATCAAAGTTAACTCTCATTCCAGATAGCTGATCAAGGACGCCCTGAAAATTATTTATGTGATCAAGGATAGAGCTGCCTTCCTTGTATTTAAAGGTCATCAATTGCTTTAGCAGAAATAATTTGTCGTTCCCGATTTTTGAAGCATATAGAGTCTCTAGCTTTTCCCACAATGATCTCGCATGTATCTAGTTCACAATATGGTTGCGAATATTATCTTCAACCCATTGCCGTATATATCCACATACTTGTTAGTGCTCGAAATCCCAATCTTCATCGGATATACTCTCGGGTTTATGAGCTGAAAAAACGGGTAGATGCATCTTCTTCACGAACAACAAGTCTTTCATCTTGCTTCTCCAAACATTATAATTTCTCCCATTTAAACATACCATCTTGCTCATATTCGCCTCCATTCCGTAATAACCCGGATAAATAACCAAGGCTCTGATACCACTGTTATGTCGAGGAAGAGGCAAACCCGAAAATAAAGAAGATAAAGAACACCAAATTTTAACGTGGAAAACCCTTAAAATCGAAGGTAAAAACCACGGGATCACAAAGATCCAAAAGCTCCACTATAACAATAAGAGGGTTACAAAAGTTCTCCAAATTGGCTACACAACAAGGGCCAAACACGGAGCAACAATAGAACAAGAGCAACAACTAATCAATTGAAGAAAGAGTATAATCCACAAAACGAAACTGTTGTTCGAGGCTCGAAATCAGATNCTTCGATTTGAAGGGTTTTCCACGTTAAAATTTGGTGTTCTTTATCTTCTTTATTTTCGGGTTTGCCTCTTCCTCGACATAACAACGTCACCATCCAAAGCATAGCCTAAAAGGGATACATTTAGCAACTTGCCTTCGGTTAAAATCATAGCTACAATTAAACTGACTATCTTCTGAGTAACCACCTTCCTAATTTGACATTTTCAATACTCCCTCCGTTTCAAATTAAATGAGGTATTTTGACTCGGCACAGAGTTTAAGGACAAAAAGAAAGACTTGTGAAATTTGTGGTCTTAAAAGCTTAAGGGGTAAAGCTTTGTGGGGCCATGACTTTTGTGTGGTTATAAAAGCTTCTCATTAAGGGTAAAATGGGTAAAATGAGGAGTTTAAAGTTGAATTATTTCCAAATTTAGAAATGTGTCATTTATTTTGGAACAGACTAAAAAGGAAAGCACCTCATTTAATATGAAACGGAGAGAGTATGAATCATTTAAATTCCATCATACTCTAATTAAAAAGAAGAATTATATAGATTAATAATTTTCATGTTCCAACACCCTAATTTAGCATCAGCTGTCGCGTCAAAGTTTCTCATTACTTCTTGGAAAGATTCGATATATGCAAGTAGCTATAAAATTCTTTGAAGAAATCATCTCCATTTCTTGGATGAATATAAGCTAGTGTCTGGCCATAGATTCCCAAATTTGTTTTGAAAAATATGATTTGGGTTAAGTTTGGTTTGAAGATGAAAATGTGTTTGGACATTAGTTTTCAAAACATATTTCCCGGATTTATTTTGGAAAAATATGAAACATGACTTATACCCACAAGTTCTAAAAACTATCACAAATATCCAACAGTACCATTATCAATAATATTTCATTATATTATCAAAAACTATAGTCCTGAACATAAATAAATTTGGTACATAATTATCATTTTTATAATGAACTACACGATACACTGTCAGATGACCGAGAAGACGAAGCAACATTGTTACTAAATAATAAATGGTGGGCTCTTTTATAAAATACAAAAGTTTGGGACAATTTTAAAAAAATATAATAGTGATATTTTGGCCCAAAACCCGCCATTAAGCTGGTTTTGGAATTTTACCAAAATGTAGGCAAAATCTATGGCCAAACATGTGTTTGCCAAATAAAACCCAAACTTATTTTGGCAAAATTCATGGCCAAACTGGTCCTAAGTTTAGGTTTTTGATTTGCTTAAATTTCTAGGTCCCATAAGGATACTTTTAGGAAAAATACTTGTATCCACTAGTACCCCTTATTGCCTCACCATATAATTAAAGACTGGTTTAGATTGTTTCTGATAGACAACATCATTATGCATCAACTTTTATCACTGTTGATTAAAATCATGGCGTCATTTCTTTTTTTCTTTTTTGGAGAATCATGTTTCATTCTGTCTATGATATCTTATTTGAACCCAACATGCACAGTCCCTTGAGACATCCTCCCTAAAATGGATTCCCAAAATGATTACTATTTATTTTCTCTAGTGCAAATGAATATAGTTTTTAAAGAACCAAAGGAAGGAGCAAAACCAAAAAATATTATTTTAAAATAAAAAAAGTGGAGGTACATATTATTGCCTGTGCCGATGAAAAGGAGACAATCAAGAAAAGAAAGACCAAGTCTTGGAGAAACATAATTAATACTAAGACAAAAGAATACCATATAGTAACACATATTGCAGTAGAATTATGCGCATCTAGCTTTTAATTGCCTGCTACCTCTTCCAGGAGAGACCAAGAATGAGAATGCAACAAATCGTCATTAGAGACAATTTTAATTTTTAGGCAAAGTTGTGGGATATATAGTTCAACTTTAAGTATTAATTAAAGTCAGAAGATTCAGATGCGGAGCTAGAATTTTTAGTTTATAGGTTCTGAACCATAATCGTTTTTACTTACTGGATTCTAAGTAGATTATTTATACATATTCAATGAATTTTTTTAACTAAAATATAAGGTTTGAGCCAAAGCTATTAGATTTTGCCGAACGCGTAACAATAAGGTTGTCTCTGCCCTTGAGAAGATTTGTCTTGTATATTATTGAGAAATTCGAAAAGATCGTTCTTTTTTTCCCACCACAATATCAGTATATGAATTAAAAGAATAGTAATATATCCTATAATAATAACTAATAAGGTGATTAAGAGAAAAAACACACAAGGTCTTTTAAGGGTATGTAAACCTTATAAGGGAGGTAGCTCAAAAGAGGAGCCAAAAGGGTATTCCTAAAACCTGGCTATATAAGGAAAATTTCTACTTATCATGTTCCCATCCTATTTACGTTCTGTTCTAGTTTTGTCTATTTGTCTTTATGTGATCTTTCTACATGTTGATGCTGTTTGCCTTATTCTTCTGGACAAGATGGCATTTGCTTCTTTTTTCTTTTTAAGTCTTGGGCAACAGTGAATGAGATTGGATTAGACCGGTCAAAGTATCATTATTTATCGAGAGTTGTCCGTCGGTTCTTTTTTATTAAAAAAAATTGAAATTAAAAAGTTCAAAAGTACCGAGGGACTCCATCCGAAAGTTCTTCGGAATAGCGACGGAAAAAAGTCCGTCGGTACTGTTGCGTCGGTAAACAGTTGTTTTTTAGTAGTGACTCCAGGACATAAGAGTCGGTCCAATACTATAAGAGATACTGAATTATAGGCAAAAGTTTTCTAACGAGGCATTAGGCCTAAAGACATGTTGATGGTTGAAATTGAAAGTGCTCTAGGGTTTAGCTCTGCCCATATATTCTCTTACTGTTGGAAACCAAGATGGCAACTTGAGAAAGATTCTGAATTATAAGGACGATTCTATGTGAATTGGCGTCCATGATTCCCATAAGGATAGGAACATTTTGGAGATGAAGCGTAATATTTCCTTTTTTTTTTTTTTAATAACTTAAGTCTCTAGTTGGTTTGAAATGTAAGATTTCAAAGAGTTTAAATAACAACCTAAAGATATTTTTACACCATCAAATCGCCCAAAAGATATCTACAAATATGTGTAGAAAATCACAAGATTGAGAAGAAATTGTATTGAAGAGTCGTGTGTTTTCTTATGTATTACAAAGCCACAAGTGACTGAATTTATACAAGTCACAAAACAACTAAAAACTGCACTACGGGAAATTGGACCTATGGCAACGATTTTTATCGCAACAGTTATAGAACCGTTGCAATAGATGGTCTATTGCAACGGTTACAACCGTAGCATAGGATGTTGATGCTATTGGCACACTTTTGCAATGAAACCGTTGCACTAGCATAAGAACCGTTGCAGTAGGAAGTGCTTATTGCAACGGTGATTGTATCCATTACGTCAGATACCTCTGTGGCAATGATTTTTGGGATTTACTCTCTGTTGCAACGGCTATTGTTTCCCTCTTTATTTTCCCTACTTTTCATAATCCCGCGCTAAGTGATTCTTTTATTTTCCATTTTACTTTATTAATTTTATTTCTCATATAGCTTCGGACACATTGAAACAACTCCCAATAAGGCTTTAGCACACTTAGATCTAAAGACCACATCTATCTCAAATTTGAAGAACGCATATACCAATCTAAAGGCTGCATCATCGAGCTCTCTTAGACCTGTGGAGGTCGATAGCCACCGCGAAAGGGGTAGGCTAGGATTAAAAAAAATTGATTTAGGATTTTAAATTGATAGTCCATATATGATGATATCTAGGCAAGTAATTTTATTTTTGGTTTCAAAATTATTATTTTTATCATTTTAAATTTCTTTCAAAGATTAAATAAGAATGTACTGAGTTCAGTGTGAGAGTGAGAGAGAAATACGAGGATGTTAGGAAATTAGGATTTTGGTAAAGTGTACGTTAGAGCAGGATTTTTGCTATTCGCCTAGGGTTTTCATAGTTGGTGTATGTGGTGAGTATTTTTTGATATTTTCCCCTGTTGGCCAGAAAATATTTCTTCCCAAAGCCATCTTCTCAGCGTTAGAGCTTTCCACACTGGAAACTGGTAGCTCGGGGAGAACAAAAGAAAGATGTAAGTATAATTTTTTGTTATAGCACTTTTTTTCTTTTCAGAAGATAAGCAGATTTCATTTCAAAAAACTTTGAGATATACGGTAGTGTAATTGAACGAAGTCTCATATTATTGACATGGGAATTTTGGGGGTTTCTTCTTGTAGCATTCTTTTCTTGTTCGATTTATTAATTTATTATCGAGCCGATCATTTTGCTTTTAATTGAAGCATTTAATCAAAATTGAGGATCTATTAGAGGTTATTCATATTATAATTCATGTCTGTTTAAGAAAGATGCCTTGATTGTGTTATTTCTGTGTTGGCCAAGAAAAATATCTGGAAGTTATTGCTCTCCCATGTTTTGATGGTATGTTGAACATTTAGACCCATCTTTGTGGTATGCGCTTCTTATTTTTCTTATTTTCCTTTGAAGAATTTAACAATGTGCAGATGAAGAGAGAAATTAAGATTGAGAATTTTTGAGAGAGAATCAGTCAAGAGTTGTTCTCTGTATATCGATATAACTGACTCAACTAGAAAGAAGAAGAAGCTACAACATATTTAACTAACTAACCACCTTAGGACAGCTGTACATCACTAACACTAACTAATACTATAGTTAAGTTAAGCTAACTAAGGTTAACTACTAGGGTTAACGTATATTCTTTACACCCCCCCTCAAGCTAGGACTAGGAAAGATGTTGAGTAGACCTAGCTTGGACAACAAATATGAATGCTGAATGCGACCAAGTCCCTTTGTGAGTATATCAGCTTCCTGCTCAGCTGTAGGACAAGAGAGAGTAGAAACAAGACCATGTTGAATCTTTTCACGAATGAAATGACAATCAATATCAATGTGCTTCGTACGTTCATGAAATACAGGATTGGCAGCAATAACAAGAGCTGATTTGCTATCACTGTAGATAGGCACAGGTGAATTATGATCCACTCCTAGCTCCTTGAGTAAACCAATAATCCATGTAATCTCTGCAACCGTGGATGCTAAGCTGCGATATTCAGCTTTTGCTGAGCTTCTAGAGATAGTGGACTGCTTCTTAGATTTCCAAGAAATCAAAGAAGAGCCAAGCTTGACGAAATAGCCTGTGACTGACTTTCGTGTGTTGGACATGCAGCCCAATCTGCATCACTAAATGCTGAAAGTGATTCAAAACACTTAGCAGCCAAGAAAACTCCCAGTCCAGGACTGTTTTTGATATATCTAACCATTTTGAGTGCAGCTTCCATATGAGAGACCTTGGGACTATGCATGAATTGGCTCAAACTTTGAACAGCAAAAGAGATATCTGGTCTCGTAACAGTCAAATAAAGAAGCTTACCCAAAAGCCTTTGATACGGCCCTGGATCAGTCAATAATGTGTCATTAGAAGTACCTGTATGAGTGTCAAATTCAGCAGTAGTGAGCTTCACATTTGGCTCCATAGGACATGAAACAGGTTCAGAGCCTGATAGCCCCAACTCAGCTATGAGTTCTAAGGCATACTTGCGTTGATGCATTAATATACCATCACTATTTCGTGCAAATTCTATGCCCAGGAAGTACTTAAGCTCTCCTAGGTCTTTGATCTTAAAAGAGGTTTGTAAATCATCCTTAGTCTGTTGGATCATGATGGGATTATCTCTAGTGATAAGAAGGTCATCAACATAGACCAGAACTACCACTATATGATCTCCTGATCTTTTGATGAACAGAGAATAATCTAAATGACTCTGTTGAAATCCAGCATCCACCAAGGCTGATGTGAGCTTGAGATTCCACTGTCTAGATGCCTGGTTAAGTCCATAGAGGGACTTAAGTAGTTTGCAAACTCTGAATTCAGCTTGTGGTCCATTGAAACCTTGGGGTACCTCCATATATACCTCCTCAGATAGATCTCCTTGCAAGAAAGCATTGTAAACATCCATTTGATGAATAGACCACTGCCTTGAAGCTGCAATAGACAGCACACTTCTGATAGTAACCATTTTCACCACAGGTGAAAAAGTTTCTTGGTAGTCTAAACCTTCTCTCTGATTATACCCTTTGGCCACCAATCTAGCTTTAAACCTTTCAATTTCTCCTGATGCCTTATATTTAATCTTATAAACCCACTTGCATCCTATTGCCTTTTGTCCTTGTGGCAAGGATACCAGTTCCCAAGTCTTATTGTCCTCCAATGCTTTGATTTCTGCCTGTATTGCCTCTACCCATCTCTTGTCCTTTACTGCCTCTGAATATGATGTAGGTTCCATTTCCACTGAAAAATTTGCCAAGTAGCTTTGATATTTTGAAGAGATACCTTCATATCCGATCACCTCTGAAATAGGGTACTTGCAGCAGCTTGTAGAACTTCTTTTGTCATCTCTAACATAATCCTTAAGACATATGGGAGGCTTAGATACTCTTGTGGATTTTCTAGGTTCCCCATCATCAGGCAAAATAAGAGAATCACCAAGACTATCCACACTGTTATATTCAACAGGGTGTGAAATGTCCTGCTCATCTGAGATAACTATAGTTAGAGTAGGAGAGCATGGCATATTGGTTCCCTCAATATGTGTATCAGTAGCGGAACTGACGACTTTCAGTTCTTCATCAAAATCTTGTCTTGGCACTGGAATTTTATCCAGGAATAATGATTCTGATGATCCATCTGCTGTGTGGAAAGGAAATATATCATCATAGAACACTACATCTCTGCTTATAAAGAATACTCTATTCTCCAAATCCAAAAGTCTGTAACCTTTCTAATGTGCAGCATATCCTAGGAAGACTGACCTCACAGCTCGAGGAGCAAATTTATCATGGCCTGTCAGATTAGTAGCAAAACATAAACATCCAACTACCTTTAAATGTGTCAATGAAGGTGGCTTATTCAGAAGTAATTCATATGGTGACTTATGTCCCAAGACAGAAGAGGGAATTCTGTTGATTATATATATAGCAACATCAATACAATGTCCCCAATATCTAACAGGTAAGTGGCCTTGAAATCTGATTGCTCGAGCAGTCTCCAATATATGTCTATGTTTCCTTTCCACAACTCTATTTTGTTGGGGAGTATATGGACAGGAGCTTTGATGAACAATCCCATGCATTTGAAACAAGTCATTACATACACTGTTAAAAAGCTCACTCCCATTGGCTGATCTAAACATCTTAATTTGGTTCCCAAACTCTGTTTTGATCATACTAATAAAGTTCTTAAGTAAGAAGATAACATCAGATTTGAGTCTCATAAGAAATAACCAAGTCCATCTGGTAAAATCATCAACCATTGTAAGAAAGTATTTCATGCCATTATGAGTAGCAATCTTATAGGGTCCCCACACATCCATATGGATCAGATCAAAAGCATGTAAACTTCTACTAGTACTAGTTGGAAAAGGTGCTCTAGTTTGCCTAGCTAGAGGGCAAATTTCACATTTAGACAGTGAGTCATTATTTATTCTACTACCATAGTGTTGTATACTAGGAATCTTTCTGAGAACTTGAATTGGAACATGTCCTGTTCTTCTGTGCCATATTTGCATGCCTCCTTCTTTACTGGTAGCTGCAAAAGCTCTATTCACAGTCTTCCCTAAAGTTGTTGACAATATGTACAGATCTTCTTCTCTTCTACCAATCTCCTTCACCCTCCCAGATAAGAGGTCCTGGAACACACAACATTTTGGGAAAAAGGTAACACTGCATTTAAGATCTTCTGTCAATTTAGAGACTGACATGAGGTTAAACTTAAAAGTAGGTACACATAACACATCTTTCAGTACATCACCTCCTGTGAGTTGATACTCCCCCATATGTGAGATTGATGCTGAATTTCCAGTAGGTAATTGCACTTGTCCTGAATTTCCTACTGAAGTTTCATTTTTCAGTAAACTCTTATCACCAGTCATGTGGTTAGTAGTACCAGTATCTACTATCCATTTGCAAAGTTCTAAGTTCTCACATAAGGCTACATTACCACAAAAGCACTACATTACCACAAAAGCACTTACCTGCCATGTTCAGCAATTGCAACAACTGGTTATATTGTTCTTTAGTAAAGAACTGAGCTGGTTCAACATTACTGCTTGGCTGATATATGCTTGTGGTTGGTGAAGCTATCACTCCTTGCTGTCCAGATCCATCTATCATGACTGCATTTGCTTTCTTCTTCTGCTTGAAATCAGATGGATAACCAATAATCTTGTAACAGTTCTCCTTCAAGTGCCCTGTCTTATTACAAAATTCACACCTCATTAATTTATAACATTCATTTCTAGTATGGCCTTTCATATGACAAAAATCACATTCTAAGCTATAGTTTCTCCTTGGCTTAGATGTAGATTGAGCAGTAAACAACGCAGTAGGATCATTATGCCCAGTTTGCCCATAAGTACCACCAGTAAATGATTTCCTGCTTTCTTCCTGAACTACCATAGCATAAGCCTTATCTATAGATGGCAAGCTTGGCATTAATAGAATCTGACTCCTTGCTTGCTCAAAATTGTCATTCAATCCCATCAAAAATTGTAGCAGTCGTTGATACTCCAATTGTTCAATGTACTCAGTGGCTGATGTAGGAGGTGGCAGTATGGAGTCATATTCTGCCCAAAGGTCTTTTAGCTTGGTGAAATAAATTGATACTGACGAAATCCCCTGTGTTAGGGTGAATATTTCCTTATGCAAGTAATATAATCTCGATGTATACACTTTGTCAAAGCGTTCCTTGAAAGCAGCCCATACTTTCTGTGCATTCGAAGAAAATAGCACTCCTGTTACCAAATCTCTGCTCACATTGCTCATGAGCCATGAAGTCACAATCGCATTGCACCTATCCCACTGACTTCCCAGATTTGGACCAAAATTCTCCTTCGATGTTGATCCATCAACTAAACACAATTTGTTCTTTCCTAACAATGCTACTTTCATTGCACGACTCCAAAGAGAGTAATTTCCCATACCAGTCAAAATGAGTCCCACAGACATCGATCCCGGACCATCAGATGCATGCAAGTAGAGAGGATGATTATGATCTAACACAATCGAGCTAGGTATCGTTCCGGTGCTCGTATTGTCTCCATTGTTTGCATTATCAGTCGAGTTCTCATGAGGCGCCATTGATAGACCACAAAATTAGGCTTCAAAGCTTCTGAATTTGAGCAGATTCTCTCGAATTATCTTGAATTCAGCGAAGAAATTCCCTAGAATCACTCGATCAATGCTCTGATACCATGAAGAATTTAAGAATGTGCAGATGAATAGAGAAATTGAGATTGAGAATTTTCGAGAGAGAATCAGTCAAGAGCTGTGCTCTGTATATCGATACAACTGACTCAACTAGAAAGAAGAAGAAGCTACAGTATATTTAACTAACTAACCACCTTAGGACAACTGTACATCACTAACACTAACTAATACTATAGTTAAGTTAAGCTAACTAAGGTTAATTACTAGGGTTAACCTATATTCTTTACATCCTTTGTGCTTCTTATATGTTTATGAAGCAAAAAATGTTCATTAAAGAAAAACGGATCATATGATTTTGAGATTGAAACATCGATACAACAGAGACCATTTTTGAATTAGAAATACTACATTATGAGATTGATTTTAAACTACTCTACATAAAATTTGCATTTTCCTTTTGCAATTACTATCTTTGTTGTGTTTTGGTACCAATTTGGTTATGAAAAGTTCCCCCTAATTCTGGTTGGAATATCGATAACTTTCTGATGGATGTTGCAGAAGGCATTAGTAACTTGCGTGGTGCTCCATATCATTAGACCATCTAGTATATACTATTGTAAAGGATATACTTATGGTTTACATTTACAAAATTAAGTTTCATTAAGATGCATCACCTGTAATTCGTCTGGCATCCTTATAGATGAGTATCAGATTAAAAGTTTCTCTACTTGTCAGGTTTCTGCTGTGGACTGAGAAGATATCAATTTCTTGACTTCTGAAACTTCGAGGTTTCTTTGCCATTTAATGAATACTAGCTCTAAAAAGATCCAGTTAAGAAATTTAAAATTTTCAAGGTAAAATGAACCTGAAGGTTTTCCTTTTCTATTGATGTTAAGTACATAGTATGATATATATATATATATATATATATATATATATATATATATCTTTTCCCAGGTATTAGAGGAGGTGAAACTTATAATAGATCAATTCATGGATTTGTGCATTCTATGTGGAAGTGATTACTGTGGTAGCATCTGAGGTACTGTGCTTCTCAATTAGTTCTTTGTTTCAATGTCTTAGCCTTCTATTTATGGTTATGTGTAGAATTGAATCTTATGCTACAGTCTTGTCTGTTAATCCATTTGTGACAAATTAAATCTTCCTTTCGTAAATCTTATCTTCGTTTGTTCCTCGACTTTACGTTTCTTTTTGTAATTTTAGTGCTGCCTTTTGACTTTTTCGCTTTTACTACTTCCTTAAACTTTGTAGTCTTGAATTGCTGGATATAGAGAAATCTTGGAGGCAATATTCTCTGCTTTTATCGGGTAAGAAAGTACCAATTATTGCTCAGGAATTGAATATTGGTAAAGTGAACATCAATTCATTGTACGAGGTAATATTGGCCTTTATGATCAAACAACTGGTTTGTACATGGATCTCTCTCCTATAAACCTTGAGACAAGATTACAATCACCACTCAAATAATTATTTTTAATAGCTTTCTTGAAACTTTCCCATCTTTGCATGAAGACGGTATTTGTCTAAAGGTTTATTAAAGATGTATGAAGAATGAATAAATAGCTTTGTTGGAGTAATAGTAAAGTTACATGCAATTCATGTATTTTTCGGTAAACCACAACTTTATGATAGTATACTTTTCTGTCATGCTTAACTGTTGAGTGAAATCCATTTTGGTCTATTGCTATGTTGGAAAAGACAGAAGATGAGAAAGACAGGGGAATCATTGTTTCTCTATGTCCTGAATAGTAAGGGCGATGTGTAAAAGCTATTGGTTGGCACTCATTTGAAATTAAAATATCTAGCTGCTTTTGAGGTAAATTCTGCTGAACTGCTTAATTAGAGCTAATGATGTAGCGTTAGCTTGAAGTTTATACTTACCATTTCACTGAGAATGGATTTTTGGGAAGTGATGCATTTCTTTGGTGTTACACAGGGTGCTAAGGAATTGTACACAGACCATCTGCGCTTTTCCCTCATGAGACATCAAGCAAGATTGAATCATATTTTGGAGTTGTTTCACGAAGAACTGGTACAAATTATCTAGTATCGTAAAGTTATAAATTTGACTTTGAAATGTGATGATGCAACTTGCCAATTAATTAAAGGTTATGTAAAGTGTCACCTAATTCAATTTACAAAGATGTAGCATTCTGTCACCTGATGCTTTGGCCCTTTTCCAAAGATTTTCATATCAGAGTAAGGTTGAAAATTATTGTGCTCCAGCATGTAATTTAAAAGGACTACTTAAGGTTTTTGATCAGTAGTTTGTCTCTTACATGAATTGTGTAATTGCTTCTTCTTAAGGCATTTTTAACTGTCAATTCAGATTGTCTTATAGAAATATAATTTGTAGAGAAAATTTACTAGCACCCACCAAACAGAATTCCAGTTTACATAGATGCTTCTTGCCAATTTTTTTTATTATCAGGTGATTCTTTCTTATAGTAACAGATTCCATTCATATTATGTTTCTTTCTACAAGCTATTTCAGGTTGAACATCAGTATTTATCCAACGAATAGTTATAGAAACATACTATAATTATATTACATATGGCATAAAGTTGTTGACATCAACATGAAGAAGGCAACAAGACTTATTATGAAAAGTAGACAAGGTAAAAGGTCTAGATATCTTATAGACAATTTTGACATTGAAGAAGTTAGTCACTTTGAATCTTTAATTTGTATATGTCTGAATATTTAGTCCCCTTCTGAGATTCATTCATAGTGCATGATTGTTCCTGCACAAAGTGCTCTGAATGGGTAGACTTATGTGATATAATTTGCAACTTTTGATTGATTTAGTAGCACATTACTGACTAATTCAAACTTAATGATTATTTTTACCATTCAAAGTTTTTTCTAACATTTCTTTTTCATCATTTATAGGTGGATCAAACAAGCTAATGCGTATATTGAAGCAGTGAAGATGATATTGAGTCATATTAGATTGTTGATGAAACATTAGTTTGTTTAGATACTTTAGAATATTTTCTGTTTTAGAACTTCTAATTAATGTGCAAACTTATGTATGTTACTGGCTGTATATTCTAAATGATAATTTTGATTATGAATAATAGTATCTTTTCGTGATTTATACATCATTTTAGCACATCAGTTTTTATTTAGATAAATAATTAACAACTAAATAAAAGGGTACATATTTAATTCAATAAACCGTTGCAATAGCCACAATAAACTGTTGCGATAAACCCCTATAACAATAGTCCAATAAACTGTTGCAACAACTCCTAATAATGGTTGCAATATGTAGCCTGAACCGTTGCAATAGCATCCAAAAACCGTTGCAACAGCCTCAACGACCGTTGCATAAAACGATATTACAACGATTTTGAACCGTTCCATTTGACTAAATAACCGTTGCAACAGATAGGCCTACGACGACAATTCTAAAACCGTTGCAACAAGCTTTCGTTAGCGACGGTTGGGAAACCGTTGCAATAGAGCTATTGGCACGCGATATGATGGGACGGTCGGTGAACCGTTACAATATGTCTGTCGCAACGGTTTTGCTCTCTATTGCAACCGTTTTGGAACCGTTGCAATAGGTCTATTTTCTAGTAGTGTAGGCTAAGTATGCTAAGTGATAACTTCTACAAATGACTTAGAGTTCTATTACTTGTATGACTATTACATTGAGTTAAGTACAAAGTCTACAATGCAATCTAACTATCCTTATGTCGTTCAAGCTTATCCCCATCATGATCAACTTTTTCAACACTTTCCCTTAAGCTACTGAGGGGTGTAGTTACCACTCCTAGCTTCCTTCGAAAACCTGCAAACATCTGCTTAGTCAATGCCTTAGTACGAATGTCAGCTAGCTGGTCTTTTGATCTAACAAACCTTGTGACAAGCTGACCACTAGCAACCTTTTCTCTAACAAAATGATAGTCCATCTCAACATGCTTTGTTCTGGCATGCATTACTGGATTGACTGTCATATATAGTGCACTCAAGTTATCACAGAACAAAGTTGGTGCAGTTTTTAAACGAACCCCAATGTCATTGAGAATGTAGGTTATCCATGTCATTTCAGTTGTTGTCGAGGCTAGTGCTCTATACTCAGCTTCTGCACTAGACCTTGCCACTGTGTGTTGCTTCTTGGATGTCCAAGATATGCAGTTAGCTCCTAGGTAGACATTGTAGCCTGTAGTTGATCTGCTAGTCATAGGGCACCCTCCCCAGTCAGCATCAGAGAAACCATATAACCTGAATGGTGACTGAGACAGGATTCTTAGACCATACTCAGTTGTGCCCTTCACATATCTAAGGATTCTTTTTACAGCTTGGTAATGAGTGTTGTTTGGACTTTGCATGAATTGACTTGATAAATTCACTGCATGAGCTGTGTCTAGCCTTGTGAGAGTCAAATACTGCAGACTACCAACAATACTCCTGTATAGTGAAGCACCAACTGGATCATCCACAGCTTCTTGTAGACCATGCTTCTGTGCTAGAGGTGTGCTTATTGGCTTTGCAAGTGCCATGCTAGTCTTGGCAAGTAATTCTGCAGCATACTTACTCTGATTCAGATGAATGCCTCCAGTAAAGTAGGTGACCTCAATCCCTAAGAAGAAGTGCAAATGGCCAAGGTCCTTCATAGCAAACTCCTTACCTAGTGTGTCAATAATTCCTGAAATTAGTGCAGTGTGACTCCCAGTGACTAGGGGTATTCATGGTTCGGTTTGGATCGGTTTTTCCCTAAAAAGAAACCAAACCAAGTAAGTCAGTTTTTTGAATATTAGAACCAAACCAATTAAGTCGGTTTTTTCTCGATTCGGTTTATGTCGGTTTTCCGGTTTTTTCGGTTATTTATCGGTTTTTTCTTAAATATAAGACATACACTACCAAACACATATTCCGGAGACCACATTTTCAACGTAACACTATCAAATCAATTGACCTTTGAGAAATCTATTATTTACCAAGATATATTGATGGTAATTGAATCAAATAGTAATGAATAATTTAAGGACTCAATTAAAAATATATTATTTTTAACACGAAATGAATTCTTACACTTAACAAAAGAAAACTACCAATCAAACTAGAATGTAAAGGTAAAGAACTATACTAAAAGTGCAAACTATTAACATTTATCATTAAATTTTTGAAACTTTATATAAAAGTATACATATATATATGTGTAATAATAAATTTGAAATAGCTACTCCTATAGTCGGTTTGGTTCGGTTTTTTTCTGATTAAAACCAAAACCAAACCAAATTTGATCGGTCTTTAAAATTCAAACCCAAAACCAAACCAAACCAAAAAGTATCGGGTTTTTTGGTCGGTTTGGTTTGGTTTGGTTTGGTTTTCGGTTTGGTTCGGTTTTTCGGATTTTTATGAACACCCTTAGCAGTGACAATTATATCATCAACATACAGAAGGAGCAGGACTGTGCCTCTTTTACAATGTATCACAAAAAGTGAGGAGTCTGCGTACTGCACTTAAAACCAAGGTGGAGCAAGTGTAAACTTAACCTGTCAAACCAGGCTCTAGGTGCCTGCTTAAGGCCATACAGTGCTTTCTTTAGAAGGCACACACTGTCAGGATGTCTAGGATCTTTAAAACCTGGTGGATGACTCATGTACACCTCCTCCTGTAGATGTCCATGTAGAAATGCATTCTTTACATCTAGTTGCCTGATACACCAGTGGAGACTCACAACTACTAAGAGAACTACTCTTATAGTGGTTGCTTTAACAACTGGACTAAAAGTTTCTTCAAAGTCGACTCCTTCAAGCTGTGAATATCCTTTGGCAACTAGTCTTGCCTTGTACCTGTCAATGGATCCATCAGCCTTTAACTTGGTTTTAAGCACCCACCTAGAGCCAACTATATTCATACTAGGTGCCTGAGGCACCAGTATCCAGGTCTTGTTTTGGTGAAGTTCATTTATCTCCTCTTGCATCTGCAAGCTATTCTGGTGAGCTAAGTGCCTCATTTATACTCTGTGGCTCCTTAGCTGCTACCAGACACATGTGTCTCACTTGCATGTATTTTGATTTCTGTCTTGTGACCATGTGATGGTTTTGTGCATTTGATGTATGCTCTGTTGGTTCTGCATCATCAGTTGGTGTAGCTTGTATTGGTATGGCTTGTATCCTGATTAGTTTTAGTATTGAACCAATGAGACAAGTCAACTTCAAGTTGAATTCCCTGTGGATCATAAACTGAAAACACATTAGATCAGAGTCAGAAGGTGTACTGTCCTGAGCTGAGTTATTTGGTTCTTCACTCTCAGTAGTGATCCAAGGAAGACTAGGGGTTGCTGCAGTCATGCGATCATCTGTTCCTGTAGGAACTGCTGCTAAAGGAGATTCAACAGGCTCAGCATTATGATCAGTTATAGGTATAGGCTCAGCAGCAGGGTCAGCATTGTGATCATTTGTAGGTGTAGGCTCAACAGGAACATAAACTGTGAACTGATCACTTGGTGATGGTGCATTCACATCAGCTGTAGGATGATCACCTACACCAATTAATGGTGATCCATTTAACACTTCCCTTGAATTAGAAGAGTGCACATCTGAGCTTGAGGTATCCTGCAACCCGGAGAAAAACTCACAGATGGTAGCAATGTGAGTAGAATCACTTGAACTGTCTAGTGGTGCATCTGGTTGCACATAAGGCAATATGTTCTCATCAAAGACAACATGTCTTGAGACAAACACTCTCCTGGTAGGTGGGTAGTAGTACCTATAGCCTTTGCGAAGGCTACTGTTTCCAATAAACACACAAGGATAGGTCTTTGGAGAGAATTTTGTTTTTCCTTTCAAGTAAAGAAAACACCTGCATCCAACGACCTTTAGACTATTATAATCCGGATGCTCTCCAAAGATCTTAAAGAATGGAGTTACCATTTGTAACACTGATGAAGGCATTCTATAAATTAAGAATACAGCTGTCAAGAAGGCTTCTACCCAAAGAAATTGTGGCAACTTTGCATGAAACAGCAAAGTCAGACCAGTTTCTACTATATGTCTGCGTTTCCTCTCAGAGACTCCATTCTGCTCAGGTGTATGAGGGCACGATATATGTCTAAAAATACCACAGTTATCTAGATGTTCAACAAATGCAGTGCTATTAAATTTACCACCTCCATCACACTGAAAAAATCTTAATAGGCTTTGTGAATTGTTTCTCGACCATCTTTTGAAACTTAACAAAAATATCATAGAATTCAGATTTCCTTCTTAGTGGATAGAGCCAGGTATATCTTGTATAGTCATCAAAAAACACTACATAGTATTTCATGTGCTGAGATGATTCAACAGGTGCTGGACCCTAAAGATCACAATGAATTATAAGCAAAGGCTCTTTTTCAATCTTATTTCTCAATTCAAATGGAAGCTTACATCCTTTTCCTAACTGACAACTAACACAAACAGTAGGGACTTTATTCCAATAGTTGACATCAATACACTTGTTACTACTAAGAATCTTTAAAGACTTTAAGCTAGGGTGGCCTAATCTAGCATGCCAAATACTGTCTGTATTCTTCCACTCATTTGATGCAGATAAGGCATAAAAGTTATTGTCCTCCAGTGCATATAGATCATTCTTCTTAGATCCCTTAGCTAGAAGTCTCCCTGAGCTATTTTCCTTTACAACAAAATCAGATTCATCAAACTCAAGTATACAAGAATTGTCCTTAGCAAGCTTACTAACTGACAACAGTTTCTTCTTAATCTTAGCAACAACAAGGATTTCCTTTACTTTAAGTCCAAATTTTGTTGTATTGCCAATATGTGTGATGTCAAGTTTAGAGCCATCCCCAACTATTATCTTATTAGAACCATTATATGGTTGAAGGTTTGATAAATTACCCATTGAATTGGTTATGTGACTGCTTGCACCAGAGTCAACATACACATCTTCATCTTTAGCCTGTGTATTCTGCAGATTAACAACAGAAAAAGCCTGTGGCAGATCCTCTGTAGCCTGGTAGGAATAGTCCTACCTGTAGAAGCATTTTAAGGTTGCGTGGTTGTTTCTTCATATTTGGCAATTTTCCTTGCCCTTTTGTTGACTTGAATTTGCAGTGTTTTGAGTAGCTTGATTAATCTGATTGCTACCTTGTCCTGCAAGTCTGAAACCTCTTCCTCTTGAAGAGAAGTTTGAGTTTCCTCTTCTGTTAGAGTAACCTCCATGACCTCTTCCTCTTTGAGCAGCAAAGGCCATATTGTAGCCTTGTTGAGCCACTTCTTCTTCATCTTCTCTCTTGTCAAATCCTCTAAGAGCATTGACAAACTAGTTGAGGGTAGGGTATGGAGCCTTTCCCGGCATGACAGTCCTAAAGGTTTTGTACTTTGGACCAAGTCCTCTTGTAAAGTTAATTACTTTGCCGTCTTCATCAACAGGCTTGTGTATGGCTGAAAGACCATCACATATGCCTTTGAATTCCTTCAAATATTTATCAAGCCTTTTGGTTTCTAGCTTGATGTTCTTAGCTTTTGCTTAAGCTGAAATTCCTTATCCTTGGTTGCCTGCAGGTATGTTTCCTCCAGGCATTCCTAGATTTCTTTGGCAGTTCAACATCCCACAATGAGGTACATGCTTTCCTCAGTCAATGTAGCAGAGATCCAACTCCTCAGGAGCACATCTTTTTTCTCCCAGTCAGTGTTATCATCACCTATGTCGACAACCTTGTTAGCACTAGCAGAAGTAGATGAACTGCTTGCGTCTGGCTTGCCTTCCTTAGTCATGTTTGTCACCTTCATTACCTGAATCAACTGGAGTATTTGTATCCTCCAGATTAAATAGTTCGATGGTTTCAACTTAACTGGACAGAAGGCAATCAGATGGTGCAAGGAAGCAGGTGATAGACACAAAGAGGTTGAGGGTGTTGTTATGGCCATGTTTGATCGTGTGGGCAGCGTAGCTTCAGTAAGGTCTGATACCATGTAGAAAATCACAAGATGGAGAAGAAATTGTATTGAAGAATCGTGTGTTTTCTTATGTATTACCAAGCCACAAGTTACTGAATTTATACAAGTCACAAAACAACTAAAAACTAGGCTAAGTATGCTAAGTGATAACTACTACAAATGACCTAGAGTTCTATTACATGTATCGCTATTACATTAAGTTAAGTACAAACTCTACAATTATCTAACTATCCTTATCTCGTTCAAACTTATCTTTATCATGATCAATTTCTTCAACAATATGAGGTGACTACTTCCATAAAAAGTTAAATTTGTAAACTTGAAAATAAAAGCGGTTACCGAAAATGACATGATAATCTAAGAATTTCACCACATAAATATTTCTTTCTTTCTAAAACAGATTTACAAAAATATGCATGTCACATATAATGGGACATATATATAGAGTACTACTTATGCTATATATATATCATTCAGAATAAGAGCTAGGAGATTTATGTACCCCACAAAACAGGAATATTAAGGCTGAAAGCAACTCAAGAAGCAGAGAAACTAGCTAGGGATATTAATTGATTATGACTCTGTTTTTCCACAAGCACCTATGAGATTGGCTTTATTAAAGGTTCGCTTGGTAGAATACTAGAATTTACGTCTATTTCTTGAAGACTTTTGGTACCATTGCCAGATATATCGCTCTTTCTTTTACCTTTCCCTATCTATAAAACAGAAATATATGTATTATTGTTTATTATTATCAGACATGATAGGACCCTTATTGCACGTGAACATCATTAAATAGGGAGATCTTTTCTTTATACATCAGTTAAAGTTGCTAGTTAAGTGAACAAGCTAAGAATCAAGATTATCATTCATAGAAATCTTGTTTTATGTTAGGTCACTTTCCATTCTCCATATTGAGTATTAGAATGTGCAAATTACTCATGCTGGCTTGATGACTATTAGGCTAGCCTGGTTTCCTCCAATTAGTTTTTGGTTAATTAATTTCTTAAGAAAGATTGAAATTAGTTACAGCTATTTGTGCTTACTTCATGCTTTATTTCTTGAAAATGATGTTACAAATTTGTATACTACTCAATAATAAAGCTTTCTCTTCTTTTTCTTGTGCTGTTAGACAGAAGTGAAAGAGAGATTGGTTTCAGAAGTTGTAATGTGAAGCTGTAACTCCAATCTCAACACCATTAGTCATGACCATGAGTAGGGGCATACGCAGGAATTTCTATATGCGGTATACAACTTTATAGAAGAACGGGAATAAATAACTTTAATTATCATATTTCTATATAAGAGTTACTCATAGTCCATTGATTTTGTTGAGTCTTTTAAGTTAGAAAAGGTGAGTTCGAATCTCGTTAATCATAATTTTTGCAAAAGATACGTGGCAGTTGAGGTTATAACCTCTAGCCTCTTAGAATAAATTCAAGCACATAACCAATGCACCATGAGATAATTTTTGTCAAGTGGTATCATTTTTTCTACTTATCCGTTTCCGACGAAGCGGTGTTGCGTGACACCGCTTCATTGAACGTGCGTCCGCCCCTGACCATGAGATTCTAGCTGAAATTAGAACGATTTTGCTCAATTAATTTATATCATATAGCTCAAGGGTAGATGTAACCTTTTGAGCTATGAGTTAATCTAAACTCATAACTTTCAACATAGAATATAAATATATATACATGTAACCTACTAAAATCTTAATAAATATTAGATATGAATTCAGAAGTTTAACAGTATAATAAACTCAATACTGAAAATCTTAAAAGTTGAAATCATTAAATTTAAGTTTTGAATCCACCTGGCTATAACTACCACAAGATTTCACATGTTTTTTGATTAAAAGATACTTTTGGCCAAAAGAGCACTGACAAGACCTCCTAAAAGTGGATCAGATGTATATGTCCAATTTTGGAAAGAAAAATTACAAAGGACAAGAGACTGATTGAAAGTAAAACACAGCAAACTACTTTTTGAAAAATAGACATTTAGAGAACACGAAGGGACATTTTAAAAGGCGAAGAGGTAACTAGTTGGGGGGCATGCAATCGAGTTAGTTAATGACTAGTAATTCAGAGGCATATATGTGTGTCAAAACCAAGTTGCTTGATCCAGTGGGACTTAGAGCAATGCTTGTGTCTTCGACAAGTGGACACAATTGCATACCTCACCGAGCGCGGGTTGTGCCAAATACTATCCTATCGTAATACAAGGATGATGGCTTGTTACTATCAGTGGGGATGGCAATCGGGCGGGCGGGGCAGGTTCTGTTTTAACTCACAAAATTTCAGCCCACCCCGCCTCGCATAGCATGTTTCCCTGTATCCACGCGCATCCACCTGCCCTGCCCCGCCCCACTCCACTAAATTTTTTTATTTTTTATTTTTATTCTTTTAGCTTTGAATTTTCTGCTCATGCTTTTTAAGTTAGTTAATTATATTTACTTTCATTAGACTAATTCATTTCTTTGGTATATATCAAATGGAATATTTCTTTTGGGATTTTAAATCTGGATTACATTTATGATTAGAGGTATTTCGGTTGCTTCAGTTGTATCTTGCTGAAGAATATGCTTCAGCTATTAGAAGTTTAACCCATAAAAAAACAGAAAATAATTAATGCCGATGAATTACATAAATGAAACAAATCAAAAGAACTTTTTTTAGAAGAAAATTTTTGGCGTTTAATTTCCTTGTTTCATTGTCAAAAAGTATACTTGTTAATTTATCTTCTGCTTTTAGTTTCTTCTAGGGGTGGGGTGGGGTTGTGGTGTGTTCGAGGGCAGGGGCCGGATTTTAAAATAGCTAGCAATAAAATTTGTGTAGAATAGATTCATCTTTTTCTTAATTTTGTGTCAGGATTTGAACCTGCACCCGCCCCACACTGCGAATATTTTTTTAGAAAAAAAAAGTGAACCCGCCCCGCAACCTCCCCCACTGCATAGGTTCAAACTCTCCCCATCCTGCCCCGCGCCCGCACCCTCTCCGCCCTATTGCCATCCCTAACTATCAGGGAGCTCCTAGTTTATCGGATTAATTGAGTTGTCAGGCATTTTTCGACTCACCAAGTGAAATGAGTGGTTTCTTAATCACAACCAGCTAAAATTAAAAGTTCCATTACATGGACGAGGTTAGTTGGAGTAAGTTTTGATAGATTAAAATAGGTTGAATAAGGTTATAAATTATTTCACATTTAATTAGGTAAAAATGAGTTGGGTCAAATAATTAGGCTAGACCATGTGTCGTAATTCAATTCGTCTAACTTTTCCCACTTTAATTTTGTTTTTTTAATAATTATTTTAGTTATCAAACAAACAAACAAAAAAAATTATATCATGGATACTGTAATTAGTCAAACAGATGTTTTTGGTTTAATTATGTTTTGACTCTTGACAAGTCGGTCTGTTTTAACTGTATAAGTAATCTAAAATGACTTAGTTGTTAGACGGGTTAACTTGTTTGTTGCGTAAATTGAATCATATGTCCAGCTCAAACTACTCACAACATTGGATAAATTGCACTGATTACATTTTTATGAACTAAATTTGAGACACTTAGTTCTCTCAGGGCCATCTTTCTACCAACAACTTTGAAAACGATGCGCAGTGATGTGTCGTTAAGTCTATATTTCTCATGAAACTTTACAACAATACCAAAAAACTACGCCTTAATTTCAAACTCAAGTTGGAATCAACTTTATTAATCTTGATCAACCATTTAGTGCTAGTTAAGTTCATCTCAAGCCAATAGTATAAAAAACAAAAATGGAAAGAAAAAGTAGTAGTATATCTATAGTTCCTACTGGTGTATAAGATGACTAAACGACTTCTAGAAAATATAAGACCTTTTTAGGAAAGCGTATTAAACATGATTAAAACAATTTCGATCGAGTTTCTATTGAACTTTTTCTTTAGTTGTGTCCAATGTTTTGTTTAGAACCCGTTTGGATGGGCTTGTCTTAAGTGACTTTTAAGTCAAAATAGCTTTTAAGCCATAAGTTAGGAATTCTAACTTTTGGCTTTTGGCTTGTTTTTGTCATTTTAGCTTAAAAATAAGTGCTTAAAAGCACTTTTTTACCTTATCCAAACACTACAAAATGGCTTAAAAGCTATTTTAGCTTAAAAGCACTTAAAACAAGCCAATCCAAACGGGCTATTAGTCTGCATGATACTTTCTCATGAAACTGTATACGTAAAATATCTGCATTACTCCCTCCATTTCAAATTAAATGAGGTAGTTTGACTCGGCATGGAGTTTAAGGAAAAAAAGAAAGATTTTTGATATTTGTGGTCTTAAAAGCTTAAGGGGTAAAGCTTTGTGGGACCATGACTTTTGTGTGGTTATAAAAGCTTCCCATTAAGGGTAAAATGAGGAGTTTAAAGTTGAATTATTACCAAATTTAGAAATGTGTCATTTATTTTGGAACAGACTAAAAAAGAAAGTACCTCAATTAATATGAAACATGGGGAGTATTATTTATTGCTATATACAAGAAAAGAAAGCCTAAGAAGATCTAGGACTTCTCATCTTTTTTTAGTGACTTTGGAACAATCAGACACCATAGGTAACATATGCATGCACGTGAAAACTACAGGGAGATCACCAATAGAATGACTCATTATAAAGACTTTAGTCATGATAAGTTGCTTTCCATTCTGCATATTATAGAAGTTAGCATGTGCTAGCCATTCTTGTTTAATTTGATGGCTAGGGCTAGCCAGGTTATTGTCCTCTACTCACTATTTGCTTTGTTTATTGTGAAAGAGTGAAAGTTACTGCTAATGTTTTTTCTTTCTCCATACTTCACCTTGTATAATTTTCAAATGTCTAGGATATTGATCACGCCCAACTATGCCTTATAAAAAGGACACGCAGACGTTGCAAATATAGTCTGAGTATTTAGCCCAGAGTTGAACCCACATCAATTACTTTCGTTAGACTTACTAAATTCCACGGAATCAACTTCCCAAACGTTGTGAATGACAATTGATGGTGTTTCTACTAACTATGAATGACAGTAAATAAACAGCTGAAACTAACTATGATTAAGTTGTAAACAATTAAGAGAAGGTTCTAAGGTTATGATTTCCCCTATTGATGGAATCCCTTCCGGTTATGCTTCACATAGAATCACCAAATCATCTCTATCAATCATGAGCGCTCCTCTTACCGTAAATCTCTCCCGAGTAATTACGATAATTTACTAGACGCTCTCTCCCGAGTTACGCTAGTTGGCTTTGTTTATTACATCTCACTTTAGATTGAACCCAAGGCTTCGTTATCCCTAATCCCGCCTTTAAACCCGCAGTTATAGATCCCTCTTATACTTTGGGAGTGGTGTTGTTCAACAATTGACCTAAATATACACTCTCTCCCGAGTTATGCACACTAAATAGGCACAGCTAATTGAGGATCCTGTCAATTAACTAAAACAAGCACGTAGTTGAACAAATAGAGATTAAACTGGCAAACTATATTAACATAATCAAGAAGTTCATCCTTCAATAGGTTCCATCAAAACCCTAGACAAAAGAATTAGCTACTCATGCTAGTGTTCATCACAACAATATTCAAATTCATCACAAATCGTAAAAACAAAAGGAAGAAAGGAAGAACTCGATGTTGAATTATCCTCCTTGCCTCTTGCCTCTCTTTTTTCTTGCACTAAACTATGAAAACCTTGATAATCCCTCCTTGGGCGAGCTTGACCTTCTATAGGTTAAGTGAATTTACCCCAAACTTCCAACTTACCCCGGAAAACTTAATATCCAGAACTGGGCTAGCGCGGCCGCGCTAGTGGCCGGCGCTAGTGGCCTACATTCTGCCTCGACCATCTGGGCTAGCGCGGTCGCGCTAGTGGACGCGCTAGTCCAGGACTTCATTTCATCTATTCTTTTTCTTGTCTTCTCGCGTACTCAGCTCCTAGGGTTTTTTCTTGCTTCAATGTAGCTCCAATCACAGCTTTAAGGCCTCAATACAAGCTCCTCACTCCTGCAACGTGTGAAATTCACAATTAGAGCCTATTTTCATCATTTAACTATATTATAACATTGAAACATAATCAAGCTAGGGGATAAAACATCGCCAAATCGATATAAATCTAGCCTATTATCAACACCCCACACTTAGATCATTGCTAGTCCTCGAGCAATCCCAACTCTATAGAGGTTCCTTCACTAAGTATTATTCCCTAACGCCTCACACCAAGAACAAATCACATAAGTTACTCCTAGTAGTGAAAAATCTTAGCCTCAAAAGTCGACTCTCACGTGCCGTGAAAATATTCATACTTTCTCAAGCTACTCTACACAGAAGTCAAGACTTGCCTTTCCTTCATGAATCACATGCCCTCACATTCACACAAGAGAGTAGTTCCACATATAATGATATTTAGAACAATTAGGAACTTAGATAGACAAAATTTGCTCACTCTCAAAAAGAACATTCACATGCCACAAAGATGCACCATAGGCTTGCCCGTAGTGTACTACTCTACTAATCGAGCCCACTCAGCCTAAGATCAATAGGACTTCACTTGGTTGTAATGTAGGCTAAGGGACGGGTAGGATATATTTGGATATAGTGAGTAGCCTCCCTAAGCACTTTTTAATACAATTACATTAACATTCAAAACCATACTTATGTCAACCAAACATTCCACCAATTGTTTTTTTTATTTATTTACAATAACCCCATCCATTAGGTGCAATTATAACAAAACACCACTTATCAACCACTATATTTATTTACAACATTTTTTTTCATGGTGCTTCTTCTTTTATNGATCAATAGGACTTCACTTGGTTGTAATGTAGGCGTAAGGGACGGGTAGGATATATTTTGATATAGTGACTAGCCTCCCTAAGCACTTTTTAATACAATTACATTAACATTCAAAACCATACTTATGTCAACCAAACATTCAACCACTTTTACAACAACCCCATCCATTAGGTGCAATTATAACAAACCACCACTTATTGATTACTACCTTTACTCATTTTTTTTAAGTGGTGCTTATTCTTTTCCTTTTCCAAACATTGCACCTTTTCTCTATTTCAACGGTTCCACTCAAAAACCAAACCACCACCCCACACTTTTGCTTTTGCATAATTTCAATACCATTCAAGTGCTTATGGGAGGTAAAAGGGTTCAAACAGCAGGCTATTCAAACAATTGGGTAAGGTTCGCATTGTGGTTGCCAAAGAAACATGCTTATAGGCTCAACTGGGTTAACTAAGATGTATTACAATTAGGTGGGTTTACTTATATGTCTGGCTCAACAAAGAAATGCCTATATCACTTCTCAGACTGAATGAAACTACTATTTCGCTTTGCAAACACACGGGGCAAGTTCTAAGCATCAAATGTGAATCATGGAATACAGTAAAACTCACACACACATGGCATATGACTCATTCCAGATTGGCTTATCAAGACATTCTCTTCTGAGCATTCAAGTCGGTGACAAACATACAATTTAAGGCACTTTAGTAAGAATCAACCACTGGGACTAAGCGTTACACTCTAGTGTCTATTGTGTTCAGGTGTATCAACGCTATGGGTTCTCTTTCGATTTTAGCTCGTAGCCCGTTAATCCTAACTAACAACTAAAAAACAACCTAACAAAAACTACCTACACCCGGTTCAAGCTAAACCCTTGGAAAAGAACCGTGGCCCAAAGAAAACCAAGGGGGAGTTACTACACTACCTAAAAAAAAATATCTTTTTGGTCTTTTCTCTAGACTTACTTCCCTCAAGAAAATTGTCTAAAGGATCCGTCATCAGGAAGAGTCTCCATATTTCCTTTTTTTCCCGACTTAGTCCCTCAAGAACCCCGCCAAAAGAGATCCGTCGTCAGGAAAAGCCACTTACCTACTTTAAACTTACCTAAGAAAACTATTAATCAAAACACCAAAAACAATCAAAGCAAAAAACAGTCAATTTGTACAATTACATACATACATTGAAGTATCCCCCACCCCACACTTAAAATGTAGACATGTCCTCATGGCATCAAAATTTAAAGAATAGTGAGGTAAAGGAACTTCTCTGAAAAATCACTCCTGATTGGAGACGGTGTCTGGGTTCACATGGCAAGCACGACCCAGAGCTCTCAACCAGCCTAAAAATTTCTTCTCCGACTTTACCTGCCGGTCAGCCACCGCGTCTACGCGGGTACCCAAATCAATCACGGAGGAACGTAACCCGGCCACTTCCTGCTCCATAGAGGTGAAATGGGACACTCAGGCAGCTCCAGAAGATGTTGCCGTCCCGGACGGTGCTGCAGCTGCTGTACTGGGCTCATGGGCCTGTGTTTCGGCCTCCTCTTCCTCCGAGTCATCAGAGCCACTACTATCCTCCCCACCTGCTGCCGCTGGCTCCTTACCCGTGGTTACCTTGTCAGCCCGGAACTTGCGGTCTTTTGGTACTAGTCCATCCACAGGTAGATTTTCGGGCACCCGAGCTCCCCTACAAAACTGAGTAACTAAAGAAGGGAAAAAGAACCCATACCTTTTGACTGGGTAGCGGATGAACATTTCCTCGTGAATCACTCTGGACACATCGAAGTCAAGACCATTGATGAAGCACCAAATCAAAGCAGCTCGGGGCCCATTTACCTCCGTAGTGTTGGAGGACGGAATCAGACGGTTGTTAACCAGATACAACTAGCACTTCCCTTCAAAGGTTAGTGCCGATGAGTGAAACTTCTCACCATACTGCATCCAGACCACCTCTTTCCTGGGTACACAGATCGTTTCAAAGAATCGCTTCCACTTTGCGCGTGTTGGGTTACGGCCATACCCATAAAAGTCATCATAATCAACCACAGGAGGGGGCAGCTGGTACGCCGTCCATATCGCCTCAATCGAGGCATTCACCGCCTTTCGGTGCACCGTGACTACACCATTGTCATGCTCCGGCACATTGGCGTAAAACTCTCTAACAACCATTGCATTGCCCTCCCCTGGCTCATTAATGAAGGTTTGCAACCCCCGCCTCACCAGCTCAGTGTACATGTGAGGCAGTGTAGCTGGACCGAACCGATGTCAATACCCCTCTCCGGAATCGGCTTTTTAGAGGCCTTCTCCGCAAAGCGGTCCTGAGCCTTGTCCGAGACAAATCTGTTACTATCAAAGGGGTGTGCAGGGGCTGCCCCTCGTGTCCTGGACGAGCCGTCTTGGCTGCTAGAAGATGCACCTGTGGTGCGGCGTTTCCGAGATGGAGCCATAGTACCTGAAAAACGGGAACACATTAGCACAGCCCAACACAAAATTGTGACGCAATGCGGTTACTCAGACTTCACACGCATAAGTGGTCACAATCTACATAATTCCTTCACTGAGGCCTTTCCACAAACACCTCGTGGGCATTAGGCACTCACGACCCATTTCAAGCAATTTATAAAATCAACCCACCATAATATCTTCCCAAAATCACAAATCAAGTGAAGCAACACCCCACCAATCTCACCACCCACAAACACTACAACATATGTTACCAATTCTACTACTCAAAAACACAGCAAAATAACTACAAAAATGCACACTAAAACAAATGAAATTCTGCAAAAATAAATTGAAAGACAAAGAACAAAATGGAACAAGAGCAACATACCTGTAGTGAGAGAATGTGGGAAGAAGAAAAGAAAGTAGAGGGGGGGCGTGGTTAGGAATTTGTAAGAAGATGGAAGAGGAAGAGGAGGAGTGAACGTTGAAGAAGAAGGGGTTAGGGTTGGGAAAGGTTTGCTGGGGGAGTTTGATTTGGGCGGTGGTTTTGAGAGTAAGAGGGGGGGGGTGTTAGTTGGGGTAATTTAGACTAAGGGAATAAAAAAAGAAAAAAAAGAAAGAAAAAAAAACTTAACATTTAATTTTTTTTAAACCAAATCAGAAAATATAACACTTAAATCGTCAGATTTTTGGGCGGACTAGCGCGGTACAAGCGCGGCCGCGCTAGCCCAGGCAGAATACTACCCAATATGCGCGGCCACTAGCGCGGTCACAAGCGCGGGCGCTAATATTTTTGAGCCCAGGCAGAATGTTTGCCCATATGCGCGGCCTGTAGCGCGGCCAATAGCGAGGGCACGCTCCTGGGCAATTTTTTTTCCATGTTTATCACCTATTCTTACCACTTTTGATGGCCTTATTACCCGCCCATTGTCACCTGCATTGGTTAGCACTTCCAAAAACTCACGATTAACAACTACTACTATCGTTGGGTTGCCTCCCAACCAGCGCCTTAGTTAATGTCGTGGCACGACGATTACAACAATTCAATGAGTTGCCTCCCAGCCAGCGCCTGATTTAACGTCGCGGCACGACGCAGACAAGCGCATTTAAGGCTCGCTCGACCTCTGAGGTTCTATCAATTGGATTTCTGTCACTTCTTTTGGTTCACTCATACCTACATATAACTTCAATCGCTGCCCATTGACTCTAAACGTGTGAGAATCTTTCTCCGAGGAAATTTCGACAGCCCCTGAGGGGAATAGTTCGACCACTCGAAATGGACCAGACCATCGTGATTTGAGCTTTCCCGGGAATAACCGTAGTCTTGAATTATAGAGCTTTCCTTGTACAACCGCGTTCTCTCAAAAGCCAAATATCTGAACTCGTCAAGCTCATGCAATTCAGTGATTCTCGTTGTGCCCGCATCCTCAATGTCTAGGTTCAGCTGTTTCAGTGCCCACCAAGCTTTGTGTTCAAGTTCCACTGGTAAGTGGCAAGCCTTCCCAAACACCAACTTGTATGGTGACATACTAATTGGTGTTCTAAAAGCAGTTCTATAAGCCCAGAGTGCATCATCTAGCTTCTTCGCCCAATCAGTTCTTGTGGCGTTTGTTGTTTTTGTCAATACACTCTTTATCTCTCTATTAGACATTTCCACCTGGCCACTTGTCTGCGGATGATACGGTGTTGCCACCTTGTGACGCACATCATACTTTGCGAGCAGCTTCTCAAAAGCTCGATTATAGAAGTGGGTGCCTCCGTCACTGATTATGGCTCTCGGTATCCCAAAACGGGTAAATATGTTCTTCTTCAAAAACCCCACCACTACTCTTGCATCGTTAGTGGGAAATGCAGCAGCTTCTACCCATTTGGACACATAATCTACAGCAACAAGTATGTACTTATTGCCAAAGGAGCTAACGAAGGGTCCCATGAAGTCAATCCCCAGACATCAAACACTTCCACCTCTTGAATCGGGTTCATGGGCATCTCATGGCGCCGGGAAATGTTCCCAGTTCGCTGACATTCATTGCAGCCCTTCACCCATTGGTGCGCATCTTTGAACACTGTTGGCCAAAAGAAATCGGCCTCTAGCACTTTTGCAGCTGTCCTAACTCCTCCGAAATGCCCTCCATATGCTGATGCATGACATGCCTACAAATCAGAAGATTATTCTATCTCGGGGACATACCTCCGGATCATATTATCAACACATATTCGAAACAGGTAAGGTTCATCCCAATAGTACATGCGGCAGTCACGATAAAACTTTTCTTTTGTACTGAGGACAGATCATAAGGAACTATGCCACATGCCAGGTAGTTTGCAAAGTCTGCATACCATGGCACTTCCTCAAGATGGGTCGCGAGCAATTGCTCGTCTGGAAAGGTTTCCAGAATGTCCTCAACCTCAGTTGAATTTTCAGCTCCCTCAAGTCGTGATAGATGATCAGCGACTTGATTTTCTGTGCCCTTACGGTCACGAATTTCGAGGTCGAACTCTTGGAGTAACAGCACCCAATGAATTAGGCACGATTTAGATTCTTTCTTCTCAATCAAGTACCTGAGAGCTGCATGGTCAGTGTATACAATTACCTTAGAACCGATCAGGTATGATCTGAATTTATTGAAAGCAAACACCACCGCCAACATCTCCTTCTCTGTCACAGTGTAGTTCAATTGGGTTCCACTCAGCGTTCTACTTGCGTAGTAGATTGGATGCATTAGTTTGTCTTTCCGCTGTCCCACCACTGCCCCCACTGCGTAGTCACTGGCATCACACATGAGTTCCACTCAGCGTTCTACTTGCGTAGTAGATTGGATGCATTAGTTTGTCTTTCCGCTGTCCCAGCACTGCCCCCACTGCGTAGTCACTGGCATCACACATGAGTTCAAATGGTTGCTCCCAGTCGGGGGCAACAATGATTGGTGATGTGACCAGCCTCTTTTTCAGCTCCTCTAATGCTACCCTGCAATCATCAGAAAACAAGAAGGGGTGATCTTTTTCTAAAAACTTACATAGAGGGTTGGCAATTTTCGAGAAGTCCCTTATGAATCTCCGGTAAAAACCGACATGCCCGAGGAAGCTCCTGATTGCTTTGACTGAAGTTGGAGGTGGTAGCTTTGCTATCACGTCAACTTTAGCGCGATCCACCTCAATTCCTTTACTTGACACCCGGTGCCCCAAGATTATGCCCTCTTGTACCATGAAGTGGCACTTCTCCCAATTAAGAACCAGGTTAGTCTCAATACACCGCTTCAGCATACGAGTCAAATTTATGAGGCACTCGTAAAATGAGTTCCCCACCACTGAGAAATCATCCATGAATACCTCCATTATATCTTATACCATGTCTGTGAATATGCCCATCATGCACTTTTGGAATGTGGCGGGTGCATTACATAGGCCAAAGGGCATCCTCCAAAAGGCATAAATACCATATGGGCAAGTGAAGGATGTCTTCTCCCTGTCTTCTGGTGCAATAGAGATCTGATTGCACCCTGAGTACCCATCTAGAAAACAGAAGTGTGACCTCCCTGCCAATCTGTCTAGCATCTGATCAATGAAGGGAAGTGGGAAGTGGTCTTTCCGGGTGGCTAGATTTAACTTCCTGTAATCCATGCAAATTCTCCAGCCCGTGACGGTTCTCGTAGAGATCAATTCATTATTGTCATTTTTAACTACCGTCATGCCACCCTTTTTAGGTACACATTGAACCGGGCTAACCCAACTGCTGTCAGAGATTGGGAAAATGATTCCCTCATCTAACCACTTTATCACTTCCTTCTTCACCACTTCCTTCATGTTGGGGTTCAGCCTTCTTTGGTTTTCCCTGGAAGGTTTGTGTCCCTTTTCCAGCAGAATTTTATGCATACAGTAGGCGGGGCTGATCCCTTTTATGTCTGCCATGGTCCACCCAATGGCAGTCTTACACTCCTTGAGTACCTACAAGAGTTGTTGTGCCTGCACATCTAACAAACTAGATGAGATAATAACGGGTAATGTGGATTCAGGTCCAAGGAACTCATACCTGAGATGGGCTGGCAATGGCTTCAATTCCAGCTTTGGTGGTTCTTCAATGGATGGCTTAGCTGGAGGAGTTTCTCTATTTTCTAAGTGTAAGGGCTCAAATTCAAGAGTTCTGTCCCATAACCCTCTGCCCTCTAAAGCCAACACCCATTCTGCTAGTTCTTCTCCATTCACCTCATCTAAATTCATCAGACATGCCTCCAGGGGGTCCTCAATTGTCAACATCTCATCATCAGTTTCTACAATTACATCCACAGCATCAATAAGAGAGCAATTAGCGAATTCACTTGGTCGCCTCATAGATTTCTGCACATTAAATGTTATCTCGTCGTCGTTCAATCTCATCTTGAGCTCCCCAGTTCACAATCAATGAGAGCTCTCCCAGTGGCCAAGAACAGCCTTCCCAAAATTATGGGAATCGCTTCATCTACTTTGTAGTCTAAGATCACAAAATCTGCAGGGAACACGAATTTCCCTACCTGAATCAACACATCATCCAGGATACTAGAGGGTCTTTTTACAGTCATGTCAGCTAGATGCAACAACATAGAGGTGGGCCTAGCTCTTCCAATCCCCAGCCTCTTATAAATCGTTAGGGGCATAAGATTTATGCTGGCCCCTAGATCACAAAGTGCCTTAGTGAAAGCAAAATTACCAATAGTGTAGGGAATTGTAAAGCTCCCTGGGTCAGATAGCTTCTCCGCAATTGGTCTAGTCACCACTGCACTGGAGGTCCGAGTAAGAGTCACCGTGGCCAAGCCTTGGAAATCAAATTTTCGGGACATCAAGTCCTTCATCATTTTTGCATACCCAGGCATCTCTTTCAAAGCATCTATCAATGGAATATTTACCTGGATTTGTTTCAGCATTTCCAAGAATTTCTTGTACTGCTCCTCTTTATGGTACTTAGCCAGCCTCTGAGGGAATGGTGCAGGAGGTCTCTTCTTCCCAATGATTTGGGACTGCTCTTTGTCAACTACCACCTCAACCACTGGTTCCCGGGCTGTCTCAGCTTCTTTCTTAGTCTCAGTCTGAATGTTATGTTCTTCCTGGGCAGGCTGGACTATCACCTCTGTCAGTTTCATTGACTCATCCAGCTCAATGGGCACTGGTATGAGTGTCTCAGCCTGTCTGGTTTCTCGAGCCCTCTCTTGCTCTACATCCAAATCTCTGCCATTGCGTAGACTCACTGCCATCAGCTGCTTCGGGCCTTGATCTTTTGGATTTATCTGGGTGTCTGCAGGTAATGTCCCATGAGGACGATTGTTCAGAGACATCGAAATTTGGCTCATCCGCACTTCAATATTCTTGATAGCTGAATCATGTGCATCTACTCTCTCACTAATTTTTGCATTAGACCCAATAACCTGCTGCATCATTGCCTCAAGTCTAGCAAACCCATCTTCCTGCCGTCCACCATGCTGCTGCTGAGAAGGATGATACCCCTGCTGCTGATTCTGATTATTATATCCCTGTGGCCTTTGGTAAGGTACCATATTATTAGGGGGTCTCATACCTCCCATGTTTCCATTGTTGAACTGTGGTTGGACTGGCCTGTATGGCTGCTGCTGCTGACCCTAATTTTGACCACCCTGTCTCTGGCCTCCATAATTAGACACATAATTCATGTCTTCAGGGTAGTGATGATGATCATGTTCTACATTCCACTAGTTACCAATTGGCTGACTAATGCAAGATGCGCACAAGCCCCCATTGGTAGTATCTACTATGTGTACCTGCTGCTTCTGCCCTGACTCTTCCACCTTTTTGGTGAGTATACTCATCTGTGTCAATAAGGTGGCCATATTTTCAGCCATAGAGTTGTATGGATCTAGGGGCACTGAGCGAACCACTGGGGTGATAGGTGCATTCATGGTTATCCATCCCGAATTCTGTGCCATCTTGTCAAGCAGACTCTGGCCATCTCTCCATGTTTTGCTCAAAAATGCTCCACTAGTTGAAGCATCAACTATGTTCTTTACACTATCTGACAACCCCATATAAAACCGCTGCCCCAACATCAGATCTGGAATACCATGGTGCGGACATATAACCAGCATCCCTTTGAAGCGTTCCCATGTTTCATGCAGTGTCTCCATTGGTCTCTGTTTAAAACTCAAAATTTCATCAATTTGTTGAGAAATCTTGTTGGGTGGGTTGAACTTGTTGTGGAATTACTTGACTAACTCCTCCCAAGTTGTTATGGAATTTATGGGGAGTGAGTTTAGCCAGGTCTGGGCAGCTCCTGTCACTGAGAATGGGAACAACAACAACTTGATTGCTTCCTGAGTTACGTTGGGCTGCCTTTGGGTTTTGCAGATTGACAGGAAATTCTTCAAGTGTTGCTGAGGATCTTCGACTTGTGACCCCGAAAATAGTCCCTTGTTCTGCAACAAGTGCAGCATGTTATTCGTGATTTGGAATGATTCAGCCTGTATCAGCGGGACTACAATCGCTGTGGCCAGATTTTCAGCTGTGGGTTGAGCCCAGTCATAGAGAGCAGCCTCTGGTACAAGAGGCGCCGATGGCGCTATAGGTGCAGGTGGATTGTTTTCGTGATCTCCCATGTTCGGTTCGGATTGTTCAATTGTTTGCTGCTGTTTGCTTTTCCGGTTGGCCCGGTTCAAGGCCTTAAAAACTTTTTCGGGATCTGATAGAACTTCGAGTACTTCACCAGTTCTCATTGAGTTTCTAGGCATGCACCTGTACAACCAAGTCAACAAACGTTAAAATTTCAATGTATAGATTGGGTATAGAGAAAACTGACTACACTAAGAATTTTTGTATTTCTTTCAATTGTAATTGATAACACCGTTAATTCCCCGGCAACGGTGCCAAAATTGATCACGCCCAACTATGCCTTATAAAAAGGACACGCGGACGTTGCAAATATAATCTGAGTATTTAGCCCAGAGTCGAACCCACAAGGAATTAACCTATCAATTACTTTCGTTGGACTTACCAAATTCTACAGAATCAACTTCCCAAACGTTGTAAATAACAATTGATGGTATTTCAACTAACTAAGAATGAAAGTAAATAAACAACTGAAAACTAACTATGATTAAGTTGTAAACAATTAAGAGAAGGTTCTAAGGTTATGATTTCCTCTATTGATGGAATCCCTTCCGGTTATGTTTCACATAGAATTGCCTAATCATCTCTATCAATCATGAGCACTATTATTACCGTAAATCTCTCCCTAGTAATCACGATAATTTACTAGACGCACTCTCCCGAGATACACTAGCTGGCTTTGTTTATTACAGCTCACTTTAGATTGCACCCAAGGCTTCGTTATCCCTAATCCCGCCTTTAAACCCTCGGTTATTGATCCCTCATATACTTTGGGAGTGGTGTTATTCAACAATTAACTAAATACGCACTCTCTCCCGAGTTATGCACACTAAATAGGCACAACTAATTGAGGATCCTGTCAATTAACTACAATAAGAACGTAGTTGAACAAATAGAGATTAAACCGGGCAAACTATATTAACATAACAAGAAGTTCAACCCTCAATAGGTTCCATCAAAACCCTAGACTAAATATTTAGCTACTCATACTAGTATTCACCATAACAATATTCAAATTCATCACAAATCGTAAAAACAAAAGGAATAAAGAAAGAACTCGATGTTGAATTATCCTCCTTGCCTCTTGCCTCTCCTTTTCTTCCACTAAGCTATGAAAAACTTGATAATCCCTCCTTGGGCGAGCTTGACCTTCTATAGGTTAAGTTAATTTACCTCCAGACTTCCAAGTTTACCCCTGAAAATTAATATTCCGGAACTGGGCTAGCACGGTCGCGCTAGTGGGCGCGCTTATTCCCTACCATTCTGCCTCGACCATTTGGGCTAGCGCGGTCGCGCTAGTGGCCGCGCTAGTCCAGGCCTTCATTTCATCTATTTTTTTTCTCGTCTTCTTGCGTACTCATCTCCTAGGGGTTTTTCTTGCTTCAATGTAGCTCCAATCACACCTTTAAGGCCTCATACAAGCTCCTCACTCCTGCAACGTGTGAAATTCACAATTAGAGCCTATTTTTCATCATTTAACTATATTATAACATTGAAACATAATCAAGCTGGGGCATAAACAACCGCCAAATTACATAAATCTAGCCTATTATCAATAGCTCAACTAAAAGGAGGATATATCAAAAGAGACAAAACAAAAACACATTTCACCAAAGCTCCTTTTCACGCATGATCTTCAACAAAATGGTGAGATAGATGTTCACCAAATCCGTTCAAGTGATAATCTGGCAGATTCATTCACTAAGGCATTGCCAGCATCAACATTTGAGAAGTTGAGGCATAAGATTGGAATGCATCGTCTTCGAGATATCAAATGAAGTTTTCATTAGGGAGAGTATAATACGCGCTGTACTCTTTTTTCCTTAACCAAGATTTTGTCCCAATTGGGTTTTCATGGTAAGGTTTTTAATGAGGCAGCACTCAATGCGTATTACAAGATGTGTATACTCTTTTTCCTTCACTGGGCGTTTTTTCACTAGGTTTTTCCTAGTAAGTTTTTAACGACGCACGCTATCCTTTAGATGAACATCCAAGGAGGAGTGTTATGAATATATTAAGTGGATGTCCATGAATACTCCATACATCCCTATTCCATGGACCATTTGCGTTCGTGTATTTAGTTAAGTCATCACTTAATATTTGTAACCTTTCATGTATCCTATAAATAGGGTATACTTTATCTTATGAATGACACACAAGAAACACACTTGAATAAGATAACTTCTACATTCTCCTCCTACATATATATCTTGTCTCCATTATTCTATTTTGCTCTCATTTCTTAATTAAATTTTAATATTGAGCAAGTAAAACTGTTAGTTTCGGCAAATGATGCAACACATCAAAAAGGAAAAGTCGAATAAATCCTACAGAATCCGAATCGATCCGATCAACGCCCAGCCCATACCCTTGGGTGCTTCTTGTATTCTTTCAATTGAGTTACTTCATGCTCAATCGTTTTGCTCAACGAAAGCTACCTTACTAGAGGCTGCCCTTCTATTTGTACTTCCATTGCTATTTCTGTATCCAAATTTTACTTAGTCGTAATAAAATGGCTAAATTTTAAATAATTATTAAATAGTGACTATTTGTGCACTTCTTCCTAACCAAACTGTTAGAAGCCCAATATTTTCTGAATAAACTAGCCCAGTAGCCCAAAAAGGCGAAGATCCGAGATTCTCATCACTATCGTTTTCTCCTCTGTTTTCCGAGTTTTCCAACTTCCAATGCGCGGCAAACCCTAATCCTCAGCTTTGGGTAAAACTCCATTTCTTCACGCTTATGAACTGCTAACATTCCCACTGCTAAATCTTTGCTAGCAAATAAATGAATTTTAATTTATTTTTTTATTGAATTCGAAGTGCTGTAATGTGTTTTTTTATTCAATACAAATTGCGTATTTTTTGAATTATATACTTATGGTTCTGTCTCTAGAAGCTCAAATTGGAACTTTTTTTCGTTCGGATCAGTAAATGCTGCGCTGTAACAGCATGTGTTTGCCATTTGATAATTGTCAACCCCTGAGGTTGTAATTTTTCAACCAGCAGAACAAGGTTAATGTACGGAATTACCTCTAAACTACTCTTTGACTGGATATGAAGCTTAAAATGTTAATTTGACTTGTATGCTTTATCAGTGATAGGACAATTTTTATTTATTAAAAATGTAGCTTCTTATGGGAAAATATCGAACTAAGTATAAAGTTTGAAGCTTGAAACTAGTGAAAGTTACTTATAATAATATTATTAGTTTGTTGGAAACGGAGAGTATTGAAACATAAGGAGTATTATATTTCTTAGGATATGAAAGCATATTGTGCAGAATGTATTTGTATATGTGTTAGTTCTTTCACAATCTTTAGTATTGTTAAAGAAGTGGCGATTTTGTTGTTTATTTGCTTGAAATGGACAAGATGACTGAAAGAGTGATGAATTTTATATTTTTCATCGAATAATTTTGATTCGGTTTTGCTTATGGTGTTTTCTGGAGGATTAATCCTATGTTTTTTTTTTTGTAGTTTTTGCGTCAGAAGATTCATCTGTCAATTTGACCTCTATAATGGGGCGCAGTGACTCTAGATCACCTGCCAGGGATCGTGGATCTACTCGTAAGAGGAGCCCTTCACGGAGGGAAAAGTCACCTGCTCGGAAAAAGAGTTCACATTCTGCTAGTTCAGCTGTAGCAGAGAAGCCTTCAAGCCGTAATAGGTCCCCGAGACGTCCAAGGTCAAGATCTCCTGTTCCTATTTCATCTGGAAGGGAGAGGCCTTCTAGTCGTGATAGGTCCCCAAAACGTAGAAAATCAATCTCCCCTGCATCTCACTCCCCAATCAGAGAGAAACCCTCAAGTCGCACAAAGTCTCCAAAACGAGCTAAGTCAAGGTCTCCTGATTCGAGTTTGTTACAGGTAGAGAAGTCTTCAGGCCGGGCCAGGTCCCCCAGACGTGCCAAGTTGCAGTCTCCTGAATCTCGCTCACCCTCACCACGAACAAAAAGGCTAAGGAGACCAGAACGAGAGACTGAAGAAAAATTGAGGGAGCGGGAGCCTGAGAAAAATCATGGTAGAGCTAGTGATAGGGATACACATAGGAAAAAGGGTTCCGACAGAATGGTATCTGAATCTCGCTCGCCCTCACCACGAACAAAAAGACTAAAGAGAGTAGAACGAGAGACTGAAGAAAAGCCGAGGGAGCGGGAGCCTGAGAAAAATCATGGTAGAGCTAGTGATAGGGCAACACATAGGGAGAAGGATTCTGACAGAACAGTGCCTGAATCCCGCTCACCCTCACCACGAACAAAAAGGCTAAGGAGAGCAGAACGAGAGACCAAAGAAAAGTCAACGGAGCGGGAGCCTGAGAAAAATCATGGTAGATCTAGTGAAAGGGCTACACACAGGGAAAGGGATTCTGACAGAATGGTGCAAAATGAAAGGAGAGAGAAAAGATCAGGAAAGGATGCACTGGATAATGGATCTTCTAAGTCAAGAAATGGTCGATCAGCTTCACCTTCAGAACGTCAGCATAGGAGTCGTCACAGATCAAGATCACCTGCAGCAGCGGGTAGTAGAGAACGCGATGAGGTGTCTGGTGATATTCGATCACATTAAGTGACCTTTAGCATTATTTGAAACAAATGATGTCATTTCTCCTGCCTATGACAAACCTTAAAACGTATATTGCTCCTTGACAAATTCGCCACTGAGTTTTCCTTTCCTTTTATTTATTTCCCGTTATGGACTGGGGAAGCAGGGTAATAATGAAAGATGATTTATTAAGAATGGTAACATTAATAATGAAAGATGTAAACCAAGAAGACATGGTTGATATCCGCTTATCTTCTTAAGGTTCTAGCGGAATGCTGACTCCAGAACAAAGATTTTTAGCTCCCCCCCCCCCCCCCCTCTCTTCCTTTCTCGAGTACGTAAATAAACAGTCATTTTGCTTACTTTTTGTGGTTGATTCTTATGGAAATCCTTGCATAAGATGCTCTTCTTACAATTTGCAGAACAGCTTTAGTAGTTTGACCTATTAATTTTATGGTCAGGCAAATTCATTCAAATTGGATGAGATGTGATAAAAACTGTAATTGCATCCCTGAACAAAATAGCAAAGAAAATCTGTAGATTTGAATTGCAATAAAACACCATCTCTAATTTCTTACAACTTTATCGAGGTGTACACAGTAAAAATCTCCTATACAACTTCAGGAGAGATTTATCATATAATTGCTGCATCCATAATCGAATAATTTGCACCTTGCTTTAGTTTTAAAGTTGTTGTTTTTTGTTTACTTCTGTCAGGACTTTTGCTTTTCCATGCAGTTTTCTATGCTGATATCAGTTGCTGGTTAACTGAATGCTATAATTCACAGCTCATATTGGGTGCTTATGTTTTACAGGTGACAAACTCAAGGAGAGGTGAACACAGGTGAGTTGCTGAATTTGAACGTTCTGGAGTAAATTGCTATCATTCTCATGCTTGTTTGAGCAATATGGTTTAGACTTCCTCCCTTCTGTCCCTTTTATGAATAGATTAAATTGTGCTTGGACATCAAGGAGTTAGCTTGGCTACAATTACATTTGTTCTAATAGAAAAAAGGTTAATTTAATTGTTGCATGTCTACAAGGTTTGTCTGGAGGAGAAAGCATCACAATTACATCTTAGATAAATTTGCATTCTCTAATGAATTTAACTTTTGAATCCTGGTGAATCGTGCATATATTAGCATCATGTCTACAGATATTCCAAACATACTGGAATGTTACATTTTTTGATAAGGCAAACATTTTATTAGCAATTGGGAGATACCCAGTAGACAAGCCATATACCAAAAGAAGAGAACGTACACCAAAATATGGTTCTCAACAAAAGAGATCCAATCCTCTATACAAATATGGATCTCACGAGTACACCAAAAGAAACAATAAACAGAAGGCTATTTTATAATTCTACAAAATCTTGTTCCACCCCTTCAAATGCCCTCCTATTTCTCTCATTCCAAATAACCCAGGTGATTGCTAATTGGGCCACACATCATGCCCTTGGACTTATCCTCCCCCTCCTGTGAGCTTAGCTATGCAACACCTCCTTTACTATTCTTGGCATCACCCATTGCGTCCCAAACAAATTAAAGACCACCCTCTACAACTGGTTAGCCACCTGACAATGCAACGAGGAATGTTACGTTGTAGAAAGCTTAACACGAGTCCTAACGGAAAGGAGTTTAAATATATGTACTAGGCCGTTTAACAATGGAAATTTGGGCAGTAAATCTCAGGGTCCTATGTTTTCCTGTTGTACTGCTGATGCACAGTAGTAACTTGTTATTATGTAAACATATATTATGCACTAATCTCTAAGCTCAGTACTCATTACATTTTCCTTGAAATTGATTCTCATTACTTTTTGATTTATTACTTTACTCCATGGAAGTATATGGATATTGATGCTAACATTTGCTTAAAATACCGTGTTTAGTGGAACAACATAGTCATTGTGTTGTATGGATGCTGTTGCTTATTGCTGAATTTTAATCTCTCTTTTAGCTGGTGCAAAACTTTCTAATGCGTAAATATTTGATTTTTCTCTCCTGATGTGCTTGCATATAGACTTGAATTTTTATGAAAAGTATATAGGCTTGAATTACTAATAAGTATTCCTTTGCTTGGGCAGGAATGGTGATGATGACTCCTTATCTAAAATGCAGGCGGCCGAGGAGGCTTTGGAGGCTAAAAATAAAGTATTATTTCTTTTCCAAATTACCTTGAGTTGCATTCCATTAATTTAGACCCGAGGTTTCCTTTATTTTTGTTTTAAATTACAGTAGAAAGTTTTTTCCTACTTGATGTTGGGGTGAGGATGATCTGTGTTTATTTTCACTTTAACTGATTGTTATTATGCAGATGTGTGGATCTTCGGTACCTTCTGATTAGTAGCTTTATTATTTGATAGTACTAACATAATTGTTTGGTACTATGATGTATAGGACAAGCCTTCGTTTGAGCTCTCTGGAAAGCTTGCAGCAGAAACTAATCGAGTAAGAGGTCAGTGACTCAAGTTGCTTAAGGATTACACTTGATGAAAGTTTACATTCTTAATACAGTCACTTCTTTTTGATAAGGAAATTTCAGTCACTTCTTTTGCAAGTTATATTGTCTTTCTCTCCCGAGAGTTAGTACACTTCAAACTTTCAGTGGATTTTTGGGTAATCTGCCCATCAAGCTTATTCTGTAATTTTATAAAAAAGTCTTCGAGTTCATCATTCAATTATTACTGCTGTTAAAACCACTCCACCTTAAATGGCTTCATGGCTTTGGCAGAACATGTTCTGGACTGAACGGAAATTATTTTGATCTGCTCATTTTTCGTAAGCAAAGTTCTTTTATGTTCCACAAAGTCATTATTTGCTGCCTGGAGTGGCTGGTCGTGTTCAAAACATGGTTTTCTTGGGCGTAAAAACCATATTGTTTTTGACAGAAAATCCATCCAGAATCTCAAGTATCTTATCTTTAAGTTTGAGCAGTGGTGTTGGCACTAAACTGCATAACCTTGATGTATACCTTGCTGCCAAGAAATTACTGAAACCCAAAGCTAGATTTTGAGGTATAGATGAAACTGGATCAAGTGAGCCTGTGAGGTTCTCGAGCTTGCGTTGCCCTAGGTCTTCTCAGCTTGTAACATTCTGAGCTTGATCGCCTCAGAAACTAATACAGTTTATTGATTGTCCATATTTCTGGTAACAAGATGTTAAGTGTTAACATATGCTGTGGATATCTTCGAACAGAAATGGTAGAGAAGGAAATGAATAACTTGTTGACTATAGGAGACTTTGCCCTATGTTCTAGCATGAGAGGACAAAGAGAGCATATCTTGGTCTTGCGTTTGTCAACTAACAAAGAGAATAAGCCTCTGTATTGTATCTGCCTTACCTCATTGTGTGGTGTTTCATGCCAGGTATAACGCTTCTGTTCAATGAGCCACCAGATGCTAGAAAACCCGACATAAGATGGCGCTTGTATGTTTTTAAGGGTGGTGAAGTCCTCAATGGTACATTTGCTGGATCCTTCTACTTATTCATTCTTTATGTTTCTTTTGAATTGCTCCATACGTGGCTCCATTTATTTTTTTGTTATTTTATTTTAGTGTGACTTGTAATACTCAAAATTTAACAAACGTATTCTATGTGCCTTCTTAAATTGCAGTGTCAATCTGCCAATAATTAGCATGTTGTATTCCTTTTTATTTATTTAATCACAGTGTTGAGACGACCTGCTTCTTGGGATGCATTATATGTATCATTTGCACCTACCAAGTACGCGTGCATTCCTTTTCTTTTGGGGGGATGCTGTGTACATATCATTCACATCTGCCTACTGATATGTCTTTATTCGTTGTAATGTGGTTAGTAGAAATTAACCCTCAGGGGTTGGCCTGGTGGCAATTGACTTGAGCCTTAGGGTTTGCTCCCTTTCAAGGTCTCAAGTTCGAAACCCACTGGGTGCAAACAATTTTTGAGGGCCATCGGACTGGGTAAAACCTGAATTAACCGTGGTGCACTTGCGGGAAACTCCTTGCCGAGGGCCTGTGCACCCCCGGGATTAGTCGGGGCTCTTAGAGACTCGGACACCCGGTGCAAATCAAAAAAAATGTGGTTAGTAGAAATCATAATCCGTGGATGGCATCCATTACACATGATTCTGCTATTTAAGTGGTAAACTTAGTTCAAGTTTAATGTCCTATCTGACTTTTGTTTTCCTTTAAAGATGAAATATGGCAGAACCACGTGAGATTCACAGCAGTTTAACGAAACTAAATGGTCCTCCTCTTAGCTTGTAAAATTCCATGAAACCTGTATTCGCTACGAGTCGCGTAAGATGGTATTCAATTTGAGAATAATTTGACTCAATTACTCTGATGTCTTATTTTGTAGGGTTTTCTTGTATTTTTCAGTTGATTCATGCATTTTATCCAATTCTGTAATATGTCTAAGGTCGTGACTTTCTATTATCTAACAATTTTCCATTCTTTGAGAAACAAGGGTAGAGAAAAAACTCAGAAAGTCCTTATTATAACACCATAAAAAGCTTTGCTAAACTCGAGCCACGTGTTAAAGTAGAGGGGTAGTTTCTCATTTCTTAAACTAGATGAGAGTGTGACGGGGTCACTTAGTAACTACAGGAGAGGTATGTCTAGTTGACCCTAAAATGTTGGCTGCACATGTTTCATTGAGCCGGAAAATATACGGCTTTTGATACATGGATGTTAGTGTGCGGGTGGGTGTCTTTGAACTTTTAATTTAAATTGTTGAAGTGGATTTTGGCACGATTATCCTTAATGGTAATGGAAAATGATCTATGTAATGTGTTTTTCATATGTTATAGAGCCTCTGTATGTTCATCGCCAAAGTTGTTATCTTTTTGGGAGAGAAAGGAGGGTTGCAGACATTCCTACGGATCACCCATCTTGCAGCAAGCAACATGCTGTCCTCCAGTACAGGTACAATATAATCTCAAGTACTAGTTCAGCTTCAATATTTGATAGTTTATTTGATTTTAGTATTTTGGTTATTTGCTTTATAGGCAAGTTGAGAAAGACAACCCTGATGGTACTTCATCGAAGCAAGTAAGGTGCGACTATAGCTGTCAGTTGTTTGGTAAAAGTTTGTGACATATATCTTTATATATACCTTACTTACAATTGTCTGTTTAATGGGTCTATAGGCCATACGTAATGGATCTTGGAAGCACTAATGGTACTTTCATTAATGTGAGTCGTGATTTGCATTTCTAGTCTCTTCCTGTATAGATTATGTAGATGCTATGATTGGTTTCCCTATGGTTTGATGACATTCACTTGCGTGCAGGAAAATCGGATTGAGCCCCAGAGATACTATGAGCTATTAGAAAAGGATACACTTAAGTTTGGTAATAGTAGGTAAGTTGCTTTCATTAAATGTAACAATTTGCTTGAATCTACAGTATCTTTTTTATCTTATGAAAATTGCGATAGTTTGAATAAGACTATTCCATGAGCTATACTTATAGTTTTTTTGTTCCTTCTTTCCCCCTCCCCCCCCCCCCCCCCTTATCTTTGCGGTTTTAATGTAGAATCCCTGTTTTTGCTTGCTTCATCTCATATCTACAATTCCTATCAAGATCATCTACTCCAATTGCTAATTTTATCGTACATGCAATTTCTTGCACAACTTAACATGATCTTTGAGTTGATTATAGCAGTTTGAATTAGCTTTTGTTTTCTGTTATTCTTTCATTTACACTCGCTTTGCCTTTAGGAGCTTGCGCTTGTTAGTTCTGAATTATCTGTATCTTAAAGGTGATTTTAAGGGGATTTTTTTAGATACTCCCTTGGGACATTTTGCATTAATACTTTGACTGGAAAATTTGCAGCCGGGAGTATGTGCTGCTTCACGAGAATTCAGCATGATGAGTCTCTAAAATGGTCGACAGAGGTGTCATTTGCATTGATTGGCTTTGACGTCGGAAGCTTTATCAGAAGATCAAATATTTGCTGTACCAAGTTACTAGCAGGATAGCCGTTGTAAGTGCTTAGCCGAAATCGTGTAATGTGGTAGAGATTTGGGCATTGCTTGCAAAGTTTTTCACTGCTAATGAAAATTTTGGTTTATGCATCAGTGATTTATCCTCCAGTTTGTTTATAAGCTCTTTGTCCCCTATATATGGGATATGTAATTGTTCATTAGGTCTTAACTTGTGAATGTGCTCACACATTTCTTCTAATTATTGAATGTTTCTCTTTGTCTTCTTCCACTTCTTTGTTATAGCAATTGAATCTAATGAATTCGGGTAGTCGATTAAGTTTATCCATCATGAAAATGGCATATTTTAGTCTCTTTTTCTTCTGCTATCCTACTACAAACTATTCAAATACATGAAATTCCAAAATTCCAACAATAGATAACAGAGTTGTTAGGACCATCAACTTCCAATAAACAGTTTGTAGTAGAACATCTCTGAATTTCATTAAATTTTTCCATTTGTTTTTCTAGGATATACCTTCAACTTTTCAACTCCACATATATGTTATCTGTACACATTTAGTATGAAAAACAAAAGGAAGAATCCCCTTTGGTAAAAATTTGAAATGACATATTAAAGGTTAAAAGAAACACTGTTTCTTCTCATTTTTCTACCTTCTTTTTTCACCCTTGATTTTTATTAGGCAAAGAAAGGGATCTTGAGTGAGGATGAGATCACTATTTACAACAACAACAAATCCTGTGAAATTACAGTAGTGACGTCTGGGGAGGGTAGTGCGTACACAGACCTTACCCTACCCTAGGAAGATAAAGAGGTTGTTTTCGATGGGCCCTTGGCTAGAGATTACTATTTACAAATAACATAATGATATTTGTAAAGGTAGAGGTGAAAGATAAGTCCTATAAAACATCTATAAAACCGGCAATGCTATATGATACTGAATGATATTGGGGACGGTCGAGGTGAAAGGTAAATTCTATAGAGCTAGTGTCCGTCAGAATTTCTAGAAATCAATAATGGGCTCACCAATGGTGACATTTCTTTGGAGAGTCCAAGGCAAATTAAATAGCTTGGCCATAATGAATTTGAAGATCTTATTCACATTGATATTATGTGTTGCACTTGAGAAGAAGAGAGTTGCTTTCATTGCCTTTGCATATGCCCTTGCCTGCAAATTAACGCAATACAAGTTTCTTAATAAACATTCCAAAATTTAGATTACCATAAACTTCATTCATAAATAGTTATTACATGCTAAACAACACTTGTAATCAAGGGCGGAGCCAAAAATTATTTTAGGTTATAGCTTCAAATGTCAGAAGGGGAGCCTTGGAGAAACAGTAAAGTTGTCTCCGTATGATTTATAGGTCATGAGTTTGAGCCGTAAAAGCAGCCATTAATACTTACATTAGGGTAGGATGTCTACATCACACCTTTCGGGTGCTGCCCTTCCTCGGATCTTGCGTACTAAGAAGCTTTGTGCATCGGGCTACTTTGCCCCGGTTCAAATGTTAAGTGTGAAGTTCCAATATTTTTTTGAATCCCCTAATGTAAATGCTTGACAATGTTAGAATAATTAATACTTTCTCCGGTTCATATTAAGTGACTTGTTGGACTCTATATTTTGGTCCATAATAAATGTCTTTTTATATAATCAAGAAAGGATTAACTCTGTTTTTCTAGAATTTGCCCTTATTTATATAACCCAATGTGTGAAGGTAACAATATGCAAATTTTAATTAAGGGTAGTCAAAATACTTTTATTTCTTTAGGAGTTAGTATTTCTTAAGTAGTGTGTCAAAGGCTAAAAAGTCACTTTTTGTGAACCGAAAGAAGTACTAATAAGCTTTTTTTTTTGGGTTTTCCACCTGGTGTCTGGTACCCATATTGGGGTCCGATTAAATCCAGATTCGCTCCGGGATATCCCACATTAGGCTATATCCATGGACTCGAACCCGAGACCTCTGGTTAAGGATGGAACGGTACTTACCACTCTACTACCACCCTTGTCGGTGCAGTACTAATAAGTAACTATAACTTAAATCCTATACAAAGGAGAAGTTTTATTTCTCCTATTAGTGTTGAATAGTAAAGTGATATAATAATTGCTTTGTTAATAAATGCAAGTGTTATCCTAATCTTTTTCAGTTTGTGCTTATCTATCACGCCAATGTGGAAAGGTAGGAAAAGAAAAATATTTGACGTTTGTCTTTTCATTTCTAGACTTTACTCACTTGTTTTAGTTTGGTCATTCTTTACTTTTCTATGTTGACGTTTAAAGACCAACTTCCTATCCTTAACAGAAAAAGAGAAAGAGACAGAAAGATAGAGAGGGACAGAAAGAGTAAATGAAGACATTATTACACCCTCGGTCATATTGACAGTCGTGGTTATTAAACATAATTATCTCAAAAATTATTTTAGTAATTGGTAAAGTTACTGTCATGTAACCAGAACGTTACGGGTTCAAGCCGTAAAAACAACATCTTACAGAAATGCAGGGTAAGGTTGCATACAATAGACCCTTGTGGTCCGGCCCTTCCCCGGACCCCGCACATAGCGGGAGCTTAGTGCACCAGGCTACCTTTTTTTAAGAAGTTCAAGACAAAACGGATTTTTTTTTAACCCTTAGTAATAATTGTTCTTGAAGATGGAGATAACACATAAATAGAATAAATATTTAATAAGGGAGATTATATCTTATGACATAAATAACGGTAGAATAGTCCAATCCCTTTCCTAATTAATATTCCTTAAGGGACGTGTAAAAGAGAAATACGACACATAATATAAGACAGAGGGAGTATCTATTTAATTTTTCATTCGGTATTTGGTAGTTGTATTAGGACATCGACTTATTCGAATTCGCATCACGTAAAGCTTATTAAAGAAGAAAACACTCTCTTCCAAAAAAAATTACGTGACTCATAACTCAAACCCGGGAGCTTTAATTAAGTGTAAAGAGATCCTATCCTTCCCACCACAATTCTTAAGAAGTATCTGGCGTTCACGAAGGATCTGGGAATAGAGGTGATTTCTAGTATTGAACCCATTATATTTCTAAAATTATAGGTTCAGATCTACTCGTTATAACAATTTTAGTAAATTTTTGCACATAAATTTATGTTCCACGTCAAAAGTTATGAGTTCAATTGAATATATCGGTGTTATGCTACATCCACCCCTCGGAAGGACTGCACCCCAAAGGAGAGTAATGTAGGCAGCCTACCCTGATACAAGCATCAATGGCTGATTCAATGGCTCGAACCCCTGACTTATAAGTCACATGGGGACAACTTAACCGTTGTTCCAAGATTCCCTTCCCCACCACAATTCTTAATAATTTCTTTTTTTTTATTTGGTATAGTAAAGAAAAGAACATTAAATGAACTTGTTCTTTGATAGTTTCACACGTCAAAGGACTTTTTCTTTCTCCCTTTTAACTTTTTTTTCTTGGTTTTGATTGATCACACGATGAGTATGACTCTGTCACCCCCAAATAATGCACGATTTTCAGGAAATAAAGTTTAAAGTGGTAAAAGAGTTGCCCATTTAAAACCAGTTTCTCAATTTAGAGCACACAATTTTTCCAACTCACACAATAAAAATAGCAAGATGAGAAAGAAAGGTTTTTATCGCGACGAACCAATGAATACATGACACATGTCTTTATATGTATTTTTATCATTAAATTATAGTTATTTATGATTTAACCATAATAAATTAATAAGTATAGCTACCTGCAACCTGCACCTTTTATCTCACTTTGGTTAAAAAAGAGTGCAATATATTAGCCATTTTAAAGAACCAAGAATCATTATTTTTTTTGTCTTTTCCAATTCAACTCTTACAACTTATTTATGGGTCATTTATTTGAGAATAAATTATACTGAAATTATAAAGTAAAAATTTTAATACGAGATTAGAATTATTATAAGAGGATATCCCATAATGTTATTGAATGATGATCTTAGTGAGTGCGTTAAAACCTTAAAACGACATAAAAGGATTGAAGTCCAATATATTAGTCATTTTAAAGAACAAAAAATCATAATTTTTTTTTGTATGAACTCTCAAAAGTTCCTGCAGTAGTCGTGTCAGATCTTTCAAAAATACATTATTTTTTGAAGGATCATACACGCATCCCATGATATTTTTAGAAAGTTCGAACAAACATACGATCAGCCCCAAAAATTAAAAAATAAATAAATAAGAAATGACTTTACTAAGTGCAACATTTATGGAAGTGGTACCTGAGTGACAACAGACCATTGAATATCTAGTGGAAGCTGGACAAAATCATCAAACTTGGTCCCAATTAGTATTGGAATAGCAGTCTGCAATTGCCCAACACAAACAAAAAGAAAGGATTAGATATTTAACAAATTGAACCTCAACTATTTAAAACTTTCGAAGTGAGCCTTGGAGCAACGGTAAAGTTATTTTGGTGTGATTTATAGGTTACGGACTTGAGCCGTAGAAGTAGCCACTAAATACTTGCATTAAGGTAGCCTGTCTACGGAGGGTAGCCTTGGCGCAACCGGTAAAGTTGCTGCCATGTGACCAGGAGCTCACGAGTTCGAGCCGTGGAAACAGCCTCATGCAGAAATGTAGGGTAAGGCGCCGTACAATAGACCCTTGTGGTCCGGCCCTTCCCCAGACCCTACGCATAGCGAGAGCTTAGTATATCGCGCTGACCTTTTTTTATATTTAAAGATAGGGTGTTTACATCACACCCGTGGGAGTGCAGCCCTTTCACGAACCCTGCATAAACACCGGATATTTTATGCAATGAGGCTTTGAAGTAGTTCTGTAATTATTGCCATTAAATTTTCTACTTTTTCCTCTAAAAGAATGAAAGTAGTTACAACCACTGCTCTTATTCTTTCAGGCCATTCTAGCCTTTTTTTAATCTGTCATTGAAGTCTCAACTACTGTATTTATATTCTTGTTACTATTTCATTGTTTGGTGAAAGAAACTGCTACTGCCTTTTTTTTTTTTTTTTTTTTTGCGATGGTGGTGTCCGGACTAATTTGTGTATATCTCAATTATTTTACTCGAATACCTATTATTTCCTCATATTTTCCTATTTTTTTTTCTTATAACAATGGTTTTCGGCTAGCTAGCACATACCTCAATATTCCACCGGATACCTGTTACCTTTCACCAGCACAATTATCATATCCTAATTTTTATTGCTTTTTTACGACGATGGTGTCCGAACTTAATTTGCGCGCATCTCAACTATTTTACTCGGGTACCTGCTATCTCCCACTAATACAGTTACTAGATTCCATTTTCCTAATTTTTTTTCTAGAGTAGTGTCCGGCCAGCTTGCGCACTCCTCGACTATTTCACCGGATACCTGCTACCTTCTTTATTCCTCGACTATTTCACCGGGTACCTACTACCTCCCAGGCTCCCACTAGTACAATTATCAAGTCTCAATTTTCCTAGTTTTTTTAACTCCTGACCAGCTTACGCACATCTCGTCGGCTATTTCACCGGATACCTGCTACCTTCTTATTCCTCGACTATTTCACCGGGTACCTACTACCTCCCAGGCTCCCACTAGTACAATTATCAAGTCCCAATTTTCCTAGTTTTTCAACTCCTGACCAGCTTACGCACATCTCGTCGACTATTTCACCAATTACCTGCTAGATCCCACCAGTATAATTATCAGTCCCAATTTTCCTAGTTTTTTTTTAACTCCTGACCAGCTTACGCACACGTCGAGTATTTCATTAGGTACCTGCTACCTCCCACCAACAATAGTATCAGGTCCCATTTTTTCTAGCTTTATTCATCACTAAGAAAAGAGAATAAATTCATGACCTAAAAAGTCTTTCTTCTATTCAATAAAACAACAGTAATGTGAAATAGAAGCAAAGTTTCGCACCTGATTCCACTTTCTTGCTTCACTGTACCAATCTATTACACTGCAATTACAAAAAAGGAAAAAAGTTTTTATTTTTTTATTTAATTAAGGAAAAAGTGTGAAAACCGTGTTATTCCCTGCTTTTTAAAAGATTATTATGGGAAATAATTGAGAAAAGAATGATTAAAAAAAAAAACATACTTGTTTAAAGTACTTCTACTAGTGAGATCAAACATGAAGAGAATTGCAACTGAATTTTTACAAGCAATTGGAATTTGATCATATGAACTATGGTCACCTGTATTAAAAAAAAAAATCAATTAAATCATAATAATTACCTACTCAAAATTGGCCTACAGGAAAATATATAAAAAGGAATTAGAAAGAAATTAATGGAAATATACCTCCAACATCCCATATTCTAAAAGCAATTCTTGCACCTCGTACAATTAATGTTTTATCCATTAAATTTAATCCCTTCATCTCCAAACACATGTTTTCTTGTTCATCTCCCACATACTTTATCTAAAATAATTTTTTCCAAAATAAAAAAAAAATGAAGAAAAAGAAAAAGAAAATCATTAGTTTCCATGTATATCAAGAATAAAACAAGTTATAAAAGAACTATATAAGGATATGGTGGAATGTAAGAGATCACTCTATTCTTAACCAGCGGTTTCAGGTTCGAGTCCCCTTAAACATCAGTAAAAAGGGGTCGCAGCAACCAAGTCAACGAGATTGTTTACAAAAAACACATGTCTCTATAAAGTAGTAAGACCATATAGGCAGTAGAGGCGGACCCAGGATTTCAAGCTTATGGATTCGAAATTTTACGCTTGAAGTTACTGGATTCTATATTAATAATTTATACATATTCAATGGAATTTTTAAGACAAATACAGAGTTCGAACTAAAGCTGTTGGGTTCAGCCGAATCTGCTCCCAGCACTCTAGCTCCGCTCCTAATAGGCAGGAGCGGAGCTTGTCTTGAGATTGCGATCAAGCAAAACCAGTAGCTTTGGTTCAAACCTATATTTATCTTAAGAAATCCATTGTTCTAAAATTTTCACTAACTTAAAATGATTGGAATTTCGAACCCGTAAGCTTGAAGGATTAGATAAAACAAGTTATAGAAGAAGAGATTAATTCAATTAATTATAAAACTTACCACAAAACTTGTTTTCCCAATCTGGCAATCACCCAAAATACTAATCTTCAATGCAACTAAATCTGAATCACTATCATATCCACTAATTAATGTTTCATCTGATGATTCCACAGCTAATAATTCCTCAGAAAATTTTGTAGACAATCTTCTGTACGTTACTGAATTTCCAGTTGAACAAACCATAATTCTTTCCCAAATGAACCTTAAAAACTTTCTAAATATAGAAACTTTTTCAACTATTTTCCACCTTATAGTATTAACTTGAACAACTTTCCGGCAAAGCTGATGGTGATTCATCTTTAACCAGACGTCTCGAGTGGAGCATGAAAAAAAGGAGAAATTCTTGATACGGACCGCTTCTCTTAAATGGGAATGGACGGGAGTAGGGGACGGTCCTACGTGCAACACAGGCAACAACAACACCGGCTCTATGAAGTCAGAATCGATCTTTCTGTTGACGTTTCCAAGTCATGATCATGATAACAACACGAATCTAAATTAATCGGGTCAGTCATTTTTCTAGTGAATTTTTCATGAATATTTTGAGGAGGAAGAAGAAGTGTATACGAGAGCTTTGGTTTTCAAGATTCTCGTGCTTAATTTTGGCCTTTTTTCTGGGGTGGAGGGGGCGGGGGGCGGGGGGGGGGGGGGTTTGGTCGTTTTGAAGAACGTTTACGGACCAAACCAAAGTTTGGAAGGTGCGTTCGTTGTTTTGAGATTCGTGTGTTAGACAGTTGACCGGTGGTATATATATTTATTAAAATGACGAAAAAGTCCTTACGATCTTTTGGTTTATAGCAAAATACATAATTTATCCATCAACCTTGCACAGAAATCTCTGTTACACACCTCTGTTTCACGGAAAATCTTTTACACACTCAACCTTTTAAATTGAAACAGATGGAGTACAATTTATATGGATAGAGTTCGAGATTTGACAATATTGATCAGGTAGCAGAGACGAATTGATCCATTTTAATGTATTCTTGCATAGTTTTGGTCCTCTAAGTTTACAAAAACTAAGCACTTTTAGCTTCCTCCAAATATTTAACAAGCTCTAATTGTTAGATTTCGAAAAATTGTGCAAAAAGAGATTTAACTCGATACACCAAAAAGCCCCGTTAAATCCTCGAACTCGAAACATAAAAAACTGCAGTGGACACCAGAAATAGATAAAACTGTAACAAAAATTGAAGTCGCACCAAAATCTATAAATAAACAAAAATAAATAACAAAAACTGAGCCTCAAAATGTGATTTTATATTAAATTTTCTGTTATAGTTTTTGTTAATTCTAATAATCAAAATTTGTTAAATATTTAACTAAGACTAAAGTGCCCACTTTTAATAAATTTAAAGGACTAAAACAACTCAAAAATATATTTAAAGGACCATTTTAAATGTACCTCCAAAAGACATTTTCTTCAACTAAGGGCACTATGGTAAATCCAATGAGTAATTGGATAAGATGCACAATAGATCTCTGATTGGGGAGTATATATAAAAGGCACAGGCATCTCGTGAGGAAGGTGTCTCCTAGATGGGAACACAATTTTTTGATTGGCGTACACAGCGTGAATCTAGATTAGTCGAGCCCAAAATGAATACTGAACACCGAATCTATCTATCATACTATATTAAAAATATACAACTTTTTAGCAAAATGTGATTACCTTTTTTGTTCTTTAAAAATAAATTATACATTGAACGAAATTGTAACTTAATTATTTTTTCTAATATTTAAGACTTTGAAAAGCTTGATCAATAACACGTGTAAACAAACAAAAATATTCCCATGCATAAATTATTTGGATATTTTATTTAGAAAAAAATAAATTAGGTAGAAGACGTGATCATGAAGAAAAATGCCACAAGTATGATTGTGAATAAATACAACTGAATTGTGTAATAATTAATTTAACAATCATGATTTTTGTTGGCCTTCATAGGCCCCTTAGGAGGATATTTTTCTTTTTATAGTCCAACGTTTTAATTAGGGGTGTTCAAAATCGAACCAAAATCGAAAATCGAACCGAAACAGAAACTTAATGGCTTATTGTTATCGGGTTAACAGTTTAACGGACGGGGAACAGATTGAACTTTTTTTATTAACGGCTTATCAGTTTGGGGGCGAATTATTCAATTTTCTTAACGGATAATCTGCTATATATAAAATTTATTTTTATCCATGTATATATTAAATAAGCAAAAACCCTTCTTCCTCCAGTACTCTATGAAAGTGAATTAGAATAAAAGAAAGCCAAATAAAAAGAGTCATCTAACTGTGATAAAAGACAGAATTTGCTGTCTGAAACAAGATAACAACACCAGTTACACCTCTACTTCATCAACTTTGCCGGGCTTTAAGGCATCCTAGAATTCAAGACGAACATTTGTTTTAACAACGGCCAATTGAAAATCTTTCACATGGACAAAGGCCAATGTGTATAAACATAAAGACAGATGATTTACCCATCACGATGTCTCTTCTGCTTCGTCCCTCTTAGTACGTCGGCCACCTATTTAAACATACAGAGACTAAATTTTATTTTATTTTGACTGAATTAGGCCGAAAAACCGCCCGATAACCGTCCGATAAGAGCTAAACCGATACCAATCCGCCCGATATCTTATCGGGTGGCTAGCGGATTAATACATTTAAAAGCCGATAACCGATAAGCCAAACCGTTAAGAGTAAATGACCGCCCAGTCCGCGCGATAAGCAGCCCTAGTCTTAATGATTTTAAAAGGGAAAAGTACAGAAATAACCAATTTAAATACAAACTTACTAACCTCTAGCCCAAAATTAGACACTTACCAAAAGTAGCCCAAAATTAGAGATACACGGAAGGAAGGATTCTTCTATCCGAGAATCACGCTAAAGATCTTCCTCCCTTCCCTTTTTTTTCAAGCGTATCAATTTAACAAATCACGATATTCTCTACCTCTGTAAATCACGGCATTCTCTCTCAAAAATTCTCAAAGGAGCTCCAAATTTCACTCAAAATCGATCAATTTCACTATATACCTTCGCAATTTCTGGGTAGATATAGCTTTTGCAATTTCTGTGTAGAAGGAACTACGAACTGCAATCAAAATCAATCAAGGAATTAGTGAGTTTTGACCTAATTTCAGCTACTTCAATGGCGAATTTACCAATTTTTATTCAGTTGGCCGATGGAATGTTGACAACAACTTTGTAGATTATAATGCAGATGCTGTAATAGTTACTCCAAATATAAGTTTTGAAGATTTTGTAGATGTGATTTCGAAACAACTTATGATAGATACTTCATTGAATGATATTGAAATCAAATACACTGTCCAAAACAGTTCTCCACCAATAGTGATACACAATAGTATTGGTGTATCTGTATATCTTGAGCTGAAAAAAAGCTCAGAATTTACAATGTATCCCCTTTGTATAACATCGAGTGAAAAAGATATGGACATGATCTGCTACAATTCCAATTCTGCTGTGATTTCCTCAGAATGTGCACAAAGATCAGTTGTAGAGGAGAGATACAATGGCGATACAATTAAGATAATCGAGTTTGGGGATGGAGAAGACTGGAATGATACAGAATCTGATGAAAATACAATAATAACTGACCCTAATCACATAGATGTAGAAAAAGGTCAAATTTATAAAGAGAAGGCAACGATAATCAAAGTCATGAGGCACTTGGCAGTAAAGGAAAAATTTCAGTTTAAGGTGCATAGATCAAGTGAAAGCAAGTATCAAAATATTTATTGTACAATTATGTATCTCAATGTATAGCGTAGTTGATGTTAGAAGCATAATTATGCAGAAAATAAGTTGTTGCTTGTAAGTATGTGGCTGTACACTTTTAAGTTGTGGTTGTCACCGTCTAGTACTGTATAGTCGTTGTATTATTCATCTAGTATTGTTGATGGCGGTGTGTATCACTATATATGATTGTATTTCATGTCGCTCTGTTTATTGATGGAAAAGTTTATAGTTTTGTCGTAGGTACTGCCTAGTATGCATCAACAACAACTGTGATTGGTATTTTAAGTCTTTGAGCCTGAAAAAAGCAAACGTTTTCAAGGTCAGAAATTTCAGCAAAGTGCACTCATGCCCCCTGAAAGACAGATCTTACGCACAACTTCAAGCTACTGCAAAACTCATCGACAGTCTTCTGATAGACAAGTATAAAGACCCAAACATAATATACACTCCTAATGACATAATTGGAGACATGAACAAGCCGTATGGTCTTCAGATGACATATATGCAATCATGGAGATCGAAAAAATATGCAGTTCAAGTACTGAGAGGGAACCCGAGCGAATCATATGAAAAGCTGCCAAGCTACATTTATATGCTGGTTCTTACAAATCCAATGTCGGTGGTAAGTTTGAAAAAAACAGAGGAAGACTTGTTCATGTATGCTTTCGTTGCACTATATCCGTCTATAAAAGGATGGCAGTATTGCAAACCGGTTGTTGTTGTAGATGGAACCTTTCTTAAATCGGCATATAGAGGAACATTATTGATAGCATCAACACAAGATCCGGCAGGTAATATCCTACCACTCGCATATGCCATAGTAGATTCAGAGAATAATGCTTCTTGGGAGTGGTTTTTTGCGAGATTCAAGGATGCATTTGGGGAAAGGGAGGGAATGTGCATAGTCTCGGACATGCATGAAGGCATTGAAAATGCAGCGGCAACATTGTATCCACAAGTACCTCATTCTGTCTGCATATGGCATCTATGGAATAATGTAAAAAAAAACTACAAAAAAAAAAACTATTTGCTGCTCAAAGACATATTCTTTGCTCTGGCCAAAACATACACAGTTGAGAAGTTTGATTACTACTTGGCAGAGGTAGAGAAAATTTATAAGAGGCTCAAAGATTACTTAATGAATGTTGGGTAAAAAAGATGGTCCAGACCACTGTCAACAGAACATTGACGATGACTTCAAACAATGCGGAGTCGATCGATGCAGCACTCAAGGCTGCTAGGGAACTCCCAGTACTGCCTTTGCTAGACTATATAAGGAAATTGATCAGACGATGGAATGTTAAAAACCTAAAGAATGCAGTAGAGTCATTCACTGATCTTGGAAAAAAATATGACACAATGCTGATGGACAATCTTGAATTGTCACATCAGATGAAGGTATGACTGGAATCTGTAGATACTTCCGCATAGAATATGTAATCATGCCGAATTAACGGATCTGTTATATCTTGAACCCTTTGTGTGATTCTGTTAAACTAGTGTCCACCTACACAAAGCAAAGGCTTTCAATTTAATGTAGCATTTATGCCTACCCCACTCCTGAAATATTGGTTGGTTTGACATGATATTAAACTATTATGAATCTTGTAGGCTCTCTAGTATATGCATTTTTAGGGCATCTGCTTTGTCACCACTAATTATAGTTGATAAATTTTGTAGGTGACCCCTTCGATGAGTTACTTATATTGAGTACTTGACAAGGGTAAGCAGAGAATGGTGTTCCTAAAAGATTGAACTTGAAGCTGTAGAAGGTTTCAGTTGGATGAGCTTCCATGTGCACATGCTTGGGCAATATTAAAACACAAATACATTGATCACATTGAGTATTGCTCGGTGTACTACACCACGAAGTACCTATTGAAGACCTATGAAATTCCAATTTATCCGGTTCCTGATGAAAGCACATGGGAAATTCCTGCAGAAGTTCTAAATGAAAAAGTCTTGCCACCAGACGTGACTAAAACAATAGGAATGCCAAGGAAGAGCAGGTGCAAGCCAAAATCTGAAAGGAAACGAAAAAGGTCGATTTCATGTGGACAGAGTGGAAAAGAAGGTCACAACAGGAAAACTTGTAGAAATAATCCAAAGAGAGGATGAAATATGTCAAGTTTAGAATTACTTGTTATTTTACTTTACTGAATATCATAGAGATTTAGAAGAATGCAATATATCAAGAACTATATCATTGTAGAATGTCATTTGAATTTTAGATATAAATAAATATTTGACGTATCATTTAAAATCGTATTGCAAGTTTATATTATACATCTGTTTGATTAAAAAGAAGTTGTATCAGCTATGTATCATATATGTATCGCTTGTGCATCACATTTGTATCATCTATGTATCGCTTGTGTACGCCTATGTATCTCTGTGTATAGGCTCTTGCTCATGCCTGTATTTGTGTAATAACAAAGCTAACTAATGGAAAACAGTCGTAGCAGCTAGAAAACTATGCAAATAGTTTTAGAAATTTGTAAATAAGAGTGGCTTCATCAATACATATTTTGAAAACTGTGTATCATATGTGTATCATATCTGTATTATGTATGTATCATGCGTGTATCTGCAAGAGACAATGTATCACAAACTACCGTATATTTTTCATATCTATAATTCACAACACAAAATCAAGGGAGAAAACACCAAAATAAACTAAACTGCAACAATCCAATATCGCACTGAAATACATTAAACCTTTATAACAGAGCAAACATCTCATTTACCATACAATTCTTAAAAGTATCATAAAATTCAAACACAAACAAATCTGATATGTCTTACAACAATGAAAACATAACAGAACACAATACAAAAACAAAATTATAGAGTTTATCCTACAACAATGACAAAAGTAACTACTTCTTCTGCTTCCGCGACTTATTCTGTCGACCAATAATCTCATCATCACTTTGCGCGTTCAGTTCTATCCTCTTTCTAGCATAATCCCACAAGAGAGCACCAAATTTACGCCGGTGTGCATAGGCATTGAATTTTTTAGGAGGCGTCTTGCCCTCAATGAAATACTCGGCAAATGATGCCGCAAATACACCGCAATCACTGAAAAAATAAAAAGAACAACAACTATCAAACTGCATAATCTAAAAACAAGACAGATTGTGTTGAAAGAAATTCATATGCTTCGACTTATTGAGGGAATCCTTCGACCAGTTTTACATCAAAGGGGGTAATCAAGTCTTTTGATTTGTAGACACCAGTGCGCCAATTGATATCTTTTTTGTTTAAATAAAAATGCGTGTGCACGAAAAAATGAGGCAGCAACACATAATACTTGGTCACGGTCTTATGAACTTTGGCTTGACGAGCAGCGCGCATAGAGCCATACACATAAATGCACCTATCCTTGAAGGACATCATATCCATTATCCAATGCCATTGTTCTGCAACATTAATTGGCATTAAGACATGCTCGACAGTGTGCCATGGAACATTGGCATCCAAGATAAACCCCTGAATATACTCTGCAATGACATTTTTCGGAGTGCACACATCACTGTCTCCATCCGTATCAATAAACGCCTGCCACAACTCATTAATTTTCTCGTCGAAGTACCAATCTGTGGTGGTGAATGTTACAGTTTTTTCATAATTCTCCTTCTTCCTCAGATAAAGAACAAAACATCAATGTGCTGAAACAAAACATAACAAATAACTAATCACTAAAGGCTGGTAAGCTTTAAGCACCTACGGTCTTTCAAACCAAAATCACAGAAAACAAAGGAAAATGAATGCTCACTGCTATCTCTTGTGCCAGGAAATAGCAATTAATAATCTGTTCTAACTTAAGAGGACTGAGTGTTCATGTGTACACTGGCTAAAATTTAAAAAAAATACTGCAAAAGTTAATTCTTACATACCGAGTCATCCAAGGGCTGACCATTATATGCCAAAGTATAAAACTATTTTTTGTCTTCAACATGAAATACACCAAGATCATAAGCAGGATTGAATTCAGTAACATATATACACAAAAGAGTACAGTGATTTGATATAAAATAATGCTATAAGTGACAATATATTAAAATATAAAACTGAAAAAAACTCAGAAGTTGGAAACATACTTCTTTCTGGACTTCCCTTATTTGACCCATGCAGCAAATACATTCAACAAAGAGCTATTAACGCCAGTTCCGATTTTGCTTTGAAAAGGATGCTTAATAGCATAAATTTGCTTTTTTCCTTTCGCTGCAACAACACCAGTACTGGAACCTGAATCAAACACAGTAATGAACGGAGACTGCACGGCCTTTGCAGGACATCTCTTTCTTTTTTCCATTTGCGGCGATACTTTAGGAAGTAATTCAGGATTGTACAGAACCATCTCCCATGCCGCCTCATTAATTTTTGCAGTCGCACAAACAGCACCAGTCCAAGATTCAGGAACCTTTTGTTTCTCAGATTCTTCCTCCGTCTCCCCTGCCGCCGCATCAACACTTGCAGTCGCACAAACAGCACCAGCCCGGGATTCAGGAACCTTTATTTCTCAGATTCTTCCTCCGTCTCCCCTGCCGCCGCATCTGCAATCTCACCAATAATGCCAGCATGTGCTACATCTGGTGTGAAAGATACTTTAGCAACAAACATGTCAACTTTCACACCAGAAGGTCCTTCCATAGCATTGACACCTAACTGATATGCTACACTAGTATCTCTTTGAGAATATGGAACATCTTTGCCTTCACTTCCACCGACCTATTTTTTTAAAAAAGAATCGAATTATCAAAAACAACAAAGAAAAGAAAAGGGTAAAGTGCATAATGCACAACTAAACACACCTGACAACCATCCATTTCAACATCTTCATTGCCACCAAACTCCATATTGCTCACAAAATCATTATTGTCTTGACGACCACTGGTGTCTTCCTCTGGATGTGCACCATATTTGACTTCGCTTGCACTAAGCTATTTTTAAAAAAAGGATATAGTAAGTTCACTAAAAAATAAAAAGAAATGCACCATGGAAAAGAAACACATACCTTGGATTTATCAACTCAAAGAGCTCCTTGAATTTATCAGAAACATAATCCATGAAGGAATTTAACTGCTTATGGAGCTACAAGATGAAACAAATAAGAAAGATAATAGACTTTGAATATACAATTTGAACAATACTTTCAAAAAAATATATAAAAAAGACCAATACATACTTGCTTCACATCAGCTTTCAACTTCTGCAACTCACGGTCATAATCAACAGGTTGGACACCTGGCGCCTTTTTTGGTGGGACAGGCTCCTTAATGTGTTTCGGGGGTGGCGTGACAAAATCATCGCTATCATCACTAGGAAGTTTTCCCCTGTTACGTGATGTCAAATATTTCTGATACTCATCGGTAACTTCAACAGGCAAAGTAAATCTCCTTAGCTCTTCAATTTTCGGAGAGATATTTTTAAACTACAAAGGTAACCAAAAGTGACTTAGTCCTAGATGTATCAAAGATGTATAAAAACTGTATGTTTGATGTATCATAGAGGTGGCAAAATGGTTCAAAGAAAACAGTTAACCACCCATATTATCCACTAAAAAATGGGTTGGATAATGAGCTTTTTAAAAACGGATCAAATATGGATAAGAACCATATTATCCATTTAGAAAATTGATAACCAATGAGTAACCAATGGGTCTAACTTTTACACTTGTATAGCCTCAAATTGGGGGTTCCTCAAGTTAGGGAGACTAAGAATTTTCCCATAAATGATCATATACAAGAAGTCATGGATAATATGAGTAACCCATATTATCCGCCGGTTAATCCGTTTTTTATCCGTATTAAATATGGATCGGGTCGGATAATTAATCCATTTTTTCATTACCCGTTTTCAACCCGAACCATATCCGACCCGACCCGCCCGTTTGCCACTCCTAATTACAGTATATTATAAATGTATATCCCATCAAGACATAAAAGATGGTACCTTATTCCCTGTGCTGTTGAAGAAACTAGTAGAGAAGTCCTCACGCGTTGGCCTGTCTGTCATTTCCCAATTCAATATGCGTAGTGTATGATCTCCAACGCGAACATCAAACTTTTGATCAACTACAGTGCAACATTCATAGAACCACACCTGTAGTGCAAGAGAAAATCTACCAATCCTATAAAACTCAGACTTTCCCCTCAACCTGTCCCTCACTGACTTCATTAAAGCTCGAAACGCAATCTTACCCCATGGAAACGACACATACTCACCACTCTCGACAAGATGGAAATCACGTTTATTTATAAATGTCTTCTGAGCCTGAGTGGACATTAGAAATATGTTTATGAAATAAATGATTGCAATCTTAACCGCGTCTTCATCAGACTGCCATTTCTTCTTCTCAAAACAATCAATAAGTGACTTCTTTGACACCACTTCAAAACCAAAAAAATAAGTATCCACCAACCTATTGGGTCCACTGAATTTACCCTCAACATGTTCATTACCACAACAGGTTAAACCACTTACAATACCAAATTCTCGAAGACCAAAACGTAAAACACATTCGTCATTCAATTTCACATAAAATTGATCACACTTATCTTGGACCAACTCCCTAAACATTAAAGAACGAATAAGTTGTGCATGGATAGCAACTCGAGGTAAATCAAGGAAATAGCCAAAACAGCTTTCCCTAAACATCCGAAGCTGGACATCAGTCAACTTTGACTGTAAAATCGATACAATGTCCACATTAGTATATGATGACCAATGAGTAACAGGAAACGGCTCACCAACTGGAATATAGAGCTTCCAAGGCTACAAATACATGACACGAATTAAAAACAAACAAATACAAACTAAATCCAAATTTTAAAAGAAGAGTCAACGATAGAAGAAAGTATAACTGAAATTGTATACACCTTACAAACTTTGTCAGGAATTTTAACTTTTTCTGCCTTCTGAACCTTTTTTTTTGGTTTGACACCCAAATTCACTTCGTCCTCCACGACACGTTTTCTCTTACCTTGATCAACATCCATTATAACCCTCTTGCTCTTCTTTTTCTCAAATTTTCCAACAATATCCTTTCGAGATTCTAACACATTAACACCGTCGGAACGATTTTGTCTTCGCGTATTTTGTTCATCAATCAATTTGTCAACTAAAACCGGGGTTGAATGAGGAGATAAACTCATCGACCTAGTTTCTCTTCTCATGTTGCTCGATTTCTCAATTGAAACTGACTTTGAATAGGGTGATGAACTCATCGAACGAGTTTGTCTTCTCATATTGCTCTGTTTCAAAATTGAAACTAGGTTCAATGACAAAATTTAAAAAAAAATATACGAACAAAAGGTTACAGAAATTTGTGAAGAAATTAATACAAAAACTCGACCAAAACTTACAAAATCAGTCGCAAAAGCCTAAAGAAAAGCAACATCCATTCTACAAAAACACATACAATCAGAAAAATATACAAAATAAGAGGTTTTCTACTCCAAATTACCTGGAATAAGACGAAAATAACCGAAATGTATCTTGTTTTGTCGTCAATTTCAGCAATTTTGGTCGAATTTTGGAAAAAATCGCAGAGAGAGAGAGAGAGAGAGAGAGAGAGAGAGAGAGAGAGAGAGAGAGAGAGAGAGAGAGAGAGAGAGAGAGAGAGAGAGAGAAAGAGAGANCTATACGAAAAATAACGGATACAAAAAAACTGACATTAATTGAAACTATTTGGGCCAAAAATGACATTTGGGCCTTTTTAGTAGATATTTTGTTTTGGGCTATTTTTTGTTAGGAAAGTTTGTAGAGTGACATAACTGGTAATTTCCCATTTTAAAACTCGGTAAAAACTCTGATTGAATCAAAACTATCCAGAATAAATAAGTGGATCCAAATAAAAAAAGTACAAAGTTGTGGGCTTTTCGTGGCGCCGATAAGAAAGGTGTATTATCATTTTTAGCCCGTGCCTGAAACTATTAACATTCGGTAGCCGAAAAAGTGATAAAATTTGTATACTTTTTGTATATAATATACGTAATGTATTGATATATAAAAAATATGAAAAAAATATACATTTTTCGGCTATTATTTCGAGAACGATTATACAGTATTATTTTTCCATAAGAAATGAGGATACCATACTCCAAATTAGTTAAGCGCAGGGACCTCGTGCTGCATTAATATCAAAAAGTATTTATAGAATTAAGTCAATGTAACTCTAAATAATGACACTATTAATTTAACCCCCCAAAAAATAGTAATATGCTATAACCGGTTAGATTACAATTGTAGAGTAAAAGCTCTTTACATTTAAATCTTTTCCTGGTTATCTCTTGTTTGAGTTTTCCATACTTTAACTTTGGAAAATCAATAAATAATCCCAGAAGAACAAGAAAAATCCAAGACTCAGCATAGAAGATGCTCAATTTTCCTGTACAAGGTAAATATTGTGTTTCTGCATTAGTCTTTTAACGAAGAGGAGCCTTGGTATAATTGGTAAAGTTGTTACCATGTGACTTCAAGCTATGGAAATAATTTTTTGCATAAATGCAGGGTAAGGCTACAACCCTTGTGGTCCAGCACTGAAGATAAATGAAGTGTGTTTATGATCACTTTACAGTGAGCTTAAATGAAGCAATGAGAAATCATATAACCGACCCCAACCTGTTCACGACTGAGGCGTAGTTGTTATTGTTGTTGCTTATGATCACGTTATTGCTCCTTCAACTATGAACAAGAATCATGGAAACAACAACAAGAAGCCTAGTGTAATCTCACAAGTGGGGTCTGGGGAGGATAATATGTACCACGACCTTACCCGTACCTTGAGAAGGTAGACAAGTTATTTTCGATAGACCCTCGGCTCAAGGAAAGATGAAAAAGAAGAAGCAATAGCAACAAGCAACCACGGCATTACCTAGAATTCATGAAAATGTAGAAAACAAGAAATCTTTCCCATAACTTGTCATACAAGACCAACCCACTAAAATGCAAATAGGGATCAGAAATGTGGTCAATATCACGAAAAATAAAGAAATACCGTCTATACCCAAATAAGAATTGATGTTTTCATAAGGAAGCCATCGAAGGCTTTCCACAAATTAAGATTTGGTAGTAAAAGGATCGAATTGTATCCGAAGAACAGGGGGACTAATACTTCACCATCAAATTAAGCAAACATAAGTACTTGGACAAATGTTTTCGCTAAGTATAGTTCTGATGCATGCATTAATGCTTATAACAGATAAATAGCAGAGCTTACATAAGGAATGAGAGATGGTAAAAGGGTGTTAATCTAAATTATGGTGAAAACAAGAACAAATATGATGCTAACAACAAAACTTGATACTCCGCTACACCCTCTTCACTCACGCCTTCTGGACCTTATAGTTAAGGATAAAGTCTTTGATTTCATCACTAGAAGCCCTATCAAGGGCGGTACGTCCATCTGCATCCTTGACTGTGTAATCTGCTCCGGCTCTCAGTAGCTCTTCGATTTTTGGCTGGTCGCCTTCAGTTGCAGCCATGAGCAGTAAAATATCGACCGGGTGTATGTTTTGGCTCAAAAGAGCCTCCATCTTATCATAAGTACCCTCAACTGCAAGCATGCCCATATAGTTGAAGTACTACACAAATAGTAAGTAAATTCAGTGAGTTGTTTCCATGAAAAATAGCTCACTGAAGTGAAACTAGTGCTCCTCACAAAATTATGCTGCAACTTTGGCATCCGGTGGCGGAGCCAGAATTTCACTAAAGGGGGTCAAAATATAAAGAAGTAAACCAATAAAGAAGCCAAGAGGTATCAATATATAGTGTACAACAACAATAACATGCCCAATATATTCATATATGTGGGGTCTGGGGAGGGTAGCGTGTACGCAGACCTTACCCCTACCTTATGCAGGTAGAGAGGTTGTTTCCAGAGACCCTCGGCTCAGGCAAGTACAGTTAGAACAGTAAAGCAAATTGAAATATATAGTGTAGATATATTTAAAAAAATTACCTAGCTACACAGTGCAATTTTCGACGAAGGGGTGTCAGTTGACACCCCTTGAGTAGATATGGCTCCGCCATTGTTAGCATCATATATACATGAGCAGCACATACAACTTTCAGAGAAATACCTCCAAACAAAGAACTTTCTCGTTATGTCATATGATTAAAGTAGTTTGCCACAATAAATTTTCACAAGAAAATAAGGTATTGTTGTATACCATTTTGAAATGAATCTCCACAGTTTCGTTTAGTTAGCATAAAAGATGAGGATAGACAGAACTATCTGTCATATCTAAACAGTCTCGCGCGAATCAGCAAATCTCTGCAAACCAAACTATAGACTATACTCATTGGTCAAAGGGTTCAAGGACTCAGCTACCTATGTTGCCCGAACTTTTCAAAAATATCGCCGGGTGCGTGTCAGATCCTCCAAAAATAGTAGAAGGATCTGACACGGGTGCGACAGCATTTTGGAGAGCCTGCACAACGTAGTCGCCTACTCAAGTTGCCGGGCAACGGACTCATTTACTCAAGATGCCAGGCGCTCAATACTAAAACTTAGGTTATGTTGATCATCATTTTTTTTTTACTTTAATTCAGTTTAACTCATTAGATTCAGTATCATACTAATACACAGTAATATTTTGGATCATTGAAAAGAAGGAAAAAGTTGTCGCATACGGCATATCTGTTATATCTAAAAACAGTCTCACATGAATAAGCAAATCTCTGCAAACCAAACTATGACTATAGACACTGATCAAAGAGTTCAAGGACTCATCTACTGAAGGTGGCAGACGCTCAAAATTAAAATGTTACATTATTGGGGAAAGAGAAATCTATACTGTTATATGAGATGTCAGTTGCTCAGTAAATTAAACTCAATTTATTCATTCAGTCAACTGATGGTTGGAAGTCCTTAGAAGTAAACGGCCATAGCTAAGCGTCAACAGCACTTATCCTTCCAAATTCCCATATACATTAAACTATTTGATACAATAGCAATGTCCAAATGTACAATTCTTGTAGCATATTCACTTTTCTATTCCTGTTCAGCCCTTAAACAAATTCGAAGTGTGTGACCAACAACTACAACAATATAACCTTAATTGCCCCTACCTTGTGGAGGTACAGAACTTGTTTCTGATAGACCCTCGGCTCAAAGAAAGCGATTCCAAAACAGGTTTGAAGAACCAAGAAAAGAAACTATGTCAAAAGTACTGGCGAAAATAACACACCAGTACTAGTAAAAGAATAGAAAAAACGGAATAATATGGTAGTACTAAAAGGAATACAATAGTAAAGGAGCTATGTCGAAAATACTGGCAAAAAGAAAAGTATCAACAACAAAGATAGTAAGCTAGCCTAAGCAGCAGCATCAGGTAGTTATAGAAATGAAAAATAAGACAATATGAGCATACTAGTAATACTACAGATAAGGCGCAAAGGGAGCAGAAAGAACATCCGAACCCAAATGTTTAAACTGCTATAAAGAACATCCTTTTTTCATGAGCCAACCATGTGGATATTCTTTCTGATAATGAGTGGTGGTGTGATTCGAATTCAAAACCTAAGGATGCTCTGACACCGTGTTAAAATGTATATCATCTCATCTGAAAGCTTAAAGTTAACTTTTTTTATTTACTTAATTACATATTTCTAGCAAAACATATAGGAATCTACGCTATTGTCAGGGGTTCCAATTGTACTTGCTACCTTCAATACAGACCATAAATACAACAACAATAACAACAACAACAACCCAGTGAAATCCCACTAGTGGAGTCTGGGGAGGGTAGTGCGTACGCAGACCTTACCCCTACCCCGAAGGAGTAGAGAGGCTGTTTCCGAAAGACCCTCGGCTCAAGAAGACAAAAAGACAAAATAAGACAATATTAGTACCACCACAGAAATAATAAGAAAGATATATATATAAGAACAACATGAAATCAAGAAGAATGATACAAAGCAAAAGCAAAAGCAAAATAGTATCCCTATCAAACTAGTCTCCCAAAGTTATGGCAGAAGACAAGACTCAACTACCTCCTAACCTACAACCCTAATACTCGACCTCCAACCCTAATACAGACCATAAATAAATAAAAGAAAATTCTAAAAATATATAACAATCCACCATAGTCCAAACTCTAATGTCTGCATACGCTGACTCTAATTCTTGAGTTTCACGATACAACAACAACATACTAAGTATATTATCACAAGTAGAGTCTCGAGAGGATAATGTGTACGAAAATCTTATCCCTACCTTGTGCAGGTAGAGAGGCTGTTTCCTCCGATAGACCCTCGGCACAAGGCAAGTATAATTCTTGAATTTCACTATGAGAATGAAAAAAAAAAAAAAAAACACCTGTTCAACGTCGTCACGGTCAAAATCATCACGAGATTGACTACCATAAACACCAGCAGTTTCAGCATTTTGACGAAAGTTAAACCAGCAAGTTGTTCTTGAACCACAACTTGGTCCAAGTCCATTTGGTCTGCTACACCATCCTATTCTTTTCAGTTTTGAAGCACCCAGAAAACAAGAATTTAACCTAATTGGTGGACATGAAGATGAAAAATTTGGAGTTGAGGAGGAGAATTTTAGTTGGAGAGTACATGAAATTGAGGCCATTGTTAGAGAAGAATTTCTGAAAAAAAGTAGCTCAAATCAACTACCTTATCACTTTGCTCTCGCTGTTGGATATGATTATTCGATATATTTAGCTGAAATGGAATAGCATCAAAATCAGAGTGGCGCAGCGGAAGCGTGGTGGGCCCATAACCCACAGGTCCCAGGATCGAAACCTGGCTCTGATATATGTGTAAAGAGAGCAAGCTTCCTGAACCACCTCTTTTTCCTTCATTTTTTTGGTAATTAAAAAAAAAATTAATATATTTTACCTTGTTTATAAAATATTTTTTCTTCATTTTTTACTTCCATGCCTTCGAAACAACTTATAAAATAACTTTTAGAGGTTTTTCACCTTGTTTATATACACTCTTTAAGAGAGACATTTAATAATTTTAATCATAAAAATATTTGTGTAAACAATTCTTTGTTTCTCTCTTAAACTATTCACTTAATTAAATTCGCAAATAAATTATATACTCCGTTTTTCTTTTCAATCTTTACTAGTTTCCTTAAAACCCCTTATACAATTTACACTTATTAAGTTGCTGAAATTAAAGTAAATAATGAAAGAGCAATAAAGCGATTGGTATAGGACCAACTTAGGTACTTGACTACCAGCACCAACCCCCACCACCAACAGAAAAACGAATTAACCTAAATAGTCGCGTACACAATCGCTAAAATTAGAAATAGCCAGCGACATATATACATAAATAAGCAATGAATTAGGAAAAATAGCCAACGATATATATATTAGGAAAAATAAACAATGAATTAGGCCGACTATTTAGGTAAAGATCCCCTAGAAAAAAAAGTCAAACAAGAACCCTAGGGACCATCATTTTCATTTTATTTTACCATTCAATAAGCAAAATTCACATTAATGACAAAAGAGGTAAGTGGGTGATGGAAGAGTTCAGTTCTGAATTGCTCATGATTTCACATGACCACCGCAATAAAACCAAGAAATCACTCTCTCCGTTCCCATTTAGTTGTCACGTTTTGCTTTTCGAGAGTCAAATTATATGATTTTGGCTAATATTTTAACATATATTTTTTTCACCATATTGATAAGAGAAGAATTATAAATTATAGTACTTTTGTATAGTTTTCGAACATCTAATAATTTTAAGATGCGAAGATTATTTAATCCAATTTAGTTTTAAAAATTAGTCAAAGTGACTCTCGAAAAGCAAAATGCTGCAAGTAAATAAAAACAGAGGGATTACCAATATCAATTCAAGATCAAATCTCCTAAGAAAAAGTTTTAAGGACCAACCATCTTTTTCTTAAAAGATAAAGGTGGTGTCGAGGCCGGTTTCCGTATACCTCAATTATTTCATCAGGTACCTGCTGCATTCCACTAGCAAAAGTATCAGGTAACATACCCACCTAGACTTAGAAAGATGAGAAAATATCACTTCATTTCGTTGTTTTCTCCGCTAAAATTTGAATCTTGATCGTCAATGATTTTCACTCAATTCATTCGTTGACGCTCGGCCATACGCTTAGGTGCAAAACCAATAATCTATTTACCATCTCCATTGCCACTTAGGAGAAATTAATCACAGAAGTAAAAGCCTATGACCCTAAAAACATAGCTCATTTACCATAATTAATTCTTATATCAATTTGTAGTATTAAGAGGGCTAAAGCTATAGGATGTTTAAGTTCAACAGCAAAAACATAAGTTTTCACACAAAAGGTTATAGTTTGTTTTGATGGTTCTCATCTATTGCATTGTATCATATTGTTACTTTAAATATATTGTGTTATCTTGATTGTTACTTAAATTTTTATTGTATCGGATCGTTAAATCCATCGTTACGTAACGACGAAAAGAGTCACCTTATGAAACGACCGATTTGGTGTGATCGCGTCGTTCCTTTATTTTATTTTTCTCATCTTGCCCTTCCATATTATTAAATAATCATATTTTATCCTAATACCATACCTTTTCATATAATAATTATACCTCGTACCTATTTTTTCTTTATAATATTGCAAATTTATTATTCATATTGTTGGTGCATGACATCATGAAACGATGGAAAATAATACAATCTATCCAAACATTACAGTGACATCAAAATGATATAGTACAATATAATACTATACGATACATTATGAAACGATACGTAACAACCATCCAAACAAGCTATTAAAGACAAATAAATTTATCACCCCCCCTATTCTAGGTTTAAAAAAAAGGCAGTACGGTGCACAAAGCGTCCCGCATTCACGTAGGGTCCGAGGAAAGACCGCATCCCAAGGGATATAATGTGATAGCCTACCCTAATACAAGCATTAGTGGCTAATTTCATGGCTCGGACCCCTGAGGCCCTGACCTATTCTAGGTAGAACTATTATAAAATGAATGCACAAATAGTTAGAAGTTGGTACACAACTTGAGCAAATTTAAAGTTTTTTTAACTACAAACACATGAATAAGGTGATCAGAGAGCCTCCTTATCTTCATTTAAGCCCATAGGTTTCACTTTATGAGATAAAGCATATAAGGTAAACAAAGTCATGTGAATTAGGCCTAAAACCAAAATGACCAATTCTCAGATCAAGGCAAAACACCAACCTCATACCATAACTTTCTCTCATATCATGCAAAAATCTGAGTATAAAGCCAATGGCTTAGGATTTACAGTTGTTGAGAAGATGGCTGCGAATAATCCTCTCGTTGAGATAGGTAGCAGAGGAACCGTTGGATCCCTCGTGTTACAAGAAATTGAGTACTTCAGCAGGCTGCAACTAAACCATCACAACAGCACGCAGAAGCCGCGTCAAGTTTCAGAACTGGCTTCTACTAACAGTCACTCTAGGCCAAAGCTTGGATCGTTGGTTACGAATCCCAAAAAGAAAAGACGGCGTTGTAAGCTGATGCCGAGCATGTGTTCAATGGTAGAAGTTGCAGAATGTAATCCACCAACTGTAATTTCAAGATTCACTTACAGGAATCTAAAGGCTGATATTTGAAGCTTTGCGTAATTAGACCGCGTTCTCAGATAGTTTTGTGAAACCAAGCTTCTTCAGGCTATTTTTTATAGGATTTGCCCAAGTTCTGTCCATACTTCTGCATTTTATGTCCACAATTTCTACCATGTAAGGTCCCTTTCTGTCTGTTTTCTGGCTAATAGGAGTTCCATCAACTGAAGTATTTTCTGATTCTAGTATCGGAACTTGATGTGTTTTTCTACTGTAGTGTTTCGTCTTCCTGACAAATTCAGGGCTTTTACTATTATTATGTTTTGATGTCCCGCTGCTGCTTGCTTCATCGCCTGATGTTCTTGGCTTCATTCTCTTTGGACTGGTCGCGCTACCAGGAATGAAACCACAAACACTAGGAGACTTATTCTTGGATGACGTTGGCGTCTGAGAATCAGGTTTCTTGGAATCTAATTCTCTTGACATCAAGGCACTGACTTTACCAGTAGTTCCCACTTTAACAGAACCTCCACCGACCTTGATCGCTTCTAATGTTTGGGCCATGCTTTTCAAATTTTCCAGGATTGATCTAGCAGATATTTAGTTGCACCCTGTAAGACAATAGCAAGCAGAGCACGCGTAAGAAAGTTGGTATGATGGGATGAGCTACATAGCCTAGATTAACATGAAATCATGGTCGGCATAAATTTCGTTGCTTCTTCCAATTTTTTGATTTTCCATACATATATACACTATTATGAACAGCATCTAAAAGAGCTAAGGGGAGATTGAGAAATACAGCTCCTCCAGACAGAGGCGAAGCGAGGAAATGAAGGTTATGAGGTTCGGGATTATAGTACGTTTTAATTTACTGGTATCTAAATTAATAGTTCGTACACATTCAATATATTTTTAAGACAAATACAGGTTTTGGACAAAAGCTACTGGGTTTCGCCAAACCCATCGCCAAAGAGCTAGCTCCGCCCTACCTCCAGATAAATGTCAACTGTATTATTTGCAATGTAAAGGCAAACAGCAACAGCATATAGTAATTGGAGGGCGTAGAAAAGATACAATTTCAAGATAATAGTGATTCGGAAACCACTATTATACTCACCAGAACATAATCTTCACTTCACTGCAAATTCTACTAAAATGTCAGCCAAGTTCATCAGAAGTTTGAAAAATCACAACATGCGGGGAGACAATGGATTCTTTAGTAGGAAAGTACGCGACTGGGAAAAACTTCTATCTCATCCAGTTCTGATTTGCTTAGACAAAAAGGAGAGTTATTTTACTTATATTATATTTACAGCTAAGATATATGAATATGCTATCGATAGAAAAAAAATCAAACACGAGTACCCAATTACACCTATCATCATAACTGAGAAAGCAGACAGAGTATATAACAAAATTGATATCTAACTGTAGATGAAGTATAGAACATTGAAATCTAACTCTCAGAGCTGCACAGTCAACCATCTTGGTATCGCACTATCGCTAATATTTGAACTAACATTAAGAGGCTTAAAAAGGGTAAAGGAGCAGATCTAAACTGAAAAGTTCTGTTCAGATTTCTCAGATTTACCAACAAAAGAATGTCTACGCCCAAAGGATTGTCCAGATTCGATCATTTTCAGCTAAAATCTTCTCGTAATAGAAAATAAAGTTTAACCAGCTGATCCATGGATATTAACTAGCAGGGTTAGGTTGGAGAGAGTAGTAGAAACAAACAACAAGTACGCCTCAGTCCCAAACAAGTTGGGGTCAACTGTATAAATCATCACTGACCCCCGTAACTTCATTTAAACTCATCTTATGCCTATATTATGCAAATAGATATAAAAAGTATTAGAAGTTATGTATATTTTATAACCAAATAAATCTCTGAAAGGCTAAATCACTCATAGAAGGAATAGTGCAAACATCTAAAACACGTTCTCAACTATTATTACCAGAAAACAATGGCTGATGGAAATTGAATTCGCCAGTGCAAGATAACAGTGAAACATAAACCGGATTAGTCAATGTTGCGCAAACTCTCCAAAATATTGCCGCACCGTGTCGGATTCTCCGAAAATACACTGCTTTTGGAGAATCCGACACGCACCCGCTGACATTTTCGGAGAGTCTCGAGCAACATAGCGATTAGTCCTTTCGTTTCTACTCAATCGCCATCTTCTTCATCTGTACAGCTTAAAATCTGTCGTTACTGGACAGCACCACAACTATATCCCCACCCCACCCCACCCCACCCCGATCTATCCGCAAAAGGAACAAAAAAGAACTATCAAAATAGGGAAAAACCATGTTTTGCTTAAAATATCCAACAAACTTACCCCTGTTTGGCCATACATTTTCCCAAATTTAATTTGAAATTTATTTTCAAATCCCATGTTTGGCCATAAATTTGACCCACATTTTGGCCAAAACTCAAATCACATATTTGAAATCTCAAATTCAGCTAAATTTGGGCCAAATTTCCAAAACTTGGGAATTATATACATGTTTTCCCAAAATAAAGTTAAAAAATATGTTTTGAAATCGTATGTCCAAACACATTTTCATCTTCAAACCAAACTTCACCCAAATCAGATTTTTCAAAATAAATTTTGGATCTATGGTCAAACGCTAACATCACGATGAGAGCAAAAAAGGATTGACATAATGCAACATAGTAGACAGTAAGTCAAACCAAAAACTCAAATTTTGTTTTGACTCTGAAACTTTTAAAGCGCAAAATTTTAAGTTAGTAGCTGTGAAGAATTATGCAACCTTTACTCTCCTTTTTTAATGACAATAAGTGCAAAATTGAGCAGAAATATATGTTCTCATAAGTTTCTAGCAAAAATAACTAGAATAGATTCTCGGCTGAGATAAAAGACCCTTGGTGGAACGTAGCAAGCTATGTTGCTCGGACTATCTAATATTTTCGCTAGGTGCATGTCGGATCCTTCAAAAGTAGTGTATTTTGGAGGATCCCGGACATTTTGGAGAGTGCGAATCCCAGTATAGTCCCACAAGTGGGGTCTGGGGAGGATAGTGTGCACGCGGACCTTACCCCTACCTCAGTGGGGAGCCAGGGGAGTTTGAACCCAAGACCTCTTACATCAAACTTGAAGCTGTCAATCGCTAGACTACTGAGCTGTTTTGTTGCAAGTGGTGTCACTTTTAACGCTTTTATCTTGTATTTCTGTTTTACTTATTATTTATATATATATAAATAGTAAAAAATTCGACGAAGCGGTATCCCGTGACACCGCTTGGGTCCATGTAAATCCGCCTCTGCCCTACCTAGAAGGTAGAGAGGCTGTTTTCGATAAATCCTCGGCTCAAGGAAAGATGAAGCGAAAGCAGTGGTAACAAGCAGTAACAACAACAAGATAATAAGAAAACGAAAGCGAAAGGAACAATATGTAGTAGTAGAAATCTAACAAGAGGAACCCAAAATTAGAAAACACAGAAAAATTCAAACTTTATGAAGTCAAATGAATAGATAGATCTAAAACTATGTGATCACAATGTACTAAATCAAAAGATAGGTGATAACAAAGTTCATAATTAAGATTATGATTAGAAATTTACCAGGAAAGTGGCAAATGGAGCTCTTCAAAAGTGTCAAGAGAAAATGAGTCACAAATAAAGATTGTCAAACAAACCCCACAAGAACATATGAAAGCAAGAGTAATGCAACACCGACCAGTCCATCAGCAAAAGCAGTACTATAAATTTATTACTATAAAGGGTCGTTTGGTTTGAATATGTCTTATGCTGGGATAAATTATGCTGAGATTAGTTATACTGGTATTGTTTTTATCCGTTGTTTGGTATGTTGTATTAAAAATGACAATTGCATAATTTCTAAGAAGAAGGTATAAGTTATCTCGGCACTAATTACCACACCCCGACAAGGTACTATAAGTTATTCCTGTACTAATTTTAATCTCGGGATAAAAGGGGTCGTTTGGTTGGAATATGATTTATGCCGGTATAAGTTATGCCGGTATAAGTTATATTGGGATAAGTTATGCTGGGATTAGTTATGCTGGGATTGTTGTTTATTCATTGTTTGGTATGTTGAATTAAGAACGACAATTGCATAATTTCTAAGAAGAAGGTATAAGTTATACCGGTGCTAATTACCCCACCTTCTATAAGGTATAAGTTATCCCAGTGTTAAAATTAATACCGAGATAACTTATACCTGGTTTGCTAACCAAAGAGAGAATTAAGGTGGTATTAAATTTTTATATCACCCTTATACCTTCTTATACCTCGTACCAAACGACCCCTTATAGTACCAAGTTTGCTAACCAAATAAAGTATTAAAGTGATATTAAAATTTTATACCAGTACTATATCTACTTATACCTCGTACCAAACGACTAATTCACGGGAGCTCAATTGACTTATATTTTCAATGATTTTGTGTCAATTTCAAGGTATCTTGTGCTAAATGACGCACCAATCTCTATGTTTTTTAACTTGTGATGGGGCCTATTTTGGGCAACGTATCTGAATGGTCAAACGAAGAAGATTTTAGAGGCGATATCTGACAGGTTAAGCTCCCCTTTTGATTATGTTTTTGGCTTATTTTATTCGTTTTCTGGTTCTTGAACGTGACTTGTATTTACTATTCCTGTGTGACATAATATATACTGTACTTTGGTATGAGTATATACATTATTTTGTTAGAAGGAAAAATACATCGAGGCCATAATAAATTAGATACGTTTTGCTAGTTTCATACTTAATTTATGAGGTATTTATGCACTATAATTTTTTATGCTTTACTCTCTTTGTAACATGTGAGAGCTAACAGCTTGTTTGGATGGTTGTTACCAGTTGTCTCTTATTGTATTGTTATCACAAAACAATATTTGTTTTGATTATTTATTTATGAATTGTATCGTATTGTTAAATGTATTGTTTCGGGATAATCAAAAACCCCATTTTATGAAACAACCGATTCGATGTGGTGGGATCGTTTCCTATTTTCTTTTCCAATTATGCCCTTACTTATTTCCATAATTCTATTTTATCATTTAATTATTTTTTATTTTAACTCCAATCTCCAACTTATTGACATACTTTGTCTTCTTCCATCTTTTCTAGAGTTGGTTTTCTCCGTTCTTTTATCCAAGTCTCCATTCGATTCTTTATCTATTTCCATCGTTTTAATTTTTTTTTTTTTTGCTAATATTAGTTAATCTTTTTTTTTCTAGGTTTTTGCTCTTGTTTCCAAGCTACGTGCTTAATGATGAATTAGCAGAAAGATGTTTTCTTAAATTACTTTTACTTGTAATTCTTAATAAATTTTATATAAAAAATTATTGGGGGTATTTTGGTGAATTTATCTATTACAGTACAAAACGATACAGTCAAACCAAACAACAAAAATGTTATTTAACAACAGTAAACGATACAATCTATTCAAATATTGTATCCATAAAACGATACTATACAATACAATACAATATAATATATTATAAAACGATGGGTAATAATGATCCAAAAATAGTGTAAAAAAGCTATCAACCTTTTTGCCCGTCTGAGTAGGTATGTGCTAAAGTAAGGAATTGAGATGGAGCAAAAACCCTAGCTAACGAGGGAGAAGAGAGGATGAGAGCAGTTATCTGAAAGAGAAGCTAAAATGAATGAAGCAGTAAAATGAATTCTCTGTCATTCCATCACTTGTACAGCATATATATATATATATACATGTCTTACCAACTAATATAACCACCTAACTAACCAATCAATCACTTCATTAGCTACTAACTAACTAACTAATCCGGTAACACATAAATAGACCAAACAACCCTTGCACTCAGGTTGCTCCTTTTATCTCAACACTCCCTCTCAAGCTAGGTGGTATGAAGACATCAAGTACCCCTAGCTTGGACATCAAATACTCATGTTTCACTCGGGTTAGACCTTTGGTTAGAATATCTGCTAGCTGCTCCTTGGTTGCTACATATTCTGTTTGCACCAGACCATTCTGTATTTTATATCTTATAAAATGACAGTCTATCTCAATATGTTTAGTTCATTCATGAAACACTGGGTTGCCAGCTATTTGAATTGCTACTTTGCTGTCAGTGTAGATGTTCACATGAAGATCAACTACTATACCAATATCCTTGAACAAACTAAGTATCCAAACCAATTCAGCGACAGTTGATGCATTGCTTCTTTACTTTGATTCTACAGAGCTCCTAGAGATGGTGCTTTGTTTATTTGACTTCCAGGATACCAAAGAGTTACCATACTTGATGAAGAAGCACGTCACTAACTTTCTAGTAAGAGGGCAGGCTGCCCAGTCTGCATCATTGTATGCTGTGATGGTGTTTCTTCGTATGCTAGATAGAAGTATGCCTTGTCCTGGCTGACCCTTCACATATCTGACTATCATTTGAGCATCTTCTATAGTGATATTTTTGGTTTCTGCATAAATTGGCTTAGTGTCTAAACACTAAAAGTTATATCTGGTCTTGTGATAATTAAGTAGAGTAGCTTCCCTAGCAGTCTTTGGTACTTACTGATGTTTGTTAAGACTTCATCATCCGTTGCATTAGGACTGCAGTGTGCTCACCATATTCTTTGGTGGTTAACTTGATGTTGACCTCAATAGGTGTTGCTGCAGGTTTTGTAGCTCCCAGCCTAAGCACAGAAATTAGCTCTAGTGTGTATTTCATTGGTGCATTAGAATGCCTTGTTGTGCCCTGGCAAACTCAATGCCACGAAAACATTTAAGTTTTCCTAAGTCTTTTATCTTGAATGCCAGCTGAAGCTTAGTCTTAATCTCAGTTATTAGTGTCAGATTAGGTCCAGTGATGAGCATATCATCAATATAGACCAAAATGATTATGATGTGTTTGCTTGACCCTTTTACAAACAAAGAGTGATCATGTTGACTCTGCATGAAGCCAAACCTCAGTAGTGCTTCATATAGCTTGGCATTCCACTGTCTTGGTTCCTGTTTGAGTCCATACAAGGATTTCAAGAGTCTACATGCTGGTCTGGTCTCCCCCTGACTCTGAAATCCTTTTGGTAGAGTCATATAGATCTCATCATGTAAGTCTCCTTAAAGAAAAGCATTGTGCACATCAATCTGATGAATGTGCCAACGCTCTGAGGCAGCCACAGCTAGAATTGTTCTGATAGTAACCATCTTGACCACTAGGCTAAACGTCTCATGATAATCAATGCCTTCCTGCTGGTTGTAGCCTTTGGCCACAAGCCTAGCTTTAAATCTTTTCACCTTTCTTGTAGCTTTGTACTTCACCTTGTAAATGCACTTGCAGCCAATAGGCACCTTTCCTTCAGGTAAAGAGACCACATCCCTGGTGTGATTAGATTCCAAGGTAGCAATTTTTGCCTGCATAGCATCTACCCACTTAGGATCTTAAACAACCTCTTCAATGGTTGTAGGCTCCAATAATGGAGAAGGAAACCAGATATGCCCGATACTTATATGATAGTCCATCATAAGACACATAATTGGAAATAGAATAAGGAACAGAGTTGTGCCCTGGCAGTGACACAAAGTGTTTCATCCAGATGGGAGCCTGCTTTGTCCTTAAAGATCTTCTCAGAACAATGGAGTTCTGGTCAAGGGAAGGCAATGAAGAATGCACCACTTATGATGCAGGATGTTGCTATAGAGGAGACTCATGTCTTGAGTCGTCATCCTCATGCCTGGAGCTAGTATGAGTAGAAAATGATGGGAACTGCTCTTCACTATAAGTAGATGAGCCAGGAGGCAAGAAAATATGATGTGCTGGGGTTGAAGTGTCTTTGAAAGGAAATATGTGTTCCCTGAAGGGGACATCCCTGTTGATGAAGAAGCAGCGACTAGCAAGATCCAATAGAACATAGACTTTCTGAGTATCAGAAAAAACTATGAGAACAGTTGGCTTGGCCCTATAAAGAAATTTGTCTGGTTCATGAACTTGCTTGGCATAACACAAGCAGCCAAGGGTTCTCAGTTGCTCCAGAGTAGGTGCTCTACCATATAGCTATTCAAAAGGATAAAGACCATTAAGAACAGAAGATGGCATCCTATTGATTGATGATGGATACTGCTGCAAGCACACAATGGCCGCAGTACTTGATAGGAATATTAGCTTGAAACCTTAAAGTTCTTTTGACTTCCAAAATGTACCTGCACTTCCTCTCAGCAACTCCATTTGATGAAAGGTATATGCACATGTCTTTGATGGATAATGCCATATTTCTGAAATAGGGTGGCACAAGTACAATTGACAAACTCATGGCCATTTCTAGACCTGACTGCTTTCACTGTTTTGTCAAACTGATTTTGAACAAATACAACAAGTTGAACAAGTACAACACACACATCAGATTTGAGCTTCAGAAGAAATAACCAAGTCATCCTAGTGAAATCATCAACAAATGTCAAAAAATACTTATTACCATCAAAAGTGGCACATTTATATGGACCCCATACATCAAGATCTTATAGATCAAATGCGATAATACTTTTAATACAACTAGAAGGGAATGGCAACCTGGTTTGCTTAGCATAGGGACATACACTACATTTATTGATAGTGTTAGTGATACTTGCTAGTTTGGCGGAAAATAATTTTCTAAGGACTATATTGGATACATGTCCTAATAATTTATGCCACAAGGCAACATCAATATCAGTGTCACCATGTCTTGACTTTATTCCAGTAGCAGCTAAAGAGACTGCAGCAAGCTTCTTGACACCATGTCTCTGCAGGAAGTATAGACCATCTCTTTCCCTACCAATCTCCCTCACCCTGCCACTAAAGAGATCCTGAACACACAGAAATCAGGATAAAAATAGGCAAAGCATCTAAGATCTCTAGTCACTTTGGAGACTGATAATAAGTTGAACTTGAACTGTGATACATAGAAAACTTCTTTAATAGCATTTCTGTTTGAAATATGATTGTCGCCAATGTGAGTTACTTGAGTGATATCTCCATTAGATAATAAGACTCTTCTAGGCTTAGAGGGTGCAATTAGAGAGGTCTTGGTCAGTAAGTTAACATCTGACATCATATGGTTAGTTTCCCCTGTATTAATAATCCATTATTGTGGGCTAGTAGATGCTAAAAGGGCAGTGCTAGTATCTACCACATTTGCTTGAGCAAAGGAAGTTAAATTGTTCAGGATTTGCATTATCTGATCATACCGTTCTTTGGTAAAAGGGAAAACACTTCCTTGAGCCTTGGAAGATGTACTTGCTGATCCCTGAACTTGTGTAGAAGAACAACCTGCTTGAACCTGAGGGGCAGTATGTCCTTGAGCCTGAGAATATTCAGCACTTTGACCCATAGTTTGTTGGTGAACATAATATGCAGGCATAGGATGCATTGGTATGTTCTGAGAGGCACGGTTAGAGTACATAGGCATAGTGTAACCAGGTTCTACCATTGCATTGTAAGCACCAACTCCCCCTTTCTTTTTGAACTTATAATCTGGTAGATAACCTAATATTTTGTACTCCCTTTGTTTCAGTTATGTGAACCTATTTTCTTTTTGGTCCGTTCCAAAAAGAATGACCCATTTCTAAATTTGGAAACAATTTAGCTTAAACTTCCAACTCTACCCTTAACGAGAAGCATTTATAACCATACAAATACTCTGGACCCCGTTTTGACTTGTTTAGGACCGCAAATTCTAAAAGTCTTCATTTTTTCTTAAACTCCGTGCCCAGTAAATAGGTTCACATAAATTGGAATAAAGGGAGTAGCAGTTTTATTTACTGTGGCCCTTCATCTTGCAAAACTCACACTGAATGTTGTAATTCTTCCTAACTTTGGATAGAAATTAGGCGTAGCACTATATAGTGCAATAGAGTCATAAGGATGTGTATTCACGGTGGGAGAAGGTCCTAATACTCCAGCAGAAGCAGGTACATCTCTTTGACTTTCATCATTCATGAGCATAACATATGCTTGATTCACTTAAGGTAGAGGTTTCATCATAAGGATTTGGCTACGAGCTTGTGAGTAAGAGTCATCCAAGACCATTAGAAATTGATACACCTTTTGTTTTCATAGGTGCACTACAAATTCCTTGTACAACCTATATATATATATATATATATATATATATATATATATATATATATATATATATACACACACACACACATGTGTTACCAACTAATATAACCACCCAACTAACCAATCAATCACTTCATTAGCTACTAACTAACTAACTAATCCGATAACACATAAATAAACCAAACTACCCTTGCACTCAGGTTACTCCTTTCATCTCAAAAATATGTTTCCTTAACGTACAACCAAATTTTAGTAGGAAAAATGTCAAAACTTACCCATATAGTTTGTGATTAGTCTTAAATACCCTTTGTTAACCTATCAGCTCACAGATGCTCTCGCCGCTAAAAAGCCAACCCATTTATGCCCCTATTTCTAACAATCCTCCAAGGTAGACCGTGGAGGTAACATGGATATGATGTTTGGTGGTGGTCCAAATATACCCCTGAACCCAGTTGTGAAGGTCCAAATATAGCTGCACATGACTTCCATCGTGTCAGTCAAATCAGATTCTTTCTACGGTATAAAATTATTAGCGGGAGGTCATATTTGAGACGATTTTAATATTACAGAGCATTTATAAAATTGTAAGTTAAACAAGGGTATATTTAAGACAATTCACAAATATTAGGATATGTTTGAACCTTTATCCTTTTTAGCATTACTCCATTTTGCCTTTTTTTTTTTTTGTTGTTACTTAGGAAAATACTAATATCAGAAATAGTTTCCCTATCTGATACAAGGTAGGGGCAAGGTATATATACACCTCACACTTCGTAGATTATACTTGTAAGATCACACTGGGTATATTGTTGTACATTGAAAAACACTAAACAGAAAGCATGTTAGTTTAAATTTTTGAAGCTAAACTTTATTTCTTACTATTTGAGTAATTAATTCACTCAAAACTTTTATTTGACTTAGAGAAACATTTTCATTGTTTTCCTTTTCAATCATTGAACCAAACAATAGAGCAAGGAGTCGTTCGTCAGAAAATAAGTTATCCGAGATTAATTATCTCGGGATTGTTATCCCACTCTTTCATAAAAATAAAAATAATACTATAATCTCAGAATTAGTTGCTGCTATTTATCTCATTCAAATATGAGATAAACTCAACTTAAATTTAATTCCGAAATTAATTATTTTTATAAAAGAGTTCAGTGAAATAAAAATGTGACAAAAAAATTGGCTCCACACCAACTGTTTCCTGAGAGCAGATCTCCATTTCCTTTCAAAATTTCCCATCTGCTCTTTACTTCTTTGCTTCCCTTTGTAGCAAAACCCAACTTTCTCTCTTCACTCTCACAATTTCAAATTTCTTCTGTTCCCTTCTCTACTTCCATTATGCCTCACTAACAGTGACCTCCAAACACACACACGCACACACACATTGTAAAAATCCAATCTTTTCAATCAAGATTCAGTAAAAAATGGCTTCAACAGTTCCCAAATCTACAAAACCTTCAAAACCCACAAACCAATTTTCTTCCCATTTAGCCATGATTGAGCTGAAGCAAAGAATCCTTATATCTCTCTCTAAACTCTCAGATAGAGATACCCATCAGATCGCCGTTGAGGATCTTGAAAAAATCATTCAAACCCTATCAAACGACGGCGTTTCAATGCTCCTCAACTGCCTTTACGACGCCACTAACGACCCTAAACCCGCCGTTAAAAAAGAATCCCTACGACTCCTCCCTACCGTATGTACTTCACATAGCGATTCTGCTGCCACCCATTTGACCAAAATTATAGCTTGCATTGTTAAAAAGCTGAAGGATGCTGATTCGGGTGTTAGGGACGCGTGTCGCGATGCGATTGGCTCGTTGTCCTCGATGTATTTGAAAGGAGAGAGTGATCAAAGTGGGGTTGCATTGTTTGTGAAGCCATTGTTTGAGGCAATGAACGAGAATAGTAAAAGTGTTCAGAGTGGTGCAGCTATGTGTATGGCTAAAATGGTGGAATGTGCTTCCGAAACGCCTTTATTGGCTTTTCAAAAGCTTTGTCCAAGGATTTGCAAGTACCTTAACAATCCTAATTTCATGGCTAAGGCTTCTTTGTTGCCTGTTGTGTCAAGCTTATCACAGGTTCTCTTAAAGCAGCTACTCCCTTTCGATACAATATATGTGACATAGTTTGCATTTTCACGGAGTTTAAGAAAAAAAATGAAGACAGTTTGAAATTTGTCGTTGTAAACATGTAACTAAAACTTATGACCTTAAACATGCCATAATATTTGTATGACTACAAAAGCTTCTTGTTAATGATAAAATGGGAAGTGCAAACTTTTTTAGTTTCAAAATATAGAAGCGTGTCATTCTTTTTTTGGAATAGAGTAATAAGGAAATAGTGTCACATAGACAGGAACTAAGGAGTATTTTGTTTACCTTGAGATTGCTACATGTTTATTCATTTCGGGAATGTAGTGCTATATTCTTGATATTAAGTTGAAGCCAGTGAACTTTGTGCTAGTGTTGCTGGCCAAATATAAGTAATAAATAAGTAAAAGCGTCATTTTTCTAATAGCTTAAGCTTTATGTGAGATAGCTCACATAATTTAACATGTTAAATCTCAATGCCGCGCATCATCGGAATATTTTCCCGTATTTGGTTCAAAAGCATCAGCCGGCACGTGAGGGCCTGTGTTGCAGACTTGAAACGAATAAATAAAAGTTTCCTTTCTCCAACAATTTAAAGCTTTTAGACCAGGGGTTCACACAGTTCAACACTGGCTTGCTTTAAAATGTATCTGTTTGCTGTATGTCACTTTTGACACTCAAAGTGAGTAAGATATTTTGATTTTTGTATAAATGATGTTTAGCTACAAAATGACAAATCAAATACCATTACCTTTTTGTGATAAGAAAACCAAATACACTACCTAATCGCCTTCAGTACAATATAGAAAGAATGACTATAGGCTTCTTGGGAGAACAAAGAAAGCCAAACTAGAGTCTTGTGAAAGACTTGGGGGTTGTTTGGTTACCAGGATGGGATAGACAAGGATATCTCATGTGATTAGCTATCCCATCTTCTATATTAGATAATAGCTAATCCCACCATTTTAGTACAAATCCCGGGACTAACTAATACCCATAATCAAGCGCGGGATAAAATAATCCTGCATTTTATCCCGAGATTGTTATCCCTTATCCCACCAGCCAAGCGACCCCTTAAGGTTATATGGCGCTTCTTATGTAGTGTGCATTTAGTGCTCCATGAGGAAATTGTTATTTCCATGCTCAATGTGCCTGCTTGAAGATTCTATTTTTCTAGAACTGTTTCATGTCATTATCATATGAGGTCAAATGCCTCTTTTTGAGGAAGCAGCCACTTGTCAGTTATTATAAACAATAACCTGATATTTGTATTGTGCAAATAATTAAGGTAGCATTTCTGCGTCTTTCTTGGTTCTCAAAGCACTTTCACCTCTCTGAACTTGTTTAACAATGATGATTATTAGTCTGATTCAGTTGGTTTCCCCCATCTGCATGTATCTTAGGAGTGCATTCTAATATTTATTGTTGTGCACTAAGCATAATTTGAACATGTAGGTGATGATCAGGCATAAGTATGGGTATAGATAGATCTAAAACAACTAGAGGGATGAATTAGGTCTAGAAAAGCAAAAACACCGTGAGAAACATTTGATAATGTAGTTAGCCAAGTGATAATTTTGGAAAGGCTGTGCATTCTAGGATAAGATTTCTTGAAGTGGAAAGAAGGATTTAAGGTCAAACATTGAGTGGAAGAATGCCCTGTCGTTTCCTTAAAATATACCCTTAAATTAAGATGGTGTGAAAAAAAAAGAGGGCCCCCAAATTTGTGAAATTCTTTAGAAATACATTCAAATATTCTACTGATGCATGGATCAATCAGATCAAGTTATGTTGAAATGCTGCTTTGTTCTTTTCTTAATTGTTGCATAGGGCATAAGCATCACATCAGAACAATAAATTGAGATAACGAACAGCTTCAAATTTGTCTTTCTTTGTGCATTCTATTTGGCATCATATATAGAACAGCTTCAAATTTGTCTTTCTTCTTGTGCGTTCTATTTGGCATCATATATAGAAAACTTAAGTCATCTTTAAAGTGGTTGTGGTGATATTTAAAGCCTTCAGAAACCATACTACTGCAGGTAGGGGCCATAGCACCGCAAAATTTGGAACCTTTATTGCAGACCATTCACGAATGCCTCAGCAATTCGGATTGGGCAACTCGTAAGGCTGCAGCTGATACATTAAGCGCCTTGGCGTTGAATTCAAGCAACTTGGTAGCAGGGGGAGCCACTTCCACTTTAACCGTGCTTGAAGCTTCTCGGTTTGACAAGGTACCTTCATGTAGTAATGCTTTAACATAGTGTTTGGGTAATTTCATAGATTATTTTTGAAGGGTACTATAACACTAGTTTGGTAAAGCTTGGTCAACAATATCGAGAATCATGACTAGCCAGTGTTGCCCATAAGAGAGTTGAAATGATTCAAACCTTGTATGAGTTTGATGCTGAAGGCCAAATTAGACGGTGCTAAAGTTGGTGGGTGAACAATAACACCTCTGTTGACACGATTATTGCGGAGCATCTCAAACTTGAATAAATAAAAAATAAACTTAATTTTGACTAAACAAAATGAAAAAGTGAATAAGATTAGAGTTATTCATATCTTTGAATATGAAGTTTGCGAATAGATTCTAACTCTATGCTAAATGTTAATTTAGTGCCGGCACTCAACTTCAGCAAATATATGTTATTTGTATGTCATTATAGGTAATTTTGTTCTAGCTAATTAAAATGTAATTGGCTTTTCCAGATAAAACCCGTGAGAGATAGTATGCTGGAGGCATTGCAGCACTGGAAGAAAATTGCAGGGAAAGAAGATGGAGCCACAGACGATCAGAAAGCTTCAAGTCATGGTAAGCCGGGAAGCGTGTAATTTTTTATATGGTATAGATTTCCTTCCTGCTTTAAATGGAACTATCATTTCAGCTGGCGAATCCTCTGAATCTACGGGATCGTCAGAAAAGAAGGACCTCCTAAATGCTGGTGAGTGGAATGAGGCTTTGGTCAAGGACTCATTTATGGAACTTTTTCCGATAATTCTATTTCCTAACTCAGGCTAGCAACTTTTCTGATAAAACAGTGGGCATATTAAAGAAGAGAGCTCCAGCATTGTCGGACAGAAAATTGAACCCAGAATTCTTTCAGAAACTTGAAGAAAGGAGTTCAGGTGATTTGCCGGTGGAAGTGGTTGTCCCTCGTCAATGTCTTAATGCATCAAATGCACCAACTGAAGTAGAGTCTGAGTCAGACAAAGCAGAAACAGGACAGAGAATAATGAGGAAAAGCCAGCTGGATGCCGGGTACAGTAACACGGAGAGTCAAACTTCCGGAGTAAGTGGCAGAGAACATGATACTGTTGACGAGGGAGATCTGAATCAGAGGGAATCATCCAGTTGCCGTGCTGGTTTTGCAAAAAATTCTGGTCCATCTGAGGGATTTATGGCTAACAAAGGAAACTGGTTAGCTATTCAAAGGCAATTGTTACTTCTGGAGAAGCAACAAGCTCATCTGACAAATATGTTGCAGGTTCGCCTATTTAGTTAGTTTTCTTATTTTTACAATGGTTTCACTAGCCACTTTTCTACCAACAGATCTCCCCAACTGCAGGATTTCATGGGCGGATCTCATGGTAGCATGGTGGCTCTTGAGAACAGAGTACGTGGCCTTGAAAGAGTTGTTGAAGACATGGCACGTGATTTGTCGCTTTCAGCAGGTCGAAGAGGTGGTACTACTTTTACGGCGAGATTTGATGAATCTCATAATAGGCCTCTTGGGAAGTATAATAGCTTCCATGATTACTCCAGCACCAAGCTAGGTAGAGGTAGTGAAGGGAGCATCTCATTTGGCGAAAGGTTTGTGCCATCTGATGGTAATTCTTCGGGCATGAGGGGAAGGAGCCCACCAGGGAGATTGGATAATCCTGATGCTTGGGACTTTCATGCATATGGTAAGAATGGGCAATTGGGCTCTAGGAGAGGTTTAGGTGGTGGGCACATGGACGCTAGGTCGTCTAAACCAGAAAACGAGATAGATCAGGCTGGCACCAGGAGAGGGTGGGCCAAAGGAGCGGGACCCGTTAGGTTTGGCGAGGGACCTTCTGCCAGAAGTATCTGGCAAGCTTCAAAGGATGAAGCAACTTTGGAGGCAATCCGTGTGGCTGGTGAAGACAATGGAACTGCTCGAGGCGCTAGAGTAGCTATTCCAGAATTAGAGGCTGAAGCACTAACAGATGACAACATCGTGCGAGAGCGTGATCCGGTTTGGAATTCCTGGACCAATGCAATGGATGCATTTTCTGTGGGTGATATGGAATCAGCTTTCTCTGAAGTTCTGTCTACTGGAGACGATTTCTTGCTTGTGAAGCTGATGGATAGATCAGGCCCAGTGATCGATCAACTATCTAATGAGGTGGCAAGTGAAGCCTTGCATGCTATTGCTCAGTTTTTTATGGAGCCAAACTTGACAGACATCTGTTTATCTTGGGTCCAACAGGTACAAATAAAATATCTCTGATGCCCTTTCTTGAGTTCATGTTAATAGATTTTTCTTCTTCCAGAGAAAGTTGTTTCCCTAGCAAAAATTTCTTGTAGTTTTAGTTGTCTTCTCGGGTTAGTAGGTAGACGTCATAGAGTTCCTCTGACAGAAACCTGTAGTTCCTCATCCTGATTCGTACACATAACTACAACCTCCTCTTACCTGATACAAGCAATCAAGTTTTGAATGGGAGCATTGCGGAGAGTCAAATTCCTAGCCTTCGTTGTGCCATGCAGAATCTGTTCATTTTGCACTCCAAGACCACATATAGCAACGAGCTTTTTTAAGCTACCTAGTTTGTAAACTCAGAATGGAGTGTATTTACCATTGAGTTTATAAAAACCGAAGGAGCTAAGGTGACTGATTAAACAACCCACGCATCTGCTCCCATCTCAAATGATGTGAATACATGCCTTGAAAGATAAGGTTGATGTATCAACCAACTGCTCCTTATCGTCGTACCGAGTTCACAATGACTTTGACGGCTAGGACACCATTATGGGACTACCTACAGAGTTTTCAAAGGCGAAAAGCCTAGGAAAACACTAAGCTTTGTGGCTTTAAGTGCAATGACGATTAAAACTTCGGTTTTACCGAAGAAAAAGCTGATGCAGAAAAAGATAAGAAATATGTATAGAAATAACTTTTTTGATAAGGAAAACTATAATTAAGATAGTAAATGTAGTTAAAAATGATGTCAATCAAGTTCAAAAAGATTTAGATATAAAGATGCGGTAATTTTTTTTTTTTTTTTGATAAGTAAAGATTTTATTATAACTGGTACCAAGATGGTACATAGAAAAAAAAGTACAGGACCAGAATACTACTCTTACTTAATTCATACTACATATTTTCTCCTAACAAGTGCAAAAAATCCAAATACTGGTCCGTCTCATCTAAAGAACTGCTATAACACCAGAAATACAAATTTTTAATACATTTGTTTTTGACTCTGGCAATCTGCAGTCTCTTTCCCTCAAAGCATGCTTTATTTCGCTCCAGCCATAATGTCCACATTATGCAGTTGGGAATAGTTTTCCATATTAGCTTTAAGCTTCTTTTCACTCTCTGGGATTGCCACATTTCCAGCAAGCTACTAATCTTCTGAGGTAGCACCAAAGATTGCCACTATGTTCAAGAAAATTTCCCAGCATTCTCTTGAAAATTTGCAATGCAAGAAGAGATGCTCAACTGTTTCCTCCTCTGAGTTGCAAAAATAACATCTACCGCACAGAGAAAACACTCTCCTCTGTAACTTATGCTGAGTTTGGCAGGCATCCCTAGCTGCTAGGCAACCAAAAAAAACTGCTTTCATAGGTGCTTTAGTTCTCCAAATCATCTTCCAAGGCCAGTTTAGAGTTCCCTGACTAGTTTGTTGTTGCAACATTTTGTAACAATTATTCACTGTGAATATGTTATCCCAGCTGCCGATCCAAATTAGCCTATATGTTTTGTGTTGATCTATTGAACATGAATTCAGAAGTTGAAGCAGTTCACAGAAACTATCCACTTCCCAGTCGTTCAGATTTCTTCTGAAAGTAACATTCCATCCTGATTCTGCTTTAAAACCTGCAACATAGCCCTCTTTATTCAACGCACAATTAAATAGATCTGGGGAAATGTGCTTTTGAAGCTCTCATTACCACACCAAATATCCAGCCAAAATTTAATCCTACTACCATTTCCCACCTCCAAACTAGTAATCACGGTTTTGAGTTCTAGTGATTAGTTTCTTTACAAATTTCTTTTTTATTATCTAATCACAGAAAAATTTACAACTTTTTGTTAACAATTAGTGTAATACTTTTTATTTATTGTCGAGAAACTTGTGGGTGATGAGGTCATTCCTTAGTGCCTTGGTACCTGGACTAAGGTGCCACTTAAGCGAGCGAAGCGCCTGATCTCAATCTCACCTAGCTTCATGGCTTAACTTATGTTGTATCTGAAATGCTTTTCTCTTGTACAACATAGAAAGGCAGTTTCTTGTGTTTTGATAGTGTGCCTTATTTTGTGTGCTTTTGATACATGTACTTAAACTTGGGCTACTGTGTGTTGAATGTTAATAATGAGGTAATGGGCTCGAAACATTATCTTCATGCTCACTCATTCAAAAAATAAGCCTCACTATCAAGAGAATTAAATGAAATCTATTCCATTCACTTTTGGGTATAAGCCTTCTACATTTAGCATTTCCTTCGGATTGAGCTCAAGTAAAATCATGACTTTCTACGTAACATGCTGATAAGTAGGACTCAATCTGTCAGCTTTCCCTTTAGTTTGCCGCTGGATTTCTCTAATGGAAAATTGTGCCTTGAACTGTTCATTTCATTGTCAATATTATGCGACTGAAAGAGCATCTTTACTGTATAACAGACAAATTATTCATATTTCACATTAATTTCTACAACTACATACTCCCTCTGTTCCAGTATATGTGAACCTATTTCCTTTTTGCTCCGTTCCAAAAAGAATGACCCCTTTCTAAATTTGGAAACAATTTAGTTTAAACTTACAATTCTACCCTTGATGAGAAGCTTTTATAACCACACAAATACTCTGGGCCCCTTTTTAACTTGTTTAGGACCACAAATTCCAAAAGTTTTCATTCAAACAGGTTCACATAAATTGGAATGGAGGGAATACTACTTTCTTCAATTGTTACTATCTGGTGCTTAACCACTTCAGATCTAAACCCATAAACCTCTATCATCAGCTAAGGCTTTCAAATGCTGTTCTCTGGTGAATTAATCAATTAGGAATATCGTGTCTGGACTGCAAGATAGTTCTATTTTTAGTTTGTTTAGCTTTATTTTTGGAAACACGTGTTTTCTTGTGTGCTGGAAGATTTAATCTTGGACGAGCCTTTCGTTTCCCAAAAAAAGAATTTCAAATCTGTACATGTTTTTCTAGAAAATAAAACAACTATTTTCCAGAAAACAATTGTTTCGTTTATAATAGAGCGGGCCTTAAAGTTTAATTATTTTCCACATCATTTTCTCTCTTTCCCCTCATAATCTGAGTCGAAATCCTTTGTTTCATCTGTGAAGTTTGTACCACTTAAACTGAAGTTTGATATATAATGTAATTAAGTGTTTATAGTTATACTGACTAAATTATGTCGTTTTTTTCCATTGTATTTTCAGTTGCTAGATATTGTCGTAGAAAATGGACCTGATGTAGTGGACATTCCTATGGAAGTGAAAAAAGAGCTGCTGTTTAATTTGAATGAAATTTCATCATCGGTAGACATTCCCGAGGATTGGGAAGGTGCAACACCAGAGCAACTGTTGTTGCAATTGGCATCTGCTTGGGATATTGATCTGCAAGAGCTGGAGAAGTAGCTGCCTTCTAGCTGGTTCCACCTGTTGCACGAAGTTATGTCTCGTGAATTTTCTCCTGTTCACCTTGGATAACATTTCTGCATTGATTGATATTTTGAGATTTGATGTAAATTGCGATGCTTTATTCTTCAAATTCATGTACTTGGGCAGTCTGCTTCGCTTGCAAATCACAATTTTGCTGTCATCTTAACAAAAATTGTGTCACGGATTGTTGTCGCAGCTTAATAGTAAAGTGGTCTGTGAAAGTTAAATAAGATTCATATATAACGTTTAGTAAAGGATCAACACGAAAGGGTGTGGTGGGATGGATGAGTTTCCTCCATCCTAAGCTAGAGGTCTCAGGTTTGAGCACGGGAATAGAGAAATTCCCGGTCCCCTTATATACTTGGTTACTACTTTTTTCTTTTATTTTCACACCCCTTTTCCCTTTGCAACGGTAAAGTTGTCTCCGTGTGACCTATAAGTTATGGTTCGAGCCGTGAAAACAGTAACTAATGTTTGCACTAGGATAGGTTGTTTACATCACGTCCCTTGAGGTACAGCCCTTCTCCGGCTCCTGTGTGAACACGGAATGCCTTGTACATCGGGCTGCCATCTTTATATCCAAATAGTTAGTTGACTTTGGTCATTGTAACCTAATTTATCCATTAAAAATATAAAATAAAATAAAAACAGTTATACTTAACATATAAATGTTCTTCATATATAGAGGAGGTGTCCATTTAACATTGATAGATTGAACTATGGTCATGTATCTTTGAATAAACTTGAAAAGTTACAGGACTTTAGTCATTGTATCTATATGCATCTTATGTACATTAGCCCCTTAAAAATGTTAAGTATATGTGTTAATACATAAGCATGGTCATGAAAGGCTATATTGTCCTAACACAATGTACAAAATCTGAAGAAACTTCACAAGAAAAAGTATTGATTATGCTTAGAAGGTTTTAGTGTTTTGCTGTATCAACATTAGCTTCATTGCTTTCAATAGTTTCAGTGTTATTTGCATTACTTTGCAATGGAGCTGGGGATTTGGAAGTGTCTTCTGCAGCTTCCTCTTCTTCCTTTTTCTTGTTCCCTGATAGATATGCCAAAGCAGTGACTACATCGCTGATCAACGGACGAACACTGGCTTCCTGTTGCAGACACATTGCTGCAATTGCTAGAGCTTGGTACAGTCCCTTCTTTGGGTAGTTCCCTTTCAGCATTGGATCTACCATTAAGTGAAACTTTTTCTTGTCTTTGAACAGTGGTTGTGCCTGCCAAGCAATTTGTGTTAGAGTTTAGCTTTAAGAGTCAAGTAAATCAGGCAAGTTGCGTGCTACAACAGGTCAAGATACATTGATGTCAGGGTATACAGTTTAACACACGGGTAAGAGTTTCCGTTGTGTGACAAGGAGGTCACCGGTTTAAGTCGTGAAAACATCCTCCGGTAGAAATGTAAGGTAAAAAAGGGCAGCCCGGTGCACTAAGCTCCCGCTATGTGCGGGTCCGGGGAAGGGCCGGATCACAGGGTGGTCTATTGTATGCAGCCTTACCCTGCATTTTTAAGAGACTTTTCCACAGCTCGAACCCGTGACCTCTTAGAGGTCACATGGCAGCAACTTTACCAGTTACGCCAAGGCTCCCCTTCCAGAAATGTAAGGTAAGATTGTGTGTATTAGACCCAATGTGGTTCGACCCTTCTCAGGATCCCGCACTAGTGAGAATTTTGTGCTCCAGACTGTCCTTTTTAGTGTATATAAGTTTGGAATGGTTCATAATGTTTCAACAATGTTTTAATTGGAAGTAAAAGTGTCACCTCATTGCTTAAGCATTTCATAGTGACAATGATATGTTGGAACTTACCCACTGAACAAGATTCTGTTCTGCACTTGGTTTTGAGGTGTCAATGACTCTTCTTCCTGTGATCATTTCCAAAAATACAACTCCAAAGCTGTAAACATCAGATTTTGTAGTCAATTGACCTGTGGAAGCATATTCAGGTGCACAATAACCATAGGTTCCCATGACCCTGGTGGACACATGACTTTTATCGCCCGTTGGCCCTAACTTGGCAAGTCCAAAATCAGAGAGCATCGGGTTGAAGTTCTCGTCTAGAAGTATGTTAGAGGCTTTAAAATCGCGGTAAATCACCGGAGGATTAGCTGTTTCATGCAAGTATTCAAGTCCTTTTGCTGCTCCTTCTGCAATTTTCATCCTTGTATTCCAATCAAGTGGTTTTTTTTCTGGACCAAGTTCTGCCAAACAAGGTGAATATAATTGGTAAACAATGTGAAAATAAAACTCAAGTCTCATGTTGGTGGTTATGTTGCGCGAACTTTCCAAAAATGTTGCTGCACCAGTGTCGGATCCTCTAAAAGTGCAATAATTTTGGAGGATCCGACATGCACCTAGCAACATTTCTGGAGAGTCCGAGCAACATAATTAGCGGCCTTGTATCATTAACAGTGCTAAAAAAGGTTGGCAAAAGGGCAGTCTGGTGCACTAAGCTCCCGCTATGCAGCCCAAGAAAGGCCTGAACCACAAGGGTCTATTGTACGTAGTCTTACCCTGCATTTCTGCAAGTGGCTGTTTCCACGGCTCTAACCCGTGACCTCCTGGTCACATGGCAGCAGCCTTACCAGTATCGTCAATGCTAAAAAAGGTTACTCGATGAACATGCAAAATTTCAAGTTGCATAAAGAAAGTAAGAAATGGGGACATATCAATATACATACCAAGAAGATGATCTTCTAGTGAACCATTTGCCATGTATTCATATACTAATATTCTTTGGTCTCCATCTGAACAATATCCTACCAAATTGACAAGATTAGGGTGATGAAGAAGACTTAATATCAGAACCTCCACAAGAAACTCTCTGGTTCCTTGAAAACCATTCCTGTCAAGTTGCTTCACAGCAACATCCTTAAATGAAAACAAACCAAAAAATACAAAAAATCAAGAAGAAGAAGTTAAACCTTTTGATATAATAATCATTTTGTCTTTCAAAGTTTGAAGCAAGTATATTATATTGGAGGTATAGAGGGTGTGATTGGTACGAAGGAAAATATTTTTAGAAAATAAGTCAACTTTTGGTGTTTGGTTGCGAGAAAATATTTTTTAAAAGTTCGACTTATGTCATACCAAACACACCCGAGGGAGAAAATCGAAGCGAAGAGAGTACCAAATTCTTGCTTTGAATGTGTCCCTTGTACACTCTCCCAAAACCACCTTCACCAAGCAAACGATCATTGTCAAAGTTTTGAGTGGCAAGTTTCAATTCTTGAAATGTGAAGATTTCAGCAGAAATGTTCCCTTTTCCAAGTTTTGCTATTTCTTCTGCTATGTACCTCCTTCTGCTGCTGTCTGCACACCAGCACAATGATGATTATGATGTGAAAGCTGGACAATTCAGGTCTCTTGGGAAGTTAATTGGTTTTAGAATAATAAAAAAGGTAGTTCGGTGCACGAAGCATTCCGCATTAATGCAAGGTCCGAGGAAGGGCCACACCCTAAGGGGTATGATGTAGGTAGCCTATTCTGATGCAAGTATCGGTTGTTGATTCCACGGCTCAAACCCGTGACCTATAGGTCACAGGGAGACAACTTTACCGTTGCTCCGAGGCTCCCCTTCGGTTTTAGAATGATAATGTCAAGAAAAGTTATTCAATGAACTTCAACATAAGCATTTCATTATGGTGATTTGACTATTTTTATGCAGGCTATCAACCTATCGTAACTGTGTTCAATGAACTTCCAACACAAGCATTTCATTATGGCGATTCCACTATTTTTATGTTGGTTGTCAACCTATCGCAACTTTCTTCAATGAACTTTCAATACAAGCATTTCACATGGTGGTTCGACTATTTTTATGTTGGCTGTCAACCTATTACAACTTTTTTCAATGAACTTGCAACACAAGCATTTCACATGGTGGTTCGACTATTTTTACGCCGGTTGTCAACCTATTGCAACCCCTTTCAATGAACTTCTAACACAAGCATTTCACATGGATATGTTGGTTGTCAACCTATTACAACTTTTTTCAATGAACTTGCAACACAAGCATTTCACATGGTGGTTCGACTATTTTTACGCCGGTTGTCAACCTATTGCAACCCCTTTCAATGAACTTCTAACACAAGCATTTCACATGGATATGTTGGCTGTCAACCTATCACAACTTTTTTCAATGAACTTGCACCACAAGCATTCACATGGTAGTTCGACTATTTTTACGCTGGTTGTCAACCTATTGCAACCCTTTTCAATGAACTTCTAACAACAAGCATTTTCATATGGGAATTCTACTATTTTTATGCTGGCTATCAACCTATCGCAGCGCCCCTTTTTTTTCCGTCTAGACTTGGGACCGGCTAATTAGCTAAGCACACATAAGCCTAGTTTTTCAAAACAAGCATTAATATGATTAATTTATGTTTTTTGGGTAGGATCATGAATACGAAAGGCAATGTCTTTTTTATTGATAAAAGAACAATAACAACAAACCCAGCGTAACCCACGAGTGGGGTCTAGGGATGGTAGTATGCAGGGACGGACCTAGAGCATAGAATATGGGTTCCTGGGAACCCAGTAACTTTTGCGTAGATCCTGTATTTGTATTAACAAATTCACTAAATATTTGTAAATATATAATTGTGAACCCAGTTATTATTGCATATTAATCTGAAATTACGATAGGAACTCATAAGGCTCGAATCCTGGACCCGCCTCTGGTAGTATGTACGCAGACCTTAACCCTATCTTGAGAAGATAGAGAGGCTGTTTCCGGTAGACTCTCGGAAAAAGAAAACCATGCAAAATTGTAAAATATTCAAAGACAATGCAATTCTAATTAAATTTAACAAAATTGGATGGCTAGAAATAATAAATAAAATCAAAGGGCAGACAAATTTTACCATTTCTAAAGGAAAGATTGGATTGAGTTTTTGTGTTCTTGTGTTCTTGAGTGTTCTTTCTCAAAGATCTTTTATGAACAGTTTCTTCCTTTGCAACACAACATGTAAAGCAATTCATCTTCATTTTCTTCTTGTTACCCAATGTCATACCTAATATTCACAACAAAAAATCATCAAGAATGAGGTTCTCTTTTTTATTTCTTATTTTTTCCTGGCTGGCAGATTCCGCTCATCAAGTTCTTGTTTAATCTTCAGCCCGTCAGAACACCACAATATTCGTTTTTGTGGGATTAATGTCCTAACTGCTGCCAATTTAATTGATCTTCTGCTCGTTAGAACACCACAATGTTCGTCTTTTTGGGATTAATGTCCTAACTGTTGCCAAATTTAATGATGAAAATTCCCAAATAGGAATCCAAGAAGAACACATTAACAAATTTGATAATCCACATGAAGATGAAAAATTGAAACCCTTTAATTCCAGAAAGAACCAATTTTCTTTCTGGCCTTTTAGGGAATCAATAAATTATTTTTTTGGTTAGGAAAAATGTTTGTTTTGCTTCCTTGCCCTTCAGACAAAATGATTTCTGGTATGATAGGAATATATTTAAATTCATTTTGTTCCTTCTTTGGAGAATATTACACTTGTCAGGGAAATATTTCTTTGAAAAACAGGTTTTTTTTTGTTATGACTAAATTGACTGGCTCTATTTTTTTAAATTAAATTTTTTTTTTGCCTATGCTAATTACTAAATTTTTTTTTGAAGTGAAAGCAATAGATGATTTTTATATTTATTCAGACTTTAATTAAAAGGTGAATTACTTTATCATTATCTCCAATTTAGCAAGATCAAATGGACCTTCCATTTAGTTCGGAAAACTTCAAAATGTACATAGATCATCTCTATGCAATTTCTAATAGTATAGCTAACAAGTTTATTCTTACTTTTTTTTTTGTAAACAACTGCATTATTGTGACGACCCAAAGGGTCATCACCTGTTTCTTCATCCGTTCCGTGCTTCCGAGACCTTGAAAACCTCATTTTTACTTGTCTCGATTTGCGTGCGCAGTCCGGGCGCATAGCCGGAAAGCTTTTATGTTGAAATATGTGAATTCTGTGAAAAATTTGAAGAATTTTGACATTAATATGATTACAGTTGAGTTTGGTCAACAATTTTGGAAAACGGACCCGGACCCGAGATTGGACGGTCCCGGAAGGTCCGTAGAAAAATATGGGACTCGGGCATGTGCCCGGAGTCGAATTCTGAGGTCTAGAGCCCGAGAAATGAATTTTTCTGTGAAATTATTTTTCTGAAATTATTAAGGAAAATGGAAATGAATATTTATTAAAAGACTGTGGTATCGGGCTCGTATTTTGGTTCCGACGCCCGGCACAAGTCTTATATATTGTTTAAGCGCTTTCTGTGAAGTTTGGTCGAAATCGGACGTCGTTTGACGTGTTTCGGACCTAATTATCTAAAGTTGGAAGTTTATGAAGTTTGAAATAGAAATGATGAGTTTGAGGTTTGATTCAATGATTTTGATGTTATTTTGGCAATTTGATCGCTCGAGTAAGTTCGTAGGATGTTATTGAGTTAGTGTGTGTGATTGGTTNGCGTGCAGCCCGATCCATTTAACGTCGACGGCGCTCACTCGGGGTGTGTACAGACTCCGGAGGGGCTCCTACAGCCCAAGCGCAATATCAAGCCATCTCGTGGCATCAACCAGGCCCTCGGCCTCAAAATCAATATAACACCGCTGCGGCGTGCAGCCCGAGCCATCCATAGTCTAGAAATACACATGTAACACTGCTGCGGCGTGCATCCCCATCCATGCTCAGTCTAGAAATGCACATAAGCCACTTGGGCAATTCAACATGGTAGTTCTCAGCTCAAAACGTCAATAAAATATTGTTTAAGTTTTCAAATCTTAGAAAAATGGCTGAGTTTGCAAAACAGTATTAAAACCTTGGACCGAGATCAAATAATATGCAAAGTAATGCGAAAACAGTGATAACAATCCCTGAAGGATTCAAATAATTGGCACGAAGCCCAAATACGGCAATCAGCCCAAATCATGAAAATATCAAATAAGTTTCAGTCAATTACGCGGTAAAATCAACAACCGGGACGGACCAAGTCATAATCCCCAACGGTGCTCTACCCCACGCTCTCTATCCGGCGTGCAAGTTACCTCAATATAGCACTATGGGTGCAAATCCGGGGTTTCAGACCCTCAGGATATCATTTACAATCATTACTCACCTCGAACCGGTGAAATCTCTAGCTCGCGACGCCTTTGCCCCTCAAATCGGCCTCCACGCGCGTCGAATCTAAACAAAATCAGAGCGAATACATCACAATATGCTAAGGGAACAATACCCAATCAAAAACAATCGAAAAATAGCAAAAATCTCGAAACTAGCAAAACCCGAGCCCCGGGCGCACTTCTCGAAAAATTACAAAATTCACATCACCGGATTCCTCGTCTCGCCACGAGTCCATACATATCAAATTTACCAAAATCGGAGCTCAAATGCCCCCTCAAATCCCAAATTTTCATTTCAAAAGTCAAGCCCTAGCTCTTCCAATTTTACTCAAATTTCCATGAATTTTACAGGTTGATTCTTCAATAAAATGATGTTTCTAGGCCATAGGACTCACCTCCAATCAATTCCCGTCGAGACCCTCTTCAATTTCTACCAAAAAGCTCTGAAGGTGCTCAACAATGGAGGAAAATGGACCAAGCTTCGCGGATGAAATAATATAAAAACCCTTCTGCCTAGGTGCATTTTATTCTACGCGAACGCGGTCAACTCCCCCGCGTTCGCGATGAACAGAAAACATTGACCAAAAATTGTGACGACCCAAAGGGTCATCACCTGTTTCCTCATTCATTCTGTGCTTCCAAGGCCTTGAAAACCTCATTTTTTACTTGCCTCGATTTGCGTGCGCAGTCCGGGCGCGTAGCCGGAAAGCTTTTATGTTGAAATATGTGAATTCTGTGAAAAATTTGAATAATTTTGATATTAATATGTTTAAGGTTGACTTCGGTCAACATTTTTGGTAAACGGACCTGGACTCGAGATTGGACGGTCCCGGAAGGTCCGTAGAAAAATATGGGACTCGGGCATGTGCCCGGAGTCGAATTCCAAGGTCTAGAGCCCGAGAAATAAATTTTTCTGTGAAATTGTTTTTCTGAAATTATTAAGGAAAATGGAAATAAAAATTGATTAAAAGACTGTGGTATCGGGCTCGTATTTTGGTTCCGACGCCCGGTACAAGTCTTAAATATGTGTTAAGCGCTTTCTATAAAGTTGGGTCGAAATCGGACACTGTTCAAAAACCGGAAAGTAAGAAAGAGAAAGCGTTGTTGATTATTTCCTTGTCGGGACGTTGGTTGAACTTGTTGGATTCTTTCCCTTGCCGGGATGGTTGTCAAATATTTGCTTATTTTATGCCCCTTAATTGTGACTGTTGTTTGGGAAGTTAGACTGTTAAATGATATTGAGGATCGGGTTGCGCGCCGCAACAATGATGCTGAGGATCGGGTTGTGCACCGCAACAATAATATATGAGGATTGGGTTGCGCGCCGCAACAATGATATATGATAAGTGATATGGGTCGGGTTGCACGTCGCAACAATGATATTGTGGAGCGGGTTGCACGCCGCAACAATGGTAATTATGGAGCGAGTTGCACGCCGCAACAATTATTGAGGCTATGTGTTTACATTTGAGTATTGATTCCTTGTTCACTGTGAACCTAAGTTGCTTTAGTTGTTATTCAGGATTATCATTATTATTGTAACTCCCCTTAGCATGTTTCCCCTCCCATGTTGGTAATTACTTTGTATTCGATTTTCGCTGTATATCTATAACTGCACAGGTTTATGTGGTGTCCAGTCTAGCCTCGTCACTACTTCGCCGGGGTTAGGCTAGACACTTACCAGCACATGGGGTCGGTTTTGCTGATGCTACACTTCTGTGCATTTTTGCACAGGTCCAGGTTTTGAGGAACAACAACAGCAGTAGTTCGGAAGCAGGTGATTCATATTCACGAGACTGAGGTAGCCTTGCAGGCGTCCGCAGGCCCGGCGCCTCTTCTCATTGTTTTCTTTTAAACTGTTGCCTCCTTGTTTTGAGACAGACAGCTATTATATTTCTTTCAGACCTTTGTATTTAGTTTATTCTTAGTGGTTCGTGAGTAATGTGACACCAAATCTTGGGTAGAGGTTGTTTTTGACTATTCCGCGTTTTAAATTAATCATTTTAAGACAGACTTCCGCTATTGTTCTTATTAGACTTTATGTTCTATATTGATGTTATAAACTGTTAAAGATAATTGCTAGTGATGGAAAGGTAATTAAGTTGGCTTGCCTAGCTACCACGAGTAGGCGCCATCACGACTCTGATGGTGGGAAATCCGGGTCGTGACAAGTTGGTAGCAGAGCACTAGGTTACATAGGTCTCACAACCCACGGACAAACTTAGTAGAGTCTGAGGGGTAGGTACGGAGACGTCTGTACTTGTTCCCCAGAGTCTATTGAGTTAGGAAAAATCTCTCATTTGTTCTTTCTTGTCGTGCGATTTGGTTTCTTAAATGCTGATTGAATTTCCACTCTGTTCTTTCGCAGATGGCGAGAACACGCTCTTCCTCATCTACCAATCAGTAGTCCGAGCCCCAGGCAGCTCCCGCTAGGGGCAGAGGACGTGGCCGTGCTAGGGGCCGAGGTAGGGGCAGGGCCCAGCCACCAGCAGCAACACCAGTGGCGGACCCTCAGGTTGGCCTTGACGGGGAGGTTCCGGCCCCAGCTCAGACAGTTCCGGTGGGCCCAGCTCAGGTCCCAGAGGGGTTTATTGCTACCCCAGTTCTTCAGGACGCCTTGGTCCGATTGGTTGGCCTCATGGAGAATGTCAGCCGAGCAGGATTGCTTCCTGCAGCACCAGCCACTTCCCAGGCTGGAGGAGGAGCCTAGACTCCTACTGCACGTACTCTGGAGCAGGTAGCTCCCCAGACTCAGATTCCACCGGCTCAGCCAGCTGTGGCAGTTCAGCCGGGAGTAGTTGACAGGCCGGTGATGGAGCGGCTATGTCTGTTGATGCTTTGTGGAGGCTGGACAGGTTCACCAAGCTTTTCACTACTACATTCAGCGGGGCTTCTTCTGAGGACCCCCAGGATTTCTTATGTAGCTGCCACGAGGTTCTTCGAAACATGGGCATTGTGGAGTCCAATGGAGTTGATTTTGCGGCTTTTCGTCTATCTGGATCCGCCAAGACTTGGTGGAGGGATTACTGTTTAGCCAGGCCAGCAGGGTCGCCGCCTTTGACTTGGGATCAGTTTTCAGGGTTGTTCCTGGAGAAGTTTCTCCCCGTTACTCAGAGGAATGCTTATCGGAGGCAGTTCGAGCGCCTCCAGCAGGGGTCTATGACGGTCACTCAGTATGAGACCAGGTTTATCGATCTAGCTCGCCATGCCATCGTCATACTTCCCACTAAGAGGGAGAGGGTGAGGAGATTTATTGACGGTTTGGTCCAGCCCATTCGTCTTCAGTTGGCCAGAGAGGTGGGTAGTGACATTACGTTTCAGGAGGCGGCCAATGTGGCCCGGAGGATCGAGATGGTTCTGCCACAAGGGGGTGGTCATAGGTCAGACAAGAGACCCCTTCACTCAGGTCGATTCAGTGGTGCCTCACCTGGAGGCAGGGATTCTTATGATAGGGGTCAGTCTTCCAGGCTCTTTCAGTCAGCCCTCCAGGCTTCGCAGGGTGCTCCAGGCGATCGTGGTTTTCGTGTACCGCATTCTGATCAGCAGCCCATCAGTGCACAGCCTCTTCAGAGTTTTCGTGGAGGTCATTCGGGTCGTCAGGGCCAGTCTCATCGTACAGAGGGATGTTATGAGTGTGGCGAGTATGGTCACATCAGGAGAGCATTGAGGGGTACACAGTCACAGCAGCAGGGTCCTCGCCCCATGATTCAGGCACCAGGTGACCCACAGCCTGCCCAGCCAGCCAGGGGAAGGGGTAGGGATCATAGAGGTGGAGGTCGAGACCCTAGAGTGGAGGCTGGACCGCCAGAGGTAGGGGTCAGCCGGTAGCCGATCGTCCCAGAGACATGGTTCAGGGAGGTGGGGCTGATCCCCGGTTTTATGCTTTACCAGCCAGACCAGAGGCCGAGTCGTCAGATGCCGTTATTACAGGTACTATTCTGGTTTGTGATAGAGATGCGTCAGTGCTATTTGACCCTGGGTCTACATATTCATATGTGTCTTCCTATTTTGCGCCCTGCCTGGCTATGTCTAGTTATGCTTTGGACATTCCTGTTTATGTATCTACACCGGTGGGTGACTCTATAGTAGTCGACCGGGTGCATCGTTCCTGTGTGGTTGTGTTTGAGGGTCTAGAGACCCGTGTTGATTTACTGCTTTTAGATATGGTGGATTTCGACGTTATATTAGGGATGGATTGGTTGTCCCTGTATCATGCTATCCTAGATTGTCACGCCAAGACCGTGACCTTGGCTTTGCCAGAGTTGCCCCGACTAGAGTGGAAAGGGACTTCAGTTCATGCCACTCGCAGTGTTATTACATATGTCAAGGCTCGACGCATGGTCGAGAATGGGTGTTTATCTTATCTGGCGTTTGTTCGCGACTCCAGCGCAGAGGTTCCTTCTATTGACTCTGTTCCTATTGTTCGAGAGTTCCCTGAGGTTTTCCCTTCAGACCTGTCGGGCATGCCGCCCGACAGAGATATTGATTTCTGTATTGATCTGGCTCCGGGCACGCAGCCCATTTCTATTCTGCCGTATCGCATGGCCCCGCCAGAGTTGAAGGAGTTAAAGGACCAGTTGCAGGAATTACTAGAGAAGGGTTTTATCAGGCCTAGTGTTTCTCCTTGGGGTGCGCCAGTGTTATTTGTGAAGAAGAAGGATGGTTCGATGCGGATGTATATTGATTACCGACAGTTGAACAAGGTGACGATAAAGAACAAGTATCCACTGCCGAGGATTGATGATTTGTTTGACCAGCTTCAGGGAGCAAAGGTGTTTTCAAAGATAGACTTGAGATCTGGCTATCATCAGCTGAAGATTAGGCCGCACTCGGTATGGGCACTATGAGTTTTTAGTCATGTCATTTGGTTTGACCAATGCCCCAGCAGCGTTTATGGAGTTGATGAACCGAGTGTTCAGGCCATATCTAGACTTATTCGTGATAGTCTTCATTGATGACATCTTGGTGTACTCTCGCAGCCAAGAAGAGCACGAGCAGCACCTCAGAGTGGTTCTTCAGACTCTGAAAGATAGTCAATTATATGCTAAGTTTTCGAAGTGCGAGTTCTGGTTGAGTTCGGTTGCATTTCTGGGTCATATTGTATCAGCAGAGGGTATTCAGGTGGACCCGAAGAAGATTGAGGCAGTCAAGAATTGGCCTCGACCAGCTTCAGCGACCGAGATTCAGAGTTTCTTGGGGTTAGCAGGTTATTACCGTCGGTTCGTGGAGGGATTTTCTTCTATTGCAGCCCCGATGACCAGATTGACCCAGAAGGGTGCCCAGTTCAGATGGTCAGATGAGTGTGAGGCGAGCTTCCAGAAGCTCAAGACAGCTCTGACCACGGCACCGGTGTTAGTTTTGCCCACAGGTTCAGGGCCTTACACGGTCTATTGTGACGCTTCCCGTATTGGACTTGGAGCAGTATTGATGCAGGATGGCAAGGTTATTGCTTATGCTTCGAGACAGTTGAAGATCCACGAGAAAAATTATATGGTTCATGATCTAGAGTTGGCAGCGGTTGTTCATGCTTTAAAGATTTGGAGGCATTATCTATATGGTGTGACATGTGAGGTGTACACGGATCACAAGAGCCTGCAGTATCTGTTCAAGCAGAAGGAGTTGAATGTGAGGCAGAGGAGATGGCTAGAGTTGTTGAAAGATTATGATGTTACTATTTTATATCACTCGGGTAAGGCCAATGTGGTGGCCGATGCATTGAGTAGGAAGTCTGCCAGCATGGGTAGTCTTGCTTATATCCCGGTCAGTCAGAGGCCGCTTGCTTTAGATATTCAGGCGTTGGCCAATCGATTGGTGAGATTAGATATTTCTGAGCCTAGCAGAGTGTTGGCTTGCACGGTCACTCGTTCTTCTCTATTAGAGCGTATCCGTGATCGGCAGTTTGATGATCCCCATTTGTGTGTCCTGAGAGACATGGTGCAGCGTGGAGGTGCCACGAAGGTGACTTTAGATGATGATGGTGTTTTGAGATTGCAGGGTCGAGTTTGTGTGCCCAATGTTGATGGGATTCGAGAGTTGATCTTAGCGGAGGCCCACAGTTCTCGGTATTCGATTCACCCGGGCGCCGCGAAGATGTATCAGGACTTGCGGCAGCATTATTGGTGGCGTAGGATGAAGAAGGATATTGTTGCGTATGTGGCTCGGTGTTTAAACTGTCAGCAGGTCAAGTATGAGCATCAGAGGCCTGGTGGTTTGTCTTAGACGATTGAGCTTCCCGAGTGGAAGTGGGAGAGGATTACCATGGATTTCATTACTGGACTTCCGTTGACTCGGAAGAAGTTTGATGCTATTTAGGTCATTGTTGATAGGCTGACCAAGTCAGCGCATTTCATTCCAGTAGCAGTCTCCTATTCATCCGAGAGGTTAGCTGAGACTTATATCCGGGAGATTGTTCGCCTTCATGGTGTGCCGGTATCTATCATTTCGGATCGGGGTACGCAGTTTACCTCGCACTTCTGGAGAGCGGTTCAGCAAGAGTTAGGTACCCAGGTTCAGTTGAGCACAGCGTTCCATCCTCAGACGGACGGTCAGTCCGAGCGGACTATTCAGATTTTGGAGGATATGCTCCGGGCTTGTGTTATTGACTTTGGAGTTTCATGGGACCAGTTTTTTCCTTTAGCAGAGTTCGCCTACAACAACAGCTACCAGTCCAGCATTCAGATGGCTCCATATGAGGCGTTGTACGGTAGGCGATGTTGGTCTCCAGTCGGATGGTTCGAGCCGGGAGAGGCTCAGTTATTGGGTACAGACTTAGTTCAGGAGGCCTTAGATAAGGCCAAGATTATTCAGGAGAGGCTTCGTTCAGCTCAGTCTAGGCAGAAAACTTATGCAGACCGTAAGGTCCGAGATGTAGCCTTCATGATCGGAGAGCGAGTATTGCTCCGGGTGTCGCCCATGAAGGGCGTGATGAGATTCGGGGAAGAAGGGCAAGCTTAGCCCTAGGTACATCGGTCCGTTCGAGATTCTTGATCGAGTAGGAGAGGTGGCTTATAGGCTTGCATTGCCACCTAGCTTATCAGCCGTGCATCCAGTTTTTCATGTATCTATGCTTCGGAGGTATCACGGCGATCCTACGCATGTGTTAGACTTCAGCACTGTCCAGTTTGACAAGGATTTATCTTACGAGGAGGAGCCGGTAGCTATTCTAGACCGGCAGGTTCGTCAGCTGAGATCTAGGAGTTTTTCCTCTGTTCGTGTTCAGTGGAGAGGTCAGCCACCTGAGGCCTCGAACTGGGAGTCCGAGTCTGATATGCGGAGCCGTTACCCACATTTGTTCCACGACTCAGGTACTTCTTTCTTTTGTCCGTTCGAGGACGAACGGTTGTTTTAGAGGTGGAGGATGTGACGACCCAAAGGGTTCATCACCTGTTTTCTCATTCATTCTGTGCTTCTTAGGCCTTAAAAACATCATTTTTACTTGCCTCGATTTGTGTGTGCAATCAGGGCGCGTAGCCGGAAAGCTTTTATGATGAAATATGTGAATTCTGTGAAAAATTTGAAGAATTTTGATATTAATATGTTTAAGGTTGACTTTGGACAATATTTTTGGTAAACGGACCCGGAACCGAGATTGGACGGTCCCGGAAGGTCCGTAGAAAAATATGGGACTCGGGCATGTGCCCGGAGTCGAATTCCGAGGTCTAGAGCCCGAGAAATGAATTTTTCTGTGAAATTGTTTTTCTGAAATCATTTAGGAAAATGGAAATGAAAATTGATTAAAAGACTGTGGTATCGGGCTCGTATTTTGGTTCCGACGCCCGGTACAAGTCTTAAATATGTCTTAAGCGCTTTCTGTAAAGTTTGGTAGAAATCGGACGTCGTTTGACGTGTTTCGGACCTAATTATCTAAAGTTGGAAGTTTATGAAGTTTGAGATAGAAATGATGAGTTTGAGGCTTGATTCAATGATTTCGATGTTATTTTCGCAATTTAATCGCTCGAGTAAGTTCGTAGGATGTTTTTGAGTTAGTGTGTGTGACTGGTTAGGAGCCCCGAGGGCTCGGGAGTGAATTGGAGGTAGTTCGGGGTGTTTTACACTTGGAATGATAGCAGATTTTTCTGCAATTTTTGCCCAGTGAAATCCTTCTTCGCGTTCGCACTCCCCCTCACGCGTTCGCGATGCTTCATTTTGTTCCTTCATCGCGCTCGCGTCACTAGTCCGCGTTCGCGTAGAGATATGAACCTCTGAGGGCCCAGTCCTCTTTTCTTGTTCGCGTTCGCGAGGGCCGGACGGCGTTCGCGTAGTTCCCAGCCCATTTCCCATCGTGTTCGCGTATAGGCCAACGCGTTCGCGTAGGCCAATTTTCCAGGCACCCAATATTTTCTCTTCGCGTTCGCATCCCTTGTCCGCGAACGCGATGCTTGCCAACTTCTATTCATCGCGAACGCGACCCTACTGTCGCGAACGCGTAGTGTAATGTCGTCCAGTGATTTTTTTAAAAAGAACAGAAACAGTACACTCGGGATTTTTCACTTTTTATCACGAGCCCTCTTCTCTCCCAAGCCTTAGGAAGCCATTAAAGCCCTCAAGCTTCAAGACCACTTAAGTAAGTAATTTTCCACTTATTTCCTTTACTTTTCCTTCATTAATTAGCAAGTTTCTAAGCCTAAATCATGAAATCAAGGTAGGAATCATGGGTTTTGGGTAGAGTTAGGGTTTTGAGAATTTTGGGTAATTCAACCCCAATTTGGGGTCGAATCTTAGAACAAATTATATCTTTGGATTCGTGGGGTTATGGGTGAATTTATTTTGGTTCGAACCTCGTGTTTTGACCAAGCGGGCCCGGGGTCGGTTTTGCAAATTCCGGGCAAAATGTTAGAAAGATTATATTTAGGTATTTGGGTTGGATTGTTGAGTATTATTGATGATATTAAATCAATTGTGTATAGATACGATTGAATTGGAGCTAAATTCGAAAAGAAAGGCATTGCTTAAGGATTGAATTGGCCGTAAACCTTCGAGGTAAGTGTTTGGTTTAACCCTAGCTTGAGGGAATAGGAGCTGAGTCTTGTTGCTAATTGCTATGTGATCGAGTACGATGTATAGGCATGGTGACGGGTATCTATACATTGGTGTCTAGCATGACCGTGAGTCTTTATAATGTGATTATCATGATTTGGTTGTGAACTCCGTGTTTATTGGAGGATTTCCATTTGGTGTGAATAACATGTGAACGATAATATGATCACTTGATTCCTGGGAGCATTGGCTCGAATTGTGATATGAATATTGAAAGTATACGAAATGACTTGATTCTTTGGAGCGTTGGCTCAAAATAGTAAAGTGAATTAAAAGATAAGAAAAGTAAGAAACAGAAAGCGTTGTTGATTATTCCCTTGCCGGGATGGTTGTCAAATATTTGCTTATTTTATGCCCTTAATTGTGACTGTTGTTTGGGAAGTCAGACGGTTAAATGATGATGAGGATCGGGTTGCACGCCGCAACAATGATACATGATAAATGATATGGGTCGGGTTGCACGCCGCAACAATGATATTGTGGAGCGGGTTGCACGCCGCAACAAGTGGTAATTATGGAGCGGGTTGCATGCCGCAACAATTATTGAGGCTATGTGTTTACATTTGAGTATTGATTCTTTGTTCACTGTGAACCTAAGCTGTTTTAGTTATTAATCTGGATTATTGTTATTATTGTAACTCCCCATAGCATGTTTCCCCTCCCATGATGGTAATTACTTGGTATTCGATTTCCGCTGTATATCTATAACTGCACAGGTTTATGTGGTAACCTGTCTAGCCTCGTCACTACTTCGTCGGGGTTAGGCCAGGCACTTACCAGCACATGGGGTCGGTTGTGCTGATGCTACACTTCTGTGCATTTTTGCACAGGTCCAAGTTTTGAGGAGCAGCAGCAGCGGTAGTACGGGAGCAGGCTTTCATATTCACGAGACTGAGGTAGCCTTGCAGGCGTCCGCAGGCCCGGCGTCTCTTCTCATTGTTTTCTTTTAGACTGTTGCCTCCTTGTTTCGAGACAGACAGCTATTACATTTCTTTCAGACCTTTGCATTTAGTTTATTCTTAGTGGTTCGTGAGTAATGTGACACCAAATCTTGGGTAGAGGTTGTTTTTGACTATTCCGCGTTTTAAAATCACCATTTTAAGACAGACTTCCGCTATTGTTCTTGTTAGACTTTATGTTCTATATTGATGTTATAAACTGTTAAAGATAATTGCTAGTGATGGAAAGATAATTAAGTTGGCTTGCCTAGCTACCACGAGTAGGCGCCATCACGACTCTGATGGTGGGAAATCCGGGGCGTGACA
>NC_031996.1:5823728-5844055 GCF_001879085.1 Nicotiana attenuata | reverse complement strand
CATGTTGCTGAGAATATCTTAGGAATTAGGGGATAGAGAAAAGTGGGATATATGGATACCTTTAATTAAGGAAAAACTGCCCATTAATTAGACCCTTAATTAAGTATCTGCCCATTAATTAGATCCGTAATTAAGTATGGTATAGGATTGATAATTTGGTACACTAAGTGTAATTAAATCAAACCTTAAACATTGAGGGTAATAAGGTTTCCTATGTGGCATAGGAATGTAAAAATTCCAAAAGAAAAATAGTTGATTTTTGGATAAGTTTTATCTTAACGGCCTAAAAAATATTTAAACATCAAATGTTGTTATAGGTGTATAACAGTCATTCACTATAAAAACAAAAAAATATCAGAACAAACGAGACTGTTATAGAAAGTGTTGACTGTATTACGTCATAACATATTTCAAATATTTATACGACACTACAGTGTCATTTACAACCCAATTTAGGAAAACAAAATCCCAAGAAACCCTATGTAAAATTAAAATAGAGAATTTAGCTAGACTATGAGCTAGCACATTCCATGTTCTAGGAATATATATGATGTTAATATCTTTAACAAATTGCATCAATCTCCATATATCCTCGCCAGATGTATCTATTTCACAAGATATTGTTATCTTCTTTTGTGTTATTGTACAACATTCTTTGCATCTTATAGTATATGAACTTTCGACCAACCATTCAGTTATATAATGCCTCTAAAACACAAATTTAACCTTCCGTTTGGCCATAGATTTTACCGAAATTTTTTTGGGCAAATACTTGTTTGTTTATATCGATATTTTGGCAAATTTCTAAATCCCAAAACCAACTCAAGAACTATTTTGGCCTAAAATATTACCGTTTAATTTTTAAAAAAAATTCAAAAATTGCCCTATTCTTTTATTTTATAAAAAAGCTCACTTTATGTTATTATGACCCAACTAATTTTGTTAATTTGTGACAATCCGTCGCAAAGATAAAATTTGAAGGTTATTTGCTAAGATCTGCTAATAATTGTATAAATTTTCTTCGGAGTTGATAAGTATTTTGATAGTTTATAAAACTTATGGATATAAGTTTCCCGTTCGCCTCCCCCCTCCCCCCTCATAGTCCATTAGTGGGTAGGGTGGTCAACTTAGAGGCGCCCGCCTCCTCTTCAGACATGTCCTCGACAACCTAGCCGAAGACCTATTCGAGGTCAAGGTCGATATTTTCAGGGTGATGTCTGGCCTTGATGCATTTCATGTTTTTTTTTAAAGTATAATATATTTTAAAAAATTATTTCCCAACAAATTTTCATCTTCAAACCAAACTTCACCTAAATCAAAGTTTTTAAAATAAATTTAGAAATCTATGACCAAACACTAGCTGCGATCTGGTGGTCTAAGATGTTTTTCATAGTTCATTTCAAGTAAAAGATGGTTCAAAACAAGTTCATGTCAAGTGGAAGATAGTTCAAAACAAGCCTAAGTAAATCATACTAAAATGAGATTAATAATCGCAAACTTTAAGATTTTCATCAATGGACATCAGGCCACTACTTTTAAATTATTCAGCTAGTTCATCAATGGGATTCAAAACCTCCAAATACTAAAGCAAAACACAAGATACATTAAAAAAAATCACAGAAATGAATACTCATTCGTCCTAATTTATATGACAAAGTCGAAGAGAGTTTTTCTTTGACCATAATTTTTTTTTAAATATTTTAGTTGTTAATTACTGAGACTTAATAGTATTTTTTCACTAGTTTTCAAATATATAAGTTTTGTTTCAAAAGATTTAAATATTATCTATTTGAACTCACATCAATTAAGAAATTTAACTCTCAAAATCCGAACTCCGCCAAACAAATTGGGACAGAGTGGATGTAAATAGCACTTTAAAGTTGTTATTCTAGTATTCATATTGGAACAAAAAAAATTCGGATTTTGAAATACCAGAAAATAATTAGAATCGTAAATTGTAAACAACTACATGAGGTAAATATTACAAGAATATCAAAATCTCAACTAAAAAAAACACTAATGTAAGAAAATAATCCATCCCTCAGAATTAATTTTGTCTTCCTTAAAGTTCAGTCTACTTTTAACGTTAAATTTATAAAGTATTCATCACAGGGATGAAGCAAGAGGGGGAAAAAAAGGGAGAAAAAAGCTTGGAATAAATATCGCTCGGAATTAATTTGTTCATCAATGGAAATTTCAGTCCACTACTTTTAAAACATAATTTTACTCGTCATAGCGATATTAATCCGAAGAAAATCAAAAAGTTTGATACTTCTTAAATACCTTAAACAAAATACAGTGTATACAAAACAAAAACAATGAAAATCTAAGTTGCAAATAAATAGCAAAACCAAATATTCACCAATTAACCACAGTGTGATTTGCAGAAAATGAAGAAGGCAGAAGCAAAAGAGTGGTGACGGCGGCTATGCAGAATGGAGTAAAGGCCTTTATATAGAAGAGAATGGGGCAGACGTGAGGGTCATTTGGGCTTAAGTGGCACAGTAAGCCCACATCTCGATCGGAAGCCCACCTTAATTGGGATTCACGACTTATAGCATGTTTGGCCAAGTTTTTTTCAAAGAAATTTTTTCATACATATACAAAATTAAAAACTTTACTAGTACTAAAAATATCCATGTTTACAGAATTACCCGACCTACCCATGTTTAGTCTACAAAATATATACAATCCACCTTAAAAGGCTTCCAAATCCATTATTTGTGCCTTTAATCAAGGGATTTAGTTACACTCTTTTCCTTTTTTCTCTCCTCTCTCTCCCCTCTTCTCTCCAAATTGGTATATTTAGGGATTTAGAGAATCTAATCCCTCAGATCTCGAGGGATTAGATTTAGTCTTAAACTCCCAATTCATTACTTTCTTTGAAAAACCAAGTAGTTGTTTTTGCAAAAACATGTACACCCGATTAATTCGCATGGTTTCTGGTCATGATCAACACAGTCGAATTCAGAGTCATTATGTTCAAAATGATTATGATTATACACATATTTTTGGTGGAAAAGAACAAGAAAAAATATTATATACATATTTTTAAGAATTGTGTCCATAAGTATATACATGATTTGAATGGATTTCAATTGAACCTGGTATTCAGAATTCTTAGCATAGCTCTTAGGACCATCACTGCTATTCATGTGATATTTGCATGGCAGCTCCTTTATTTTCCCGTTATCCATACTTGCTAAGTTTTTTTTTTTTTTAATTAAATTTGGTGGAGAATCTAAAGTTTTAGAGTTTTTTCAAATGCCTCCACTGTTAGTGATTTCGAGATTGAGGGGATCGAGCATGTAAATAGCTGATTTAACCAAATTCAACATATTGACACAAAATATACATATACATATTATTTACATTATTATTTCTACCCAGTTAAATACAACTACAATATCATACAACTTGAATACAATTTTTATTCAAATTTTATACAATATGTCTTTTGTATATTTTGTATCTGATTTATACATAGTAAAAACAAATTTCATACAACTAATTATATATTATACAACTTATCTACAACTTTCATGCATTATTTCTACCTAGTTATATACAACTACAATATCATACCACGTAAATATAATTTTTATACAAGTATTGTTCAACTTTCATACAATATTTAAATTAAAAAAAATATATGAACAACAGAATACAATTTTACTACAACTGTTCTACAATTTCGTAAGTACAATGTATGTCATGTCTTCTTCTTCTTCTTCTTCTTCTTCTTCTTCTTCTTCTTCCTTCTTCTTCTTCTTCGAGTTTCAATCTGAAATTCAGCCAAAACCAAGTCTAATCTTCACCAAAACACCCTCAAAATTGAGATATAAACTCGAAACCATATTTCCAATTGTTTATAACAACACCCAATCCAAACAAATAATGGTTTTTGAAAACCCAAATTCGAATTCAAAGCTTCAAAGCTTTTTAATGGCTGTCAATGGTGGAATTGTTGCTCTCTTTTCCTTTGTTTTACACTACTGGAATTAGGGATTGAGAGATAGAGAGAGACGTAGAGAGAATTCCCAATTGTTTGTAACACCACCCAATTCAAACAAATAATACTTTTTGAAAACCCAAATTCGAATTCAAAGTTTTAAAGCTTTTTAATGGCTGTTAATGGTGGATTTGCTCCTCTCTTTTCCTTTGCTCTACATTACTAGAATTAGGGACTGAGAGATAGAGAGAGACGTAGAGAGAGAGAGAGAGAGAGAGAGAGAGAGAGAGAGAGAGTGGGAGAGAGAGAGAACAGGAGAGAGAGAGAGACGGAGATAGAGCGCATGAGAGAGAGAGAATAATGATGGGAAATAATTGATTCCCAATATAAAGGGATACTCATTTAATTCCTAAAGTGTATATAATTGGTAAATTTGTATATAGAAGGTAATTAAATTGAAACTTGAGTAGGGAGGGCAATAAAGTTTCCAATAGTGTATAGGTATGTAAAAATCCCTTTTCCAAAGTTGAAGTGTTTGGCCAAACTTTCAGGAGAAAAAAAGTGCTTTTGAGTAAAAACAAAAGCAGGAAAAAAAGTAGCTTCTTACCAGAAACACTTTTTTGAGAAGCACTTTCGAGGAAAAAAAATATACTTAAACTTTAAAAGTTTGGTCAAACACTAAGAGCCCGTTTGGCCAAGCTGCCAAAAATTACTTATTTTGAAAAGCACTTTTATTCAGAAGTACTTTATGAAAAAGTACTTTTACAAAATAAGTAGTTTGTGTTTGGCCGATTCGTTTGAGTAGTGCTTTTTGCAAGCTCATTGTGTTTGGCCAATCTTTTAAAAAAGCACTTTTAAGTATCAAATTACGAAAAATGACAGTAAAGGTTCAATTTGCGATTAGTATTATTTAGAAAAGAAAATTAAATTTAAACATTTTTTAGAAAAGAATTCCATTAAAATATAAAATGTAAAGTAAAAATATAAATTAAAAATTCTCATTAATATAATATAGTTATTCCAAAACAATAATATTGAGTGTTTAGTATTACTTATTATTTACATGATAATTTAAATATGTCAAAATACATCATTCAATATAAATTTAAAATCTACACTTAGGAATAGGAGAAAGAGAATAAAAATGTAATTAAAATAAAAAAGAGAATAAATGTATAGCAGAAACAAAAAAAAAAGGAAAAGGAAAAGGAAAAGCAAAAATTAAATTATTGAGGGATAATTTAAAAAATATAAATTTATTGTAAGGTTATTTTTGTCTTGAATAAATTAACTTTCTACTTCTGCTTCTGCTTCTGCTTTTTGGAAGAAGCTAGAACTTTTAGCTTCTCCCCAGAAGCAGAAAAACTGCTTCTGCTGCTGTTCAAAAGTGCTTTTTCATTTTGGCCAAACACCTTAAATTTTTCAAAAAGTGCTTTTTTGACCAAAAAAAGTACTTTTGGCCTCCTAAAAGCATGGCCCCAGGCTCTAATTGCCGCTTAGAAATGCTTTTCAAATTAATTAGTCAAACACAAATCGCTTCTCAACAAAAGTACTTTTGGAAAAAACACTTCTCAAAATAAGTTGATTTTTCCATCTTGGCCAAACAAGTTATTACTCCTAGTTAGCTGACGTAGTCATTTTTTGGATCAACTATTAGAGTTTTAGCCAGTATTTGAAATATAATGAAAAATAAGTATTCTTTAATACAAAACAAAGGGTGTGTTTCCCATGTTTGGTTGGCTTAAATGTTTTGAAAAATATTTTTCTTATGAACTCATTTTCCTCCAATTGGAGGAAAATGTTTTCCTTATCAAGAGAAGCGAAAACATTTTCCAAAACTCCTTCTCAACCTTCCCCACAATCATCAACCCACCCCATCTTCTCTCCAAAAAAGATTTTTTTTTTCAAATTTCAGTTTTTCCGTTACCACCCACCCTATTACCCCTCCACATCACTCCCCACCCCCACCGCAAATTTTTTTTTTGCAATTTCAAGTTTCTATTTTTTTCGTTCTTCTGCACCACCCACTCCAACCCCCCTCANCGGCGTGCCACACGATCCCATAGTATGTATTTATAAGTGGTCGGCGCGCCACACGATCCCATTTCATAATTCATAAGTGGACTGCATGCCACACGATCCTATTTCATAATTCATAAGTGGACGGGGTGCCACACGATCCCATTTCATAATTCATAAGTGGACGGCGTGTCACACGATCCCATTTCATAATTAATAATACATATAATCTTTCTAGAGGAGGCCCCAATAGGGGAATTCAACAACATAACGATTTAACCCGGCAAGGGTACAACTAACAGCCCAAATATCCCGGCAAGGGAGAATACATATAATGCTTAAATCCCGGCAAGGGAGCAACAACAATAATAGACTACGCGTCCCGGCAAGGGAATAATCACAACACTTCCTCTTTTAATCACTTCTTTCTCAATTATCAATTTCCAGTTCGAGCCAACGCTCCAATAATATACCAATCACATTTCTTCCTCAACCATTCACATTATATGAAACTTATCAATTAAACAAGGAAGATGTATCACAAAAATCCGAGTCAAACACAATTAAGACTCGCGGTCATGCTAGACTCCGGTGCATAGATAACCGTCACCATGCCTATACACCGTACTCCACATTTAGCAGATAGCAAATAACATCCTAGTCCTATTCCCTCAAGCCAAAGTTAGAACAAACACTTACCTCGGTCCAAAGAATAGCGATCAATCCTCAAATACCGCCTTTCCTCTACAATCCGACTCCGAAACAATGGTATCTAGGCATAATTAATTCAATAATATCAATAAGGACTCAATGGTAACATCCCCTAGCCTAGATATGAAATTCCTAGCATTCTTCCAAAAATACCAAAATTCGACACCGGGCCCACATGGTCCAAACACGAGGCTCGGACCAAAACCCAATCACCTATAACCCCACGAGTTCAAATATGCAATTTGTTTTAAGATTCGACCCCAAATTGAGGTTGAATCACCCAAAATTCTCAAAACCCTAGCTCTACCCAAAACCCTTAATTTCTACTTTGATTTCATGATTTAGGTCTTGAAATTCAGTAATTAATGAAGAGGAGTGAAGGAATTAGGTGGGAAATTACTTACCCAAAGACTTTGGTGAAGAAGAACTCCAAAAATCGCCCCTAGAGCTTGAAGAAGACAAGTTTTATGAAAGAATGGGAATAATCCCGTAATGGTTCTGTTTTGAACTTTAAAAATCACTGGGCGAAAATGCCCTTCGCGTTCGCGGGAAAGGGGCCGCGTTCGCAAAGGGTAAGCTGGGTAGGCATCGCGATCGCGTGGGAAGGAACGCGAACGCGTAGAAGGCTAGAGACTGGGGTCCTGGGTTTACTCTACGCGAACTCGTAGGTACATACGCGAACGCGATGAAGGGTGTGCTAATACTATGCGAACGCGAGGACGAGTTCGCGAACGCAGTGAAGGAATTACTGGGGGTCCTGAAATTGGCGTACGCGATCGCGATGATGGGGACGCGAACACGAAGGAGACCAACCTGAAGGTATGCGAACGCGGGGGAAACTAATGCGAACACGATGAAGAAAATCCCTGTGTAAAAATTGCAGAAAATCTGATATCATCCTAAGTCCAAAACCACCCCGAACACCTCCGAAAACACTCCCGAGCCCTCGGGGCTCCTAACCAAACCCACACACTAACTCAACAACCTCATACGAACTTAACTGAGCGATCAAATCGCCATAACACGTCAAACGACGTCCAATTTCGACCAAACTTTACAGAAAGCGCTTAACACATATTTAAGACTTGTTCCGGGCGTCGGAACCAAAATACGAGCCCGATACCACAGTCTTTTAATCAATTTTTATTTCTATTTTCCTTAATAATTTCAATAAAACAATTTCACAGAAAAATTCTTTTTCTCGGGTTCTAGACCTCGGATTTCAACTCCGGGCACATGCCCGAGTCCCATATTTTTCTACGGACCCTCCGGGTCTGTCAAATCACGGGTCTGAGTCCGTTTACCAAAAATGTTGACCGAAGTCAACTTCAATCATATAATATCAAAATTCTTCAAATTTTTCACATAATTCACATGTTTCAACATAAAAGCTTTCCGGCTACGCGCCCGGACTGCGCACGCAAATCGAGGCAACTAAAAGTGAGGTTTTCAAGGCCTCGGAAGCACGGAAAAAGAAAGAGAACCGTGATGACCCTTTGAATCGTCACAAAAAGAACCGCTGTCAAAAGAAAAACCAAGGGGGAATTACTACACTACCTAAAAAGAAAATAAAATAAAAAAAATCTTTTTGGTTTTTTGATTAGACTACTTCCCTCAAAAAAATTGTCTAAAGGATCCGTCATCAGGAAGAGTCTACATATTTTTTTTATTATTCAATTAAACTAACACAATTAAAATATCATAGAAAGTCACCCAGATAATCTCCTCACCCCACACTTAAAATTGTATATTGTCCCCAATGCACATCATACTAATAAGAGGGTAAAAGAAACTCCCTGGTAGGCCAAAGGCCGAAGCACTAGCAGCTCATGGGGTACTCAGGCTTCTCCCAAGCTTGGTCCTTCGTGCGGGTACCTCACACTTAGTTCCAACCATTTGGTTTGCTGTTGCATCCTTCCAATACCTTTTCTTTCCATGCTCCTAGAAGAAGAAAAAAAATTGACACACTTTTCTCGCCACTTGGATGATATGAACTGGGCACCTAGTTTGGAATCAAGCTTGTGACCTCGAGCGATCGGGGGTGGTAAGTTGATGATCGAGCCAAGCTTTAAGCACTTCATTTTGCACTTCTTGGCTTTCATGTGAGGAATGTGAGCCAAGCTTTAAGTACTTCATAGTTGAAGTAAAAGAAAAGTTAAAGAAACTGAAAATTAAACAGCTTTTAAAATTCTGAAAAAAAAAGTAAACAAGTAAAGGGAAAGGGGGTCCTAGGTTTTCAAATAACATGGATCACCCCACACAATACCCGGTAACCGTTTATACACGTGGTGTTATCGCATGGTCATCATATCCATGTCTACCCTTACCCACCCCGTTAAGGTATCAAATCGCGGAATAGTCTCGTTACTTATTGCATGCTATTACCCGTCCCAATGCTATCAACCCCGGAGGTATTAGGGACTTCTAGTCCTAAAGGGGAGGGAGAATTGGCTTTTAGTGGTTTAAAAGGATAAAAGTCTAAGGCGACAGTCAAAACATATATGACAAGTATGGGAAAGCACATAAACAAGTAAGGCTCAAACAAAAACCTCCTTAAAACAAAGAGAAACATAAAGTTTTAGCATGTCTTTCAGATACTGATTAGGTCTTAATTAAACTTAAAGCGTTAAGGCGTGGCTGATTTATCCCATATTTTCAGATAAGAAGTCCGAATTGGGCATGCCTGCTGGTTGTAATTATTAAAGACTGGTGTAGTTAATTAATTACCTAATGGCTTGCCTAGGTGAGACCTATAGTCATGATATCTAGCAATGCGGAAGTATACTGTTTTAAAGAAGGATTGCTGATCATAGAACACATAAGCTCTGCAAGTATTGAGTATCGATATTACTGATTTTTAAGCTTGTTGACGATTCAAATTCAGTTGATTACCCCTATAGACATGCTTTCTAAGAGCGACTGGTTTTAAAACATTTATAGAAATGCAAGAGTCCTATAAGCATGGTATCTAGAATGCAATTTGTTATTTAAACCTATAAACCGTTTGCCCAATGATACATGTAAATGCAGAATTTAAGAGATCCTATAGACAGGTTATCTATATAATGCAAAAGTGCAGAAGCCTACAGTCATGGTATCTATATGAATGCGGAGCCTTAAAGACATGGTTTCTATATACGCAGAAGTGCAGAACCTTAAAGACATGGTATGTATATGAGTGCAAAACCTTAAAGACATGGTATCTATATATGCATAACTACAGAAAACTGAAGGCATGATTTCTATATATGAGAAGTACGGAACTATAGGCAGGATTTCTATATGAAATGCATAAGGGAAAAGCAGGATGTGATTACAGGAATAAATACCTAAGAACACGATGTCTACCCGCATGCATACATGAGTGACCCTCCCCTTTTCACTATAAACCCCATAAGTTATTACAAATTATTATAACCCAGGATGAATAAAGAAAAGTAAAAATTACATCAGAAATTAAAGTACAACCAAGGAGAGCCTAATTCAGACTCCAGGTCTGAAACATGAAATAAATCAACTCCAAAGATCCGATTTCCAAAGACTTTCTCATTTTCTGGGTGTGTCAGAGTTCCCAAGAGCCTCATGAACTCCGGGCAGTGCTTACACCCAAATTCATTACAGAATTGAATTATAGTGCAGTGTGGAAGGGCCAGCCCTCAAATGTCCAAGTTCAGAGGGAACTCAAGGTCCCCAAAGCAAGGCTCATATGAGGGGGGGCAGAACTTAGAAACTAATAGTGAGTGTAAGTGCAGAAAGGGGTTTAGGGGAAAGTCAAGACAGGCTGGTGGTCATACCCAGCAATTGGAAGTGCTGGCACACCCCAACCAGCCTGTTAGCCACATTGTTTGGGAGTTAGGATCCTTTAAAGGATCAAGCACAGACATGAACAACAATTTGGATGCTGTCATGCCTGAACCTTAACTCAAACACATAGAGGGGAATAGGGGTATGTGGATTCACAGCAGAAAACAGATGCAAAGAGAACATCACACATATTTAACACTAAGCATAGACAACAAAGTAGACAGGATGATATAAGCTGTGAAATAAACACATTGGGATGAGGCTGAAACTTAAATTAGAACATACCAGTTTCAGGGAAACAAGAAAGTAAAACAGTAGCCTTGAAAGCCAAATTGCAAGCAAACAATCAGCAGGTCTCAGAAGAGAGTAGAGTGTTGGGTGAAGTGTAAGAGTATTGAAATTGAAAGTATGTATGTGTGTTAGAGTATTGAACTCAAGGTTGTCTAAAAGAGTATTCCATTGGAAGTTGACAAAGTGCAGAAGGGTCATCCCCTTTTATAGTGCAACAAGCAAGTAAGGAAAAGGTAAGAGAATAGTTTTGCAATCAATTACAAAAAGGATTCCCTTTAATTAAGGGATTCTGATTTCAAACGGGCAAAATTAAATAAGGAAAGAGTTTGCTCAAAAAATTTTCCAAAGTAGTACAATAAGGGCAAATACACAGGGGTCTATTTAAGGAAATAATTTGATAGTAACACGGTTTGTGAGAATAAGGAAAGGGAATCAATCAAACGGCCAGTAAAATCAAATTGCAGGCTTTGTTCGAATGAACTAAGTTAGGAAAAGAGAGGAAAGGGTTTTACTTAAGGAAAATCAATAACAATCAATTAAACCTTACTAAATGGAATTCGGAATCAATCATAAGTTGGCAAAACCTTTTTGAAGGAAGAATTTCTCATATATAAAGCAGACAGGTATGTCAAACAAGAAAGAGTTGTCATGTTAATTAGAAAACCTATCATAGAAAAGTTTAGAGTTATAAACAAAGAGGTTCCAGTCCAATTTATAGACTCAGAGTGAGTCTGGTAATTCAGGGTTCTAAAGTAGAACCCAAGTCCATACACCAAATCAAACTTGCCAAAACCCTCAGATCCTAGGGTTTCAGCTCGAATCTGATACAATGATGAGAAGACAAGCCATTGAAGCAGGCTCAGAGGTCTCTTTCAGAGACTCATGAGAAACAAACAGATATGATAGCAGGTTTGAAGGCATAAAGAACATGTTTGAGAAAAGCTTGGAACTCAAGCAAGTTCAGAAGAGAGAAGAAGTGATATAAACTTAAGAAACGGTAAAGGAAGCATGTTTAGAACTCAAACAGAAGTTCAGTAAAAGCAAACAAACATAAGAACTCAGTAGGAAACACATACAGTAGAAGAATACTAAAAAGTATAGCAAAGAACAGATAGAAAAACATAACAAAGATTGACATGCGAGCCTAGTCTAAAGGCACAGTAGAATACAAAGTACAGGAGAGTCATGCATAGTAGAAAGAAAAGCAGAAGAACAACACATGCGTGGTAAAACATAGTATAGGCAAACACACATAAAGAAAAGAAAAGGAAGAATCAGAAAGACGTTTTGAAATCCTTTCAGAAACCCTAAATCGAAAAGAAACAATTTTGAAAGAAAAGATTGGGGAAAACACCTTAAAAATCCAATAAAACACGGATATAGCATAGATCTAAGAAAACAGACAGAGAAAAACCTCGAATAGCTTAGGGTTTCGGAGAAATCCTAAAAATGAGAAAGGCTTGGAAGAAAGCCTGATCTTGAGTCGGAGAGGTCGAAAATAGGCTCGAAATGCTTGAATGCGCCGGAGCAAAGGCCGGAGAGGCCATAGAACTATAGCTCTGAGAAGATCTGAAAGAGAAACATCGAGGTCAGACCTCAACACTTCGAACACCCAGGGTTAATGGTGGACGGGGGTGAGTACAGACCATCCATGGCCTGAGAAGCCATGGATTCCGGCGAAAGTGCGGTGGAAAAATGGTTGAAGACGACTAGGGTTCTGGAGAACCTTCAAGAGTGTTTTGAGAGAGGAGAGTATTCAAAGGCGGCGGACCAAACGAAATGGGGGGATTAGGTTAGGGTAGGGAAATTAAAAATGGCAAGGGACGATCCTGACCGTTAATCAAAATGATCAATGGCCTGGATTGAAAGAAAGGCCGGGCGGGTTAAATAAACAGGTTAAGGGGCTGGGTAAAATTGAAATTGGCCGGTCCAATTGGGGGTTAGGATTGGGTCAATTGATGGCTAAAATTGAAATGCAAATAGGCTGTAATTGCAACGAAATGAGGCTAAATGTTAAATAGCCAGTTTTCCCTTTTATTTTATAAAAAAAATAGTAAAATAATTTTAAAAGCAAATTAAAAGTACTGAGTCAGTTAATAACACATAAATATTAATTTAAAAATACTGGAACCAATTTTTATAATTAAAATGCTATTAAACTTAAAATAGGCTAGAATTGTAATTACATGCAATTTAGCTTTAAAATACCAAATAAATTTGTAAAAAATATATAAAAAATTTCCTTAACTATATTTTTGTATAAACATGGGAATAAAATAAATTATTCACCAAAATTGATGATTTTGGAATAATTACTGATTTTATACTGCTAAAATGGACAACAAATTGATTTTAAAAAATCTTTTTAGAAATTAGAAAAAATACTAAAACACTTTGGCATGCTTATATATGCATGCATATGTTATTTTTAAAATATATAAAAAAAAATTGGGTATCAACAGCACCATGATTTGGTCATGGAGTTCGAAATGTTAAGTTAGAACTCCAGGAAAAATTCATGGACTTTGCTTACTAGTTAGAATTCCAAGGACGGGTTAGATGTGTTAGATGTTAAACAGGTGAAACGTAGAAAAAAATGCTCTCTACTACACAACTCAAATTACAACTTCCTTCCTCACGAATCACCCTCCCCCCTCCCCACCACCGCTTCTCCACCCATCCAACACCACAAATGGAGGAGCCATGAACACTGACACCCCAAATTCCCCATACACCACTCCCTCTTATCTTAATACCCTAGTTTCAAATGATATGGCCCCTTCCTCTCTTCATCAACCTTACTCGACATACTCGACACCGACCACCCTAGATTTAACTGATGAAACTAGCGTACAAGGAGACCCTAATTTCTTCATCCCTCTTTCATCGGAGGAGAAAAGTAGACTGTACACACCATGGAAACATGCAGTCATCGTTAAGGTTTTTGGCCGCAAAGTTGGCCACCAACTTCTTCGACAAAAAATCTACGCACAATGGAAACCCACAGAAAATCTACCTTTAATTGATTTAGGATCAGGTTTTTTCCTAATTAAATTCCAAAAAGAGGAAAATATGCAGCGTGCTTTACATTATGGACCTTGGTTTGTTTAAAATCATTTTCTATCTGTCCGTCAATGGACGCCAAAGTTCATATCATCTGAAACAAAACTACATTACTCTGCAATTTGGTTGAATCTGCCCGAATTACCTACAGAATTTTATGATTTTCAAATCTTACGAAGAGTAGGTAATAAAATTGGAAAACTCCTAACTGTTGATGCATGTACTTCTTCAACAACTAGGGGTCGTTATGCCCGGCTATGTGTTGAAGTGCCTTTAGATCAACCATAAAAAACACACGTTTTTGTTGGCAGCCATAGGCAAACCATCCTTTATGAAGGATTGAATATGCTCTGTACTAGCTGTGGCAGATTGGACACAACAAAAATTTTTGTTCCTTTTCTTCACAGTCAAAAACTCACCCAAGCACTTTTTCCTCATCCCAATTAACTTCTGCTACTAACACTGTTGATTCAAATACAATTAAACAATCAGCTAATGAGTGGAAAACAATCCAATTTCTAAAGAAAAATTAGTCCAAACCACGCGTCGTCCGACCAACATTCACCCCGTTGAATGAAAACTCCACGCCGCCATTTACTCATCAAGGGACCCACCTAGAAGCAGGTATGTCTACTAACCCTAATCACATGAATTTTCTTAATCTCTCTATTAATAATACCAATAAAGGAAAAAAAATTGCTACAACCCAGGAATTAAATTCCACTAATTATGCTTCTAATAAATTCCAATCATTAACATCCAGTGACCTAAATAATTTTAAAATTATCAATGACACCCAACAAAAAAATAATTTAATAATACCTACTACTACAACTCATTCACAAACACATAGTTCTGTCAGAACATTACACTAACCAACTCACAAATCCTACACGTCTCCTCCTCTACATGCAGACCACTTAGAGAGCCCTATACTACCACCTGCCACGCAGGAACACTCTCACCTATCCACCAAACTCCACTCACCAATGCTACCAAACCTAGACCTTATCAACACAATACCACACACTACAACAAAAATTCCTAATACAAATCAGCCTTTTCATTCTCAACAAAGAAAACCAATAACAGTTCCCATGCAATCCAATCATGATGAATCTCCAAACCCAAGTAACACAGAAAATCTACCAAAATCAAAATCTCAGATGCAATACCATCATTCCCCACTGGCACCAAGCACCATTCATATAATTCCTCATTCCCCACCATCACTCAATCCCTCACATACTCTCCTGCCAAATCCTTCCTCTACTTCTATCACACAAGATGAACCCCAACAACTTCATTCACAGACGTCTACCAACACACACAAGGCAGTCTATCCATCGACTCACTCACCAGCAAACCCCTCACTCAATACCTCCTCCACAGCTAATCATGGAACCAAACACCACCATATTCACTGCCCAAACACCCCATGCAACGACCAACCCAACCTCTTGGCTAGAGGTGGGTCTACAAAATCATGCTCTCACCTTCACAATGGAGGTGAACAACCAAGAAGTGACGATCTTAATCAACAACCCAAGGGATCTTGCACAAATTATCACGGAGGGGATGCACTTGGGGACGGAAATTTATGGCAGGTACCACTGGTCTATGATGCAAGCACCATATCTTGCACCATACCAACCATTCAACCCACCAGTACCTACTTGGGACCCAACTCATCTCTATCCCAATCTCATTCACATGCCCTTCTATCCACCCACACCAATAGTTCCCTCAACCCCTTGGATCCAGCTTTACTCTCTTCCTAATCACCCTCCTCTAATGATGGAACCCCTAACACCTCCTCCATATTCACCACCACTGTCCCCACCCCCTGCTCCCAATCCAGTCGCACAAGATCAAGAGTTTCAATAAGAAGTTGCAGCAGCAATGGTTTACAATAGAGAGACTCGTCCAGTTCATGCATGCCTCGACGCAATAAAGGTCTTTGTCCAGAAGGAGGAATACGAAAGAAAAATCTACATCCATTGTCCTCCAAATCTCATCAAATTCTCCCTTCGCATACGACCCACAACCAATCCGGAAGTGGGAAAATATGCGATTCTTCTATTCCCAACACTCCGCCTACGCCCAGGGTAGCACAACACCAACCTGGGGAGGATGCAGAGCAACCATCTGCTCAACTCAAACACTAACCATATGAATTTTATCATTTGGAACTGTCGAGGAGCTCAATCTGCCGAGTTCCGTCGAAATTTTCGTTCTCTTCTAGATTATAATCGTCCTTCTCTTGTGACTCTTTTAGAAACCCACTGCCTAAACCACCAAAATTTAAAAGAAGAATTTAACTTCACGGGCACGGTGGAGGTAGGTGCTGTAGGTCAATCAGGGGGAATTACTATCTTATGGAATTCTGATGAGGTTACAGTGGAGACTATCGCCACAACACAGCAGGAAATCCATCGCCACATACAGGTAAATCCCCTTCCTTTTAAATGGTTATTTAGTGTCATATATGCTAGCACTGAGCCACATAATAAAGAAATACTTTGGAATAATCTTATGTGCTTATATGACAACTATAAAGGTCCTTGGCTTATTGGTGGGGATTTTAACGAAATAACTGATGCAACTAACAAATTCGGGAAACGAAATATTAATAATTCACGTACTAATAAATTTTTGGATTGTATAAATTACTGTCAACTAAGTGACCTTGGTTACAAGGGTAGCCGTTATACTTGGACCAACAGTAAATCTTATGGACACAATATTCTTGAACGAATCGATCGTTTTTTGGCAAATTATGAATGGATCAATCATTATCCCGATGCTCTTCTCTATCACCTTCCACGAACCCATTCGGACCACTGTCCACTTCTAATACAACTAAAATATACTCTGTCACCTAAGGAAAAACCTTTTCGATTTGAAACTATTTGGGCATCCCATCCAACCTTTCACATGTTAGTTAATAAAGTTTGGAATGATCAACCCCTTCTTCTTCCAGCTATTGACCAATTTACTGAAGAAGTTCAAGAGTGGAATAAGTCCACTTTTGAAAATATTTTTAAACGTAAGCGTAAACTGTTAGCTCGCTTAGGAGGGATTCAATCCTCAGTGAACTATCCCAAAAGTTTGTTCCTACAAAATTTGGAACATTAATTAATCAATGAATTCAAACAAATCCTTAGACAAGAGGAGGAATTCTGGAAATTAAAATCGCGAATCAATTGGTTAAATGATGGGGATGCCAACATGCGATTTTTTCATCTATCAACCCTAAATAGAAAAAGACATAATCGAATAACTGCTTACAAGATTTTGGGGGTAATTGGATTACTGATCAATCTCTTATCAAAGGCAACATTACTAGTTATTACCATACCTTCTTCACTACACATTCCACCCTTTCCTACAGACACCATCCAATTCAACCGTATAATCTCGTCACTGAGGTAGAAAGACAACAATTGGCTCTACCCCTTCAGGACCATAAAATTATTAGTGCTATCAACTCTTTCAAGCCTCTTAAAGCACCAGGCCCCGATGGCCTACATCCCTATTTCTATTAAAAATATTGGAATATGGTTGGAAGCTCTGTTAAATCCTTTTGCCATATAACTTTTAATAATCATACAATAGATCCCTCCATCAACAAAACCCTAATTTGCTTAATTCCAAAAAATAAAACAACGTCTGTAATTTCTCAATTTAGACCTATAAGCCTTTGTAACACAATTTACAAAGTTATTACTAAAATTATCTCTAACAGGCTAAAACCAATTCTCCAGCACATTGTTCATCCCACTCAATCTAGCTTTCAAAAAAATCGTCGTGCTGCAGACAATGCCATCATTGTCCAGGAATTAATATCTCCTTTCCAAAAAATGAAAGGAAAAACCTCTCACATGCTTCTCAAACTTGATCTTGAGAAAGCCTTTGACCAACTAGAATGGTCATTTATTCACTATACACTAGTTACCCTTAACTTCCCACCAAACTTCATTAAACTCATCATGTCTTGTGTTACAACCACTTCGACATCAATCCTAATTAATGGCAATCCAACGGATTATTTTAATCCAACAAGGGGCATTCGTCAAAAAGATCCTCTATCGCCATATCTCTTCATACTATGCCTTGAAATGCTATCTCGCCAAATAAATACGGTAGTAGATCATCGTGCTTGGCAACCAATTACTATATCTCCAAAAGGACCTTCACTATCACACCTATTTTTTGCGGATGATATTATCTTAGCGGCCAAAATAAGTCCATCTACTTGTGACTCCATCATCAATACTATACAGCAATTCACAACCTACTTGGGCCAAACACTAAACTTTCAAAAATCAAAAATATTTTTCTCAAAATCATGCCCTTTAAATGTAAGAGCTTCTGTTTTAGAGCTATTCCATATGAAAGAGGGAAAACAATTTGGTAGATACTTGGGCTTTCCCATCTTCATTAAAAACCCCACAAAAAATAATTTTCAATTTCTACTGGATAATTTCAAAAATAAATTAGCTGGGTGGAAAACAAAATTCTTAACAAGGGCTGGTCCCACTACTCTTATTCGCTCAACCCTCAACCAACTACCCAACCACATCATGCAGTATATCACAATCCCTAACAATATCCTATCTCTGTTAAATAGATACCAAAGAAATTTTCTTTGGGGTACAACTCCGCCAAAAGAAAAAACTTTACCTCCTTAAGTGGGACAGTGTTGCTCGACCAAGGTGGCTTGGGCATACAAAAACTTCCCACGAAGAATAAAGCGTTACATGCAAGTCTTGCATGGCGACTATTCCAACAACCACAACAACTTTGGTCACAAGTTCTAATAAATACTTACATCCGCCCTAATAAGACGCCCAAACGTTTCCCTACTTTCACGTGGAAAAACATCATAAGTGACTGGTCTTACTGCCGTTTGGGCTATAAATGAAATCTCACAAACGGCAAACATGTAAAATTTTAGACTGACCCATGGATCACACCTAATTTCATACTAAGTTCCTACCTATATGGTCCTTTCCAACCCAACGAACAACACAAGAGGGTATCTGACTACTACTATAACAATAAATGGCATTTTGACACACTTCCAGTTGATCTCCCCACTGAGTTAAAAAATAACATTCACAATGTTTATATGCCACTTCACCACCTCAATTACGATCAGATCTACTGGGATCTGACAAAAGATGGTCTCTTCTCTGTTAAATCCAGCTACAAATCACTCGCTACAACTGAAAGTACTCAATACCTCTAGAAATGGATTTGGAAGCTAAAAGTTCCATCTAAAATATCTTTTTTTCTATGGCTTCTTTCACATAACCGACTACCTACTGCTACATACCTATTCCAATTAGGTATCATCACTTCTAATATTTGTAAGCAATGCCAAATGGATCCAGAAATAATTGTACATATCTTTCTCGAATGTCCAAAAGTAACCCAGCTATGGGCACAATTAAACATAACCCCTTCAACTCCTTCCAATTCGCCTCCTATAGGAACATCATCATACTCTATCCCAAATCTTTTACATAATTCCCAATGGTTATATAACCTCATACATATGCCTTTACATTCAACTCCATATAGCATCCTAAATACCGTCTTCATCTCTTTTGCACTATGGCATATATGGAATGTTCGTAATAAAAACACACTGGATAATCAAAAGATGAACATTAATATTCATTTGATTCAAACTACGGCTGCTGAATATTTTTTCCTAACCCCACATCACAGCTTAAAAAAACATACCATACCTCTAAATATCAAATGGCATCCCCCATCATCACCTTACTATAAACTAAACATCGATGGTGTATCTTCCCCTGCTCACAACAGCTATGGAATAGGAGGTGTTTTTCGCAACACACAGGGACACTGGGTAATGGGCTTCGCATGAGGATCACTTCCAGCAACTGCCATCCAAACAGAACTACTAGCATTACTTATGGGGTTGCAGCTTGCTGTGCGTCACCAATACACACCACTTATCATCGAAACAGATGCACACGACATCCTGGGTATGTTAAATACGTCTAGCATGCATCACATTAACATTTTAAATGACTGCAGGTTATTGCTTCAACAGCTGGGTAGGCCTTCTCTACAACATATCTACAGGGAGCAAAATAGTGTTGCTGATAGTCTAGCTCAATATGGGGCCAAGCAAGCAGTTACCAATAGTTGCATCTCTTTTGTCACACCACCACCTTTTGTCGCAACTTTCTACCAACAAGACCTAGATGGAACAATGCACTGGAGGCTTGTTAACAAGAACAACCAACTTAACCCTACTTTGTCTCCCGTTTGTAATACTAATATTTTGTGTAGTAATGCACCCAATGTAGGGGCACTTGTAGTAGCTTATCATAGTACTAGTTCTAGTTTACAAACTAACATGCCTGTAAGGCATCCAGTTCCCTGTACTAATGTAAGGTTTTAACCTTTCAGTATAAGTTTTTTTTTCCGACCAAAAAAAAAAAAA
>NC_031996.1:5810191-5823708 GCF_001879085.1 Nicotiana attenuata | reverse complement strand
AAAAAAAAAAAAAAGAATTCCAGGAATGATTTTTGGACTCTAAATAAACATTGTGCTGAAAGTTTAACACAGCCAACTCCCTGTCGACGCCACCCAAACCCACCATTAATCACCATTGTTTCCTTCTTGCTCCATCTTGCAGTGTGCAGTGGCGCAGCCAAATATTTTTCTAAGGGTATTCAAAGTTTATNTATATATATATATATATATATATATATATATATATATATATATATATATATATATATATATATGTATGTATATATGTATGTATATATATATGTATGTATATATGTATGTATGTATAAAAAATAAATTTTGATCTATCTACACAATATAATTTTTTATATACTCAATATAATTTTCTAATGAAGAATATTCAAATGACCACCCTTTACTCTATTTGGCTACGCCACTGCAGTACAGAAGAGCCATCAAAACTAGCTCCCTAATATTTAGGTTTATATCTTCTTCTCGTACTATCACTTTCTCCTTCGCCTAGTGTAATTTGATTTTGTCTCATAATTTAATTTGCTAGATAGTACTTTTTTGTGGCTCGGAGGGTTAGAGAAAACATAACCGTAGAAATCTCGACCTATATGTTGGTAGTATTATGTAAGCAAATGAGCAAGGGATAAAAAGGTGACGAATTTTTAAAGTCCAGATTTCAGTAGTTGTTCCTGGAGTTTCACTCTTAAAAGTCTCGAACTGCATTAGTTATTTAAGGGGTTTCACATATACGGAATTTTGGAATAATTCTTGATCAATGTTCAAAATTCAAGAGTCATTCCTAGAGTTTTCCGTACTTTAACTGGGTGTATTTTTACTCAGATATTTTTTCGTGTAAGAAAGTGACTAATACTAATAATTCTTTAAGTATTGGCTAAACTCCAATAACAGAGGTTAAAAGTGTCTATTTTATAATATCTTCCTTAAAGGCCTATAAGCTCAATATCTCATCTTTTTTCTTTTGTTGTCATTAATTTAAGTTATATACTAATGTAATAAATTGTTCATACTATTTGCACATTTTATTGGTTATTGCATGTTACTATTTATTCCTTATTTTTAGTCGCATAAATAAATTTTATATAATTATTTTTTAAATGATATAATTGTATAAATATCTTCTACTCTATCGGTGATTAACTTAAACTTTATTAGAATTTCTTCCATTTTATTTGTATGATGTTGGTAACTAAATAAACTTTAAGAAAGAATAGAAAATCTTTAAAATTTATGATTTTAAATAGTATGTCTTAATCTTATAATTTTATAATTTGTATGACTATAAAAGATTGTCTTTAAAAATAATGTGAAAAGTCCAAGTAAATTATTTTTATATTTAAAAATATATAATTTTTCTGAAAAAATAATATTCTATTTTACATAATAACATTCTTTTTTTGGGACGAAGGAGTACAGTTTAAGAGCGGATTTGGCCATGAAATGTTTTTCATTTTTTTTCGAAATTCTTTTAACTTTTTTTTCCGAAATCAGTATTTGTCCATAAAATTTCCAATTTTCATTTGAAGATGAATTTTGAACTTTTTCGAAAATTTGAAATACTCTTTTTTTTAAAATTATTTACTTAGATCACTCACAATTCAAAAATAAACTAAAATTATATTCATGTTCAAACAAAACTCTAATTTTCAAATACCATTTTCATTTGAAAAAATATTTCACCTTTTTTCGGAATTTTACAATTCTTATGTTCAAACGCCCACTTAGATATTCTCTCGTAAGTAATTTTTAGGTTAGCTTACCTAAGCACTACGTAAAAAATTATTTGTTAGTGCTTTTCTTTCTTTCTTTCTTTTTTTTTGACAAAAGAAGGAAAAACAGCTACGGGAAGACGAGCGACGAATACTTCACAGAATTTCTTTCAGCAGCTGAAGGATGAGGCGGAGACCGGGAATCGGAGGTTTACAGAACGCGGCGGCGGCTAGGGTTTGTGGCCTAAGTTTATTTTGACTTTTTCAATTCATTTCGTACTTTTTTTTGTTTAATACTCTTCGTTTTTCTCGCGATGTTAATTGTAGGATCAATATCGATTACTAGGGGAAAATGTGGCGAAATTGAGAACTGATCTTATGAAAGAGCAGCTAGCTACTTTTCGCTCTCAGCTTGAAGACTTTGCTCGCAAACACAAGGTTTTGCATTATTTTGTTTTTTTTAGTGTTAAATTTAAAGCTTTTTTTTTTCCGATTGTTTAAGTTAATTTTTGTTTTTAACCTTCTCAGTTATCCCGCCCGTCCTTGATTTAATGATATGATAGGAGTACGATGATTAAAGCATCTAATTTTGTAAAATAAAAATCTATGTATTGATACACTACAGGAAAAGTACTTTGAATTGTAATTTTATTTATAAGTACTTGTGATATTTGAAAAAAACATGGCTAAAAAAGAACTACTTAACTCTAGTACCCGATGTTGTAGCCTATTGGTCACTGAAGTGGGAGGAGAACCACGAGATATCAGTTTCAAATTTCTGCTGAGGCAAAAAATACTAGGTGATTTCTTTTCATCGGCCTAAGCTTGGTGAGCAGAGTTACTCGGTACCTGTATTGGTGGGAGATACCAGATACCTGGTAGAATAATTAAGGTGCACGAAAACTGGCCCAGACACCATTATCATAAAAAAGAAAGAAAAAAAGGTAATTGTCTCATTTGAATTGAGACAAAAGGAATCATATATGCTTGTTAGAAATACGTTCTGAGGAAGCATGTATGTCTCTAAGTTATCTTAGTTTGGCCATCTGTTGATATTTGATAATTCCAGAAAAGACATGAAAAGATGCAATTTTAGCTATTTATTGTCGATTTGGGATTTATGTGCATTTATCTCGGCAAACGGATCATAATTGAACTCCACCATTCTTATTTTTCTTAAAGATCATAGTATTGGGATAGTATCAAGAGAAAGATGGGTTTATATTGTCAAATGTGTGATATTTCTAAAGTCTGAGCAGCAATCAGGGCTGTTGAGCTTGATAAATCATTTTCTTTTTCTTGTCTAACTGGAGTGTTGTAAAAGAGGCGTCCCTTGTGCATTGTGCTTATTATTATTATTTTTTTTTATAATGGTAACAAATTTTATAAATGAGTAAAATATTTACAAGAGATTGTGTGAGCCATAATCAGACCCCAAAAGATCTGAGACTGCCTAGCCTATTCTGTTCGATTACATTTCTTCTAGCAAATCTAGTAAAGAATGTATCCTCCCTATAGCTCTCTTTGCACCAAAAATGAAATAACAAAAAACAATTAAGCTTAATTTTCTGGTAAGAGCTAGGCCTATCTTCAAAAACTCTGGCATTCCTTTCCTTCCATATGACCCACCAGATGCAGGCAGGAACTTCCTGCAGAATGAAGTTCTTATTTGGTACTTCCTAATTGAAATTTATCAGCATGCTTTTACTTGTTTAACTAAAAAAAAAAAAAAAATCATAAAGAGAAAGTTTTGGTTATTCCTTGTTTTATTTTGCAGAATGACATTCGCAAGAATCCTGCATTCAGGGCACAGTTCCACGAGATGTGTGCTAAAGTTGGAGTAGATCCGCTAGCATCAAACAAGGGTTTCTGGGCAGAACTGTTGGGGATTGGCGACTTCTATTATGAACTTGGTTGGTACCAACCTCCTTAGTAATTTGGGTTATTGCGAGACGTGTTTTTTATGGTGCATGAGAGGAACATTACATAGTATTTTACACTGCAGTTTTAGATCTTAACTGCAATGTGGCAGTTCTACTTCCCTTCGAACTTTTCAATTAAAAAAAAGAATGTGACAGTTCTACTTCCCATTGCTATATGATTGATTGACATCAAACCTTGAGCAGTATTAATATATTTGTTAGATCGCAGAATCGTGCTTAGTTCTTGTCTGTTTCCTAGTTAAGTATTAGTATCATTTGTGGATAATATCTATATGAACCGGATTTAAATGAAACCCACCTGTCTAGGCAGGGGTACAGATCATTGAAGTATGCTTGGCTACTAGACCCCACAACGGAGGTTTGATAAGCTTGGATGATCTTTGTAAACTGCTTGGTCAGAGACGGAAAGCTGTTCGCGAGACAATATCGGAGGATGACTGCTTGCGTGCTATAAGCAAGCTGAAGGTATTGGCTCAAGCTTTTATGTTTCAGTTGGCAGTAACTGAATGATGCATTGAGCAGCTGGTGCTAAATCTAACGGATCCTCCTTTTCCGTTAATTTGAAGAGCATATTTCACATTTTAGTGCTTTGCACATTTAGTTATGAGGATCATGTTTCAAGCTTCGATACCAAGATATTTAATTTTGCTAGTTGCTCCATTTACCAAAATGAATAGAAAAAAGAATCTGTACTCCAAACCACCTATGTCATGAAAAAATGGTAAACTGCAAATACTTCTTTCTGTTTTCTTAAGTTTTTATAGGTCCTTAGCACATGAAGCAACTCAAGATAATGGTGAATATATATGATCAGGTCACTATGCGCTCAGCCCTCATTTAGATGGAAGATAGGAGAAATACAAAGCTGTCTCAAAGCATGATTTCTGTTGCAACGACTATAAACTAATATCTAATTGCATATTTCAGGTATTAGGTAGTGGTTTTGAGGTGATTACAGTGGGAAAGAGAAAGCTTGTTAGATCTGTCCCTACCGAACTGAATAAGGATCACAATGAAATTTTAGAGCTGGCCCAGGTATAACCTTTGTTCTTTATGTTTCCTACAGATTCATGTAGGCCATTTCTCTCTTTGGACAGTTTATAGTTAGGCAATTGCTGTGCAGCTCAAACTGTCACTTTCACTTGATGCAGTAGTTTCCCCCCTTTAGTAGTATTTCAGAAGTTTAGTTTCTTCAATCAGTCATCGATATTTTGGCAACTTAAAGGGAATCTCTCTTTCCTTTTGAATCCATGAGTATTAAAAGCTACTATTCAGCTTAGGGAAGTATCCCCAGATTGCTATGTTTGACTTTGAAATATTGCCTACTATGTTACATGGCCTTGTTTTATCAATATATGTTAAAAGAGGAAATTCTTACTCAAGAAAAATATGTTAACAGAGGAAATTGTTTTCTGGTCTCTTTACCACAGGCTCAAGGCTTTGTGACAGTTGATGAGGTACAAAGACGCCTAAACTGGTCTTCAGGTCGTGCAACTGATGCGCTTGAAACACTGTTAGAGGTAAGTTCTTGATGTCATTCCTTCTACCTCTTTCCTCCTATGTTTTCCAGCAAGGCTCTAAGCATTTCCTATTAGATCTCTTGTGATTCAAGCTAACAAATGGCTTGCATGTATCATACAGGAAGGGCTTGCCATGATTGATGATGGTCACAGAGATGGCAGACGTCGATACTGGTTCCCCTGTGTGTCCTCTATCTCCTCCTATGTAGGGGCAGACGCTCTTTAGCGTTTTCCTCATTCAGATCTGAGGATCTTTCGCTTTTGAACCACTGTTCCTTTCATAACCAGAACTTGGACAATAGATTGCTCGTAGAGATGCAGTCTTTTTCCATTTCCCTTGGTCCAACAAGCTTTTGATATGCAGCTTTTGCATATCTTAGAATGTTGCCCTATTTGTGTAATCCGTACAGTGAAATCATAGTGTTGAATCATTGATTGTTGTATGAAGCTTGTTTCATATATTTGAAACGACTTGCCTGTTCTGTGAGCTTTCTCCAAATTTGAACTTCATAGGATGTCATTGTGGTGTACAATGCAGGGAAAGTATGTGACTTTGCTTGTAGTTATTCCTGTTGAATGCGTCATTTTTCTTAAACAAAATGGCCAAATTGGCGTTATAAGGGTGAAATTAAAAAATAGCCAAATTTACAACTTGTAATTGAAAAATAGCCACAGTTCAAAAGTAATCGAAATTTAGCCACTTTTCATGTTAAAATAATTTGAACAAAAATATTGTTCAAAATTTGGAAATTGGAGTTCAATTTTTACATATGAACTCCAACATAATTTGCTGGAATTTTATAATATGCTGGAGTTCGATCATAATATGCTAGAAGTTTAGCATGAGCTTCATAATCCAACATATTATGCTGGAGTTTTCCATGTTTCAACAAAATAATGGTTATTTTTCAATGACTTCGCAATCGCTGGCTATTTTTCAATTACCAGTCCGAAAACTGGCTAGCCCGTGCTATTTTGACCGTTATGAGTTATGGAGGATTATATAAGTAGCTTCATTCAGTTGTGCAATTGTTAAGTCATAGTGTCATACTGTTTGAAACATAGTTACATAGGCCAGGTATCTTGCTCCTTATGTCACCCCTTTAAGTAATACTGGTGTGGATTTACTTACATAACGTTTGCATAATACTTAGCTAAAACCCGATAACAGTAATCAGTGACAGAATACTCCCTGCCCCTAAAAAGGACTGTAAATGTAGATCAATCAATCAATTACCTCCCAATTCTAGACTAGTTAATGTCGACTATATGAAAACTAAACTAGTTAAAGTCGACTATATGAATCCTCTGTATATATCCGAGCTTGTCTAACCAGCCAATGCACATATGTTCTGCCTTATGGTGTATCTAACAACAACAACAACAACAACACAACAAACCCAGTTGAATCCGACAAGTGGGGTTTGGAGAGGGTAGTGTGTACATAGACCTTACTCCTACCTTATGTCGGTAAAGAGGTTGTTTCCCATATTATCGTGCATCTATCAAAGTATCAATTTTATCTATTTATTTCCAAGTGGTTTTGGCAGAATCATTAATAGGATCAGCCCATTCACTTGCTTCTGCCCAAGCTTTAATTCAAGACCAGGAAGTTGTTTAATGCTAAGTTTCATTGGACTAAAGATGCCAGTTGTTGGTTATAACTGATTTAACAGCCAGAAATTACACCACAGCTGCAAATTCAAACGCTGAATCAAGACAAAATGCTATGAAGAGTAACAGAGACTTAAATTCTACTCACTGAGACAATGCTGTTCTGTTCAAAAATAAAAATAAAATAGCATAAGTGTCAGGTGCCCGCATACAGTAATTCGCGATAAGAATCCAGCTCCTCATGTACGGTACACCCAGTATGAAACTGGATCTCCACGTTATGGACAAATGTCACTACTCGGCTTTAGACGGGAAATGGTTTCCGCCGGTGGCGATCTTATACAGGTAAAATCCAGTCATTACCACACTGCAAAACACGATAGAAATGTAATGTCAATCTCATTATTAGATAAAAGCTTCTATGATCATATCAGCAATATAGATTTTCCAGACAAGAAATTTTTTAATAGAATCTTCTCTATGAACAATCAGCACAACCAATGAATCATCAATGAAATAGGAAACCAAGCATGAAAATGTGGTGTATCGTCCACCTTATATAATCCACAATCAACTGCAGATGATCTGTAGGATATGAAATCAATTGCAGTTGTCTCTGTTTTGGTTTTTCTTACATTCTAGCAAGGTAAAGGGGAGCCAGCCTTGGAGCAACGGTAAAGTTGTCTCTGTGTGACCTATAGGTCACGGGTTCGAGCCGTAGAATCAGCCATTGATGCTTGCATCAGAGACATCAGAGTAGGCTGATTATATCACCCCTTGGGTTGCGGCCCTTCCCCCAATCTTGCGTGAACACGGGATGCTTCGTGCACCGGGTTGTCCTTTTTTACATTCTAGCAAGAGTTTCAAAACACTTGTAGAAAGTACTAGAGTTGGATAAGCTAACTTCTCAGGCTACAATTATAATTGCAGATGATGGAAAAAAAGACCACTGAAATTGTGAAACAGTTCAGTGTTCCCCATGTATTCGTATGAGAAAGTTTCTCTTTGACTATCCGCTTTAGATGAAATCCAGAAATCGCCCCCTTTTTTTTAATTTATAAATTTGACGAAATTCGTGAACTTGCATTGAAAACGTTAAGTGGATCAAGAGGTCAAGGCCAAAACTAAATTTAATTATTGGACATTTTAACTGCCAATTGACACTTTAAAAGTGAGTCTCCATAAAATAAAGAAATAAACACCGAATGGAAGACGGCGTTTGACACTCTAGGAGAGTTGACCTCACTGCGCATGGCAACCTAACGGTCAGTTTGTTCCCAAGGTAGTACCATAGATATAAAGATCATGATAAAGCAACTTTATATATTATGACATGTAATATGTTGATGAACGAACGAAAAAACACCAGATGGAAATTGGAATACAGAAAACAAGAATTAAATAACAAAACTTGCATGGCATGCTTTGTATTTGAACTTACCTGAGACCAGCAACAATGCCAGCTGGCATTATCTTTGAAGTTTGCATGTATCGCTGACCCATGACCCATGTTAGTACAGCAGCACAAGCTGTTTCAAACCAAATAAAGTGTGTGGAGATCACTTTCCCATCCAAAACAAACAAAGGAAACTCAATATGATTACAAGAATATGAATGAAGCTTTCATTTTTTTCCTCAGAGCACAATTATGCTGTCATTGAACAAACAAAAACTTGATGCATTTTTGCCACATCTTTAATTTTTATAAAATATAACTTGAAGACAGCATGATAAGCTACAAGATGGGTAGGGAAAATTCAGAAATCTGGACATGGCAAACGAGTTTTCTTTTCAACCCTCATAAATTTGAGTTATTTATCTACTTCTCTTCAATCGCATGTGGAACGGTTGATTGAAGTCCTAAACCTAGCACATAATAAGCTTCAAGTTTCATGAATCTACTTGAATTTGGTAACTTCTTGCTCAATCTTAGCTAGGGACTAGTAATGCTAAAATTAACTTTTTAGGTATAAATATATCTATTTTTAACTTGATACTTCCGACTGTTGGACGTCCTAGACTATCAGAGGTATACAAACCAAGGATATTTCGTCTCTTCGTGGGTTTGAGCAATGCTCCCAGTTCCTACCTGACCTCGTTCACATATGCTTATTGCATTTTTGGAGCTTGGTCATATGCTGAACAAAATTGAACAAAAGACTAGGGGATGTAAAGAGGAAAGTTTAGAGAAGTGAGCTCCTAAGATGTAACGAGTACAAGATTAGCAGAAGCCTATGCAGCAAGAGAATGTATATTAGGCCGGGAGACAGGTAGTAATGAGTCATCCTCCAAGGAGATGCTAATGCAATTGATGCGTTGTTTTCTCTTTAGAAGACGGAACCTTCTTTATGCATCCTCCATAGCTGTATTAGGAGTTAATGATAAATTCATAACTAGAATAATTGTCTTTCATCTCCCTATGATTATGGCGTTTTGCCTGTTAGCATTCTGTACGTGGCATTCACTTTCTCTATCAGGGGTAAAACACAAAATGGAACTGTAGAATTGATCAATTGGACGGGTTCGAGAGTTTGGTTCGACTGAGACGGATGTCTCATCGGGTTCAGAAGGGGATGGCAATGCAGATTTGGATGCCTCATATCGTATGATAAAGAAGAGAATTTTTACAAAGCCCGAGAGCTAGAGTTTGTTGAGAAAGTAGCTTTGAAGATGGGCTCTCATTCAGTACTTATTAGAACGACGTTAACCCATCGATTCCTCATATGTTTTGCATCAGTATTCACTTTCTCATAGTGTAACAACCAAGAATTTCTCATTTCATAGGAAGGTCGAATTTTAAATGCTATCAAACAAACAAACAGAAAATGGAAATGTAACATGAAACATTAGTAAAGCTATGACGACAAGTTGCTAAACAATGAGATCATCCTATAGAAGTATCAGAAGAGGGATAAAAACAATCCAATACCAACGACCCTCCTCTGCTGCAAACCATACAGCTCACATAAACTTTATAAACAGAGAGACAAACAATCAAGGAGAAAAGCTTTCTCACCCTTAAATCTAAAGTAGAGCAGCAAATATCAGACCAGATACAGTAGATACTCAGATAGATATCAGGACTTACTACTGTATCAGCAGAGGCAGATTCAAGATTTGAACTTTATGGGTTCGGAATTCTAGGACAACGACCTCAATGCTAATAACTAGGTTCAAAATTTTATCGTTGTACATATTTAGTGGATTTTTCTTAACACATACAACGTCTAGGTTGGCCGAATCCGTAGCTTTCACTGTGTATCAGCTTATCATAGAATGAAAAACATAGGCAGATCTAAGTGTAGGCTGCAGGTCCGGATGGACCCAGTGCCTTCTATTCCAGTAATATTCATAAACAACAACAACAACTACGCCTCGATCTGAAGTTAGTGGGGGTTGGCTGTATGAATCCTCAATATCATGAATGCTCTATTTGGGTCTTAGTACTATTTATACAACAGCAACAACAACAAAAGAAAAACCAGTGTAATCCTACAAGTGGGGTCTGGGGAGGTGTAGTGTGTACGAAGACCTTACCCCTGACTTGTGAAGGTGGATAGTCTGTTTCGGACAGACCCTCAGCTCAATAAACGACGAAAAAATGTTTTTTTTTTTCTTCATATAATAGATTGTTTTTTATTACATTTGCTGTCATGTTACAAAAGAGTTATGGGTACAATACTACAACAACAACTACGACGTAATCTCAAACAAGTTGGGGTCAGCTATATATGAATCCATACTGATCAGTTAAGGGAATGAAAGGCTATACCAGTTTCAAGAATCAAGGCAAAGTAAGAATTTTTGCGCTTGTGAAATGCTTGAAGACTCAAGTAACCAGCTAAAATGAGCAGAAATCCAGTACCCAAACCTCCAGCCAGTGAAGCTGTGCTTCCTTTCTTGAAATATCCTATAATACCACCACATACAAGAATTAATCCATATGGGATTGTGAAGCAAAAATCATGCATTTTTATCAAATGGGGTTTAAAAAAGATTGATATTTCGACGAATTTAGCACAGAATTGAGAGATCAAACAAGAAAAGATTCAATTTTTCAACGATCTTGGTGTCTAAAAACTTGAAATTTCCAATTTTTGTAGGTGGTCATGGCAATATATTAGAGAAATTGACAGAATTAGTCCCTCATGTTTGGGGTTGGTGTAAAATAGTACTTTAAATATGCACCTAACCAATTTTAGTCCTTTATGTTTATCAAATATTGGCACTTTTGACTTTTGAGGTAAAAACTTGCCCGCACCGGATGTTTACACCAAACCAATAAATATATGAGATGTGTCTTGCATATGGACTTCAAATATTATATGCATCATCATCTAATTAAATTATTTACCCCCTTTTGATCTCCATTATCTATAAAGCACGGCAATAAATATTTTTTTGCGAAATTGGCTCGTGAGAAGTATGTTAGCTGTTTAAATTGAAAAGAAATCGTCTAGAAAAATTTCTTCTAATTTATTTCTCGAAGTTTGCACCTAAAAAAATCTCTTTTGTTTTCGCATTAAAAAAGAATCTTAAGAATTAAATTGGACAAATGAATCTGGAGAAGTTTGTATCGATGGTTTATAGTTTAAGCAGGTTCTCATGATCAAATTCAATTCTGCTAATGGTAATAATGTTGTGTGTTTCAACCGCAATAGAGATCAAATGTGCTCAATTTTAGAAAACAAGGACTTATAACTGCTCAAGTATATATTCAAAGGACTATTTTAGATTATCCTGAAATATAAGGGACTATTTTTGTAATTTTCTCTGGCATATTATATCTGATAATCATTTGTCAAAAGTCCAAAGGTTCATGTTACCTAACCTCTATCTTGTCTGTGTCATTGGTCTAAATTGTCCTCAGGATTGTTGTTAAATGGCACCTATATAAGGGTAAATTTAGAGCTGAATTATAAGAGTGTGAGGGTAATATTGTCACGACGATCCAGTTGGTAGCCATTTGACCCAGTGTGCTTGTGGCCTGGTGGGTAGTCCACGCGCCATTTTGAACAAATTTTTAGTAGGTTAGGGTATTAGTTTTTGGAAATGTTTTGTATATGGTTTTGTTGTTTATTGTAAAAAGTCGTTTGATTTTTGTAATTTATTTCTCTTTTATAAATAGTTGGTTGTGTTGTGAAAATAGCACGGGCTAGTCAGTAATCGGACTGATAATTGAAAAATAGCCAGTATTTGTAAAGTCATTGAAAAATAGCCATTAATTTACTAAAACACGAAAATTTCCAGCATAATATGCTGGATTATGGAGCTCCTGCGTATAAAGTCATATGTAAAAAATTCGAACTCTAGCATATTATGCTGGAAATTTTTCCGGACTTTAAGGGTATTTTTGTACATTGTGTATCTTTACATAAAAAATTGACTAAATTTCGATTACTTTTGAATCTGTGGCTACTTTTTAATTACCAGTTATAAATCTGGCTATTTCCAACTTTTTTATGGTTGTGTTGGATGATTGACAAGCTTAATGAAGGAGGACAACTTTTTAAAGCGGGCGCTCTGTGCGGTATTTTTCATGGTTATGTCATTGCAAACTTATAGCCTGTTTGGCCAAGCTTCTTTTTTAAAATTGAGGTGTTTGGCCAAGCTTTTGGAAGGAAAAAAAGTGCTTTTGAGGAGAAGCAGAAGCAGTTTTGGAGAAGCAGAAAAAAGTAGCTTCTCTCCAAAAGCACTTTTTTGAGAAGCACTTTTGAGAAAAATACACTTAGAAGCAGTTTTTTAAAGCTTGGCCAAACACTAATTGCTGCTCAGAAGTGCTTTTCAAACTAATTAGCCAAACACAAACTGCTTCTCACCAAAAGTACTTTTGAGAAAAGCACTTTTGAAAAAAAACACTTCTCAAAATAAGCTGATTTTTGCAGCTTGGCCAAACGGGCTATTAGCCACAGAAAACAAATGCTACTTCAAATTTGAATATTTTTCTTTAATGTACAAAATGCAACTTCCATATCTTGATACAGGTATTGCAGTTTCCTATGTGGTTGCCCAATACAACATTAGTACAAACAATTATCTGACTATGTATCCAGTGTCGAAACCAGGAATTTCTCCAAAGGTGTTCAAACGTGAAAGAAGTTAAAAAAAATTCGACAAAAGGTGTTCAATATATGTTATATACATGTAAAACCTAATATTATACCTATATATACAATGTAATTTTCCGACAAAGGGTGGTCGATTCGACCACCCTTACAAGAGTGTAGCTTCGCCCCTGTATGTATCTACATGCCTATAGAATACAGTTGAATGCAGGGACTAAGAGGCCATAAGAATCTTTCTCAGTTCATGGCTATCTCCAGTATTGCACCCTGAACTAATCAATGAGGTTATCCAAACCTGATCAGACCTTACGGGTTCATCATCGTCGTTCCTATGCCAACTCCAAAAGGCATGAGTTGAATTAACCATCTTAAGTTCACCATGACCAAAGCTCGCTTCTCGGAAGACTGACCATTCTGGCGGAGGTTGTTTGTACCTGTCAAAGGTGCCAAGACATGTAACTTCATGTCATATTTTACACTAATGCTTATTTATCAACATAAAGAATAGGAAAAGAGTCCTATAAAAATGGCATAAGCAATGCTAGGACTAGTAGTGCTTTAAAATTTCTGAACTCAAAATGAAAGGGGGGGGGGGGGGGGGGGGTATAAACGTTCGTTTTTACCGTATGGGGGTAGTACGTTGAGTTAAGTTTCCAG
>NC_031996.1:5767414-5810171 GCF_001879085.1 Nicotiana attenuata | reverse complement strand
GGGGGGGGGGGGGGAAGGAAACTTCTTTTTTCCTATGGGGTAGTACTTGATTAAGTTTCCAGAACAGTTTAAGCCTTCGGCTTCACAAAGCCTGGTATAAGTGCTTGCCCTTTTTTCGTTTTTACTCTCCTTTGTTGTCAAAGTCGCTCAACTACTGTGGTAAAACCTCTTGAGCTAAATCCAGTCCAAACCAAAAAGAAACAAAGATCATTTAAGAATTCGACTTGTTGACGCTACAGCCATTGTCATTATATGGTTAATATGCTCAAGATGACGGGAGAAATTACTACAAGGGCTACTTACTTGCGTGCTAAACCTTCTCTGTTTCCTCCATCGCCAATTGTTATGTGGACAGCGCCACACGGATCAGGTTTACCATTGTAAACTCGTTTCTGTTGTCAAAGAGATACAATTAGGTAAGGAATCAAAAAGAAAAAGCGTCTCATTTCATCTTCTTGTGCCGAGGGTCTATCGGAAATAGCCTCTCTACCCTAGGGTAGGGGTAAGGTATAAGTACACACTACCCTCCCCAGACCCCACTTGTGGAATTATATTGGGTTGTTGTTGTTGAATCAAGAAGAAAAAGCAAAAGCAATGAAGGCATACCGTGCGCTCATAAGCATGAACATGCCCAGTGATTACTATATCTGCACCAGCAGCATACAGCAAAGGCTCCATAGCTGCCATCATGTCATCACCTTCACATTGATGGGCTCTATTACTATTATACCATGGCACATGGAATAAGACAACTAACCACGGTGTTCTTTTACGATCCACTTTTAGAAGATCAGCCTGCAGCTCCAATAATTGAACTAAATTAGCAAGTAGGAAACTGTGATTTTCAAAGAAGAACAGAATATCAAGATATTCTCAGTTATTCCTTATATAATAATATTACTGAAAATGCTAGAGCTTGATTAAGAGGCAAAATCCTAATGGTAATATGAAATGCATATAGAAGTAGTCTTTCTGTATCCAAAGCTTTAGGTTCAAGAAGATTATAAGGAAGCTATGTTGGATCTCAACCCACTCCTTAACCCAACTGGATTCTTGCCTGCTCACCACCTCAACATAATCAACATGCTGGCTTTTTATCCTGAAAGTACAGATTCTAAGTCCGACTGCTTCAAAAAACTACATGTCTCGGCTCATTCTCTGCTCACTACGGATACTAGGTTTGTTTTTCGTGTCGGTTTTAAAATCTCTTAATATAACAATGGACAAATATATCTATAAAATCTGGAAGTATAAGCAACAAAATTATTTTTAACCTTCATATATTGGAACTTCCAAAAGATCGGAAATTCCTCAAATGTCATATGTGAAACTATAAAACAAAAGCAAATTAATCCCTTTCATGGTGACTTCTACCTGATCATAAATTTCCTCAAACAGAGAGTTTTCATTATTTTTTGGAAAAAATGAGAGCTCATCTAACCTTCAGCCAGTTATATTGGTCAGAGTATTCATCATAGGCAGTATATGAACCGAGCATAATGATATGAACCCCAGCAACATCAAACGAATAGTAGAGATTTGAAGTGGATCCACTCTCCGCAAATGGCATCTTCCACCTTGAGTTATAAGAGACAAACCCATCTTCTAGAAATATTATGCTTTCTTTTTCGTGATTCCCTTCTGTCACCATCCATGGCCTAGCACTAGCAAGTGGCTGAACGAGTTGACCAAATGTGTCCCACCTATATTGTAAATAATCAGCATAAGAAAGATCACCAGGGAGCAAATGAACATCGTATTTGCATTGGTCAATGTGGTTCAAAGTTGACTTAGTCCATCCAGTTTGGCCTAAATCACCGGCCACAGAAAAAGTAACTGGAAATTTAGAGGGTGGAGTTTTCAGCTGGAACTCAGGACCTTCTCCTCCACATCTATAGAAGTACGTGGTATTTTCTTGCAATGGTCCAATGACAGTGTGATGTATCTTCCCCGAACTATATAATAGATAACTATACTTGGTACTTTCTCCTTGAGCTGTAGCACTGTATTTTCCAGGCGATGTTCCATATTCAACAATAGAAGGACAAGATGTATCAGTGGTGACCCATGTGACCCGAATGTGTTTGTCCCCAGCTAAGGAGATGTGAACCTGCGACGAGAAAATCAATTCCATTGATGAAGTTCACACGGCTCAAACCGTGAACCCAAATACAAAATAATCACCTTACATGTTACGTCAACAGTCTTTTGACAGCTTAAAATAACATTAAAAACAGATCTGGACAGATATATATGAAACAAAAACTATATAGTTTTAGGCAGCTTACAAGCTTTAGTGATTTTATCAAATGAACCTACGGCATACCAGGGCTAATTTAATTATGCTTGTCGTACAAAGAAACACATAAAATCTATACTAGTAACTGGTAATGTACCTTTCTGTGAAGAAAGAAATATTGACTCCAGGTCAATATTCAGTAACTTAAGGAGCCGAAAGATGGTCTATATAAGCAGACTCAAACTGATCATAGAGGCATAACATAGGATTCCGTAAGGGCCTTAACAAATCAAAACCAAAAATGATCATTAAAGGTCAACTTTTATTTGGGATAATGGTGATATCTGCACCCGCTTTGCAAACAAACTTGCTACCTCTCACCAATATAAGTACCAATAACTCCGTCCATCAAGCCTTGGACAGATGCAAAAAACACCCACATTTTTTTTTTGCTCTGCTTAGGATTTAATCCCTGGTATCCCTTCAGCTTCATTAATCACTAGTTGCTAAAAGACAAATTATTCTAACAAGGAAAAGGTCCAAATTTGCTCTTGTACCGTTCAAATTGCCAAATTTTGTCCTCCGCATTAATGAATCTCTAATGTGAAATGGTGGTCTGTGGACTCCCAGTATCCAAATTCTTTGAGGAAAAAGGTCCAAATTTAGCTCTCAACTTTTGACTCCGGTTTAAAATTACCTTAAGATTGAAGTTCCGTTAGGGGTCAAGGACAAAAACAAGACCCTTTCATAAAAGCAGGGTAAGATTAGATCAGAAGTCTAAGGGGTCGTTTGGTTTGAAGACAAATTATGCTGGGATTAGTTACAGTGAAACTAGTTTTGATGAGATTAATTATCATGGTATTATTTCTTATTGACTGTTTAGTATGTTGTATTAATCCTCAGATTGTCAATTTTACTACTTTATCCTGGGATTATTATTTCACCCTCTAGCAGGTATAAGTTATATCGATACTATTTTTAATCCCGGGATTAGTAACCAAACAAAGGATAAGATGATACTAAATTTTTATCCTAATTTTCTTTATCCGTCGTACCAAACGCCCCCTAACAGAGCACAAAGTAGCTCAATTTCATACAGTGACAAATTCGTCCATTTTCTCTTCAGAAAGACAAAATTTTACAACAGACAATAAGAAGTTTCATTCTTTCTTTTCACAAACACTAAGATGGAACCAAATCCAAATAACAAAGAAAGTGTAATCCGATAAGTTAGTTAAAGCTACCCAATTAGAGCAACAACTGAATCAAGTATCCGACCCGAATAGTAACCTTCCAGCTTTAACCCGATTCATTTTTTAAAAAAAAAAAACTAGAGCTAAAATTAGAGTAAAAACAAAAGAAATGAACTTTAAATTCAAAATAATAGTTACCTGCTGAGGCTGTGAGGAAGGCCTAGAATTCCATGGCAGATGAAAGGTTTTACGAGGCGGAGGACGAACATATTCACCGGCTGCAATTACTGTTCCATCGATGAACAAAGTAGCAATCAAACAGAGTAATACTACTAATATTTTCATCTTTGATCCAAGAATTTTTGTTTACTGGCAAAAACTGTATGTAGTCAAATTTGGAATCTCCCTTATTTATCACTTCTCCCTTTCCTTTTCTTTAGCCAATTAATATTTTTCTCGTCCCAATAGAATAATATTCCTTGAGTACAAAGATAAACATGGGGGACTTTTGTCCAAACCATCTATTTTATTTATGAAATTCATTAATTATATGCTAATTATTAACTTAAAATCTAATAATTTAAAAAAATTATAATTCTGAACCACTAATTTTTAAATCCTGATTCCGCTTCTGGATGAATTAATTTTTTATGCATAATATTTGAGGTTAGGCAATAATCTGACTAGTCAATGAGTTGGATGTATGTGGTTAAAATATGTACTTTAAGTTTTATGTTTTTCAGTGTCATTTAGCTATAATTGAGATTTTTATGCAAACAGAAAATGTAGAAAACTAATAATACTATTTTTGTTTTGTATTTTTTTTGTTTTGTACATTATTGGCCTAACAAGAACTAAGGGCCCGTTGGCCATACAAAAGATTCTTTTTTTTTTTAAATTGTTTTTTTTTTTTACTTTTTTTGAAATCAGTGTTTTGTCTTGAAATTTTCGATTTTCACTTTGAAGATAAATTTTGAAATTCTTTGAAAAGTTGAAAAACTCTAAAAAGCTATTTTTCAAAAAATTTACTTCAGATACTCATAAAAATTCAAAAACATCTCAAAATTATATTAATATCCAAACACAACTCTAATTTTTACTTAATTTTTTTTTTTTTTACTTTTTTTCTAAAATTTTATAATTTTTATGTCGAAACGCACACTAAGTAGAGAAACATGATAGGTGAGTATCCATGTGACCGATCCCAAACTTATCACTTTATGGGTTCAGATTCGAAATTCTACCATATTTCATCTAATTTAATAGGTTCAAAATCTATTATTTATAAATATTTAATAAGTTTTCTAGCAGATATAGAGGATCTAAACCGATACTATGGGTTCAGGTGAACCCATGGCTTCTAATCTAGATACGGTTAAAGTTAAGCCCATTTTACACCTCTGAACTAAACTGTTATCAGAAGGTCTATGATTGAGCTGATGGAAAAAATAATTTAAAATTCAAATATTGACTTACATTCATCTATAAATCCATAATTTAATAACTTATTTGGCCAAGCTTTTAGAAGAAAAAAAAATGCTTCGAGTAGAAGCAGAAGCAGTTTTAGGGAAGCAGAAAAAAGTAGTTTCTCTCCGAAAAAAACTTTTGAGAAAATACACTTAGAAGCAGTTTTTAAAAGCTTGGTCAAACACTAATTGCTACTCAGAAGTATTTTTCAAATTAATTAGTCAAACACAAACTGCTTCTCACCAAAAATACTTTTGAGAAAATCACTTTCGAGAAAAAATACTTCTCAAAATAAGTTAGTTTTTGCAGCTTGGTCAAACGTGCTATAAGTCTTATTATTTGCCGTTTTAATGAGATTGGAGTTCGTTTTCTCTCTACCAAAGAACTTTGACGCCTAACTGAATGATTAAGCGGTGTGGTGGATGGATTAAATTCCTTTACTCTAAATCAAATGTCTCGAGTTTGAACAGTGAAAATGAAAAAAATTCTTAGTAAGGAGCATTTTCCTCTTAAATGTGCATTGTACGGCCTTTTCTAGATTAGTGGAATCAGTAGGTTCCAAATATCAAAAAAAATGATAAAATGAGCTAGTGCACAACAAATTAAGTAGAAGACAAACTCCTTAGATATCTGTCTGGAATTATCGATTAGAAGTTGGATAAATGATGACCAACAGAGAGCTCACAAAAGGTAGACAGTTTCTATGGGCGTAGGCCTCCCAAAAGGTAACAGAGGAGTGTAAAGGTTTCCTCGGGCCGAACAGAGATTGGCCCTCGTGTGCAAAGCAAAAAGGAGCTTGACTGCAAGATCCACCCGTCGAGCCGGGATGAAAGTTGGCCTTAGTGATCCATCGGTGATAGGTGGATGGGCCGTCGCTCAATGGATAAAGTTACTCTAGGGATAACAGGTTGATCTTCCCCAAGAGCTCACATCGACGGAAAGGTTTGGCACCTCGATGTTGGCTCTTTGCCAGAATATACCTTACTTAACCATAATTAAATAAGATAACTCTCTGCACAAAACACATATCATACATCAATTAGTTTGATACAAACACACGGTGTGAATAAACTTTTCCCGATTGTTTATTTACCGAGATATAGAACTTGTTAATGACCCCAGTTTTGAGTCAAATCATAAGAGCCTCTATCAATGTTGCACATCTTTTTCTCTAATGGTTTTGTACCTTCTATTTTCTGTTTTCCTTCTTCAATACTGTCTTTAACATATAATCAGGCTCTCTGCAAGGACTAAACAGGATATAGTAGGGCCAAAATATCACCAAATTTCTTCTTCATAATAGTGTTCATGGACGCTCAGTTACAGTACGTTCTTGAATAGCGTTTATTCTCAGCTCCGGGAAGTTGGAGCTAAAAGAAGAAGAACAAAAGCTCCTGAACTAATAGCTAGCTATCCGCTTATTAAATCTAACAAATTTAGCTAGGAAGTCAGAAGACTTGCTCCATTCGAGGTCTAAATAAGAAGTTGAGCGCAACAGTGGAGGAGGAATCATAATGCTGCTATGCACTCGACTTCAATCCTTGCATCCATTGGCAGTGCTGCCACCTGATAAGTTGCACGGGCTGGTGCAGGAGATTGAAAATCTGCAAGATAGCCAAGTTAGATTTACAATCATCTCACATCGCATTGAGTACATGAAGTCATGAAGTAGCATGCTAAAGTAGACATTCTTTATACAGTGGCTAGTTCTAGTAAAAAGTGGACAAAGATTTTAACACTGAATTTCTTTCTCTTACATGCAAAACCGGCTTTGGGTACCTTCTACTATTGAGCTTGGTACAGTTTGTCTCACACATCAGCAATTCCAACCATCAGTGACAACAGAAGTGACCACACTCATCTTACTACGTGCAGTTTTTACTCTGAGAGTTTAGAACATTATATGGGCACTTTTCCTTTTTTAAACACATCGATTTGAGGTTCCTAACATAGCCTAATTACTAATAGGGGACTAGCAAACAAAAAGTTTATACAAGTAGCATTCAAATGCTGAATACAATGTTAGAATAATTGAGTAAAAAGTTTTTACGTCATTAGAGTACAGAAAATGAATTGTCAAAGAATAAAAATGAACCTCCACTTGGCATAAAAACTAGTTTAAATTCATGCTAATCACCTCCTTTCAGGTCTCAAAGAATTGTCATATTGAAGAGCAAACAAGACAAACTTTAATTGTTTTTGGCAGAAAATAAGGTTGGATCAGTTCAAAAGTTTATACACAATCTCTTAGATATCCCTAGCAGAATTGCCAAAAAGAACTAGGCAGGGCAAAGAACGAGCCTTCTGCAACCAGCTAAGAAGTAAGCAACACAAAATACAATACATCCACTTCTATTCTTCTGCTTAAATATTGTTTAGACCACAGACCTCATTTAAACAGGTTAAATATCTTTTATTCAGTGTTCAAGTTTTCAAGATGATCTTGCTTGTGAAAAACAGAGGGAAGAATCTCATTCATGAAAACTACACAAAAATCAAAACTAGTTTTCTCGGTATCATGACTCACATTTAGCATAAATCTCATTCACTTTCTTGAAGTCCTTCAGATCAGCTAACCTGTAGAGATAGAATTATTCGAAATCAATAATCAAGACTATAATGAGACACAAATTTTGGGGGTCAGGAGAAGAAATAACAAAAGATCATACAGGATCGTCGTCTTAACAACTGCAGAGTAGCTAACGCCACTTGCTTTAAGTATCTCCCCCATATTCTTGAGAACCTGGAAATCAATATTAAGCTCAGATATCTTAAGGTCAGTGTTTTGAATTTGAAACAATTTTTATCGATAACCCTAAATATAATTATGACATATGGATGCATAACAAAATGCAAAGATGACTGAGTACTAAAATACCTGCTCTGTTTGATCCTCCACATTGTCTGAGACAAACTTCCCGGTCTGCATTCAGTCAGAAGTTAGTTAAACATCGCATAAAGCAAAGGCATGTGATGGAAATAGTACACGTATCGTCTCAAGCTTATGATAAGAATAAGTATTTGCAATAACTGATGCAATAATATCACAAACCTCAGGAACAAGACCCAAAACCCCAGAGACGAAAACAAAGTTATTAGCTTTGATGGCTTGAGAGTATGGCCCCAGTGCTGCCGGAGCCTTATCAGTGTGAACAGCCTCCTTTACACCTAGCGAAATACAGATATTCATTAACAAAAGGTAAAGAACTCTTCGAGAAATATCGTGTGAGAGAGCAATTTCCCTAAAACCTTATAAATTAATTATTTATAGATATAATGCCTTGTTAACAATAATTCCTTGTCAACATAAATTGTGGGACACGAATTAAGGGGTTATATATAAGTTTTATTCCGTATAAGATGAGTTAAAAGCTAATTAGGGGAAGTTGTCTATAATTATTGTGCATTGACAACCTAAAAAGTAACAGCAAGCAACCTGCTATATTGATAGTATAAAAGTTCTTTACACACTCAGCTTACATAACTTAAAAAACATTATCTAATTAACTTGTTGCTTAATAAGTTGCCTAATAACATTCATCAGCGAAAAGCAACTAAGCATAACAATTTCTGCATTCCAGCATCAAGTTCACACGCCATTGGTGATGACGAATGAAACAACACATAACATACTGCTTTCTTAAAGCAGGATTATAATCCACGCCCAGATTATAAACCAAACTCTAAGCTCATGTACAAGTCGGAAACCGCTGCATATTCTGTCAAAATAAACCCAGAACATAGAGAAAAAACATCAAAAATCACAAAAAATCTGTTTTTAGTGCTTTGAATCCTACGTAAACGGATACTATGTGTCAAATTCAAACAAGTTCAGGCTGAATAATGAATCCTTTAAATCCATTCCGCCTCATTCCAAAGCAACAAGACTAATCAATCAGCTAAAAATCTCGACTTTAGTATACCCTGTACTAAATAGATATGCAAAATTGATACTCCCTTTATTTCAATTTATATGACACACTTTTCTTATTAGATCGTTCAGAAATTAATGACACATTTATATACATGGAAACAATTTAACTTTAAACTTTTTATTTTATCTATTTTACCCTTACTAAGAAGCTTTTATAGCCACACAAATGTTATGATCCCACAAAAGCTTTTACCTTTTATGATTTAAAGACCACAAGTTTTATAATTTTCTTTTTTTTCTTAAACTATATGCAGTCAAAATGTGTCATATAAGTTGAAACTGAAAGAGTAGATATCTACATCAATCAACTCAATGCCACAATCCAAACTAGTTAGAATCAGCTATAAGAATCCACTATATTCATGCCACTCTATTTGAATGGTACCATAAGCCAATTTTCTTTTATATTTAATACAAAAACAAGTAAAGTAGGTAAATAGAAAAAGACATTCTGTTTATTCCATTTTTTTTGTGCCTCTCCTTGTTTTCTCCAGAAACCAAAGTTAAAAACTTTATTTGTTTGTAAAATTATTTTTTTTTGTGCTAAATTTTAAGGAAGAGGGTAATAGTGGACTCACTTGTATCAGTGGAAGTACTTAAGCAAGCGAAAGGCTTTGACCGAGCTGGTGAAATAGACCGACGAAAGTTTGCACCAGCAAGTGAAACACAGCCCACTCCAAACGCTACCGGAGCTCGGCTGCGTAGGGCGGCGACGTCCATTGTTGGCATTTGGAAGCGACTAGCTGCGGCGGCCCACGTCATTTTTCCGATTCTCTGTTATGTTTCTATCTGTAACCTCTTTTTCTGTTGCCTTTTTCCATTCCTTTTATTGCTGCCTAATTCCGTAATGTTAGGCATGGGCTACGGTCTCTAAAGCCCATGTAGGCCCAAATATTTTGCTGCACTGAATCTAGGCCCATTTATTGTGGACGGCTCTCTGCTAATGTCCCACATTTGAAACTTATACAATAAGTTTTCTTCCTATACGATATTTGAAACTTATTTATTAAAATTGTCCAAGTTTTGTATATTAGTCGCCCTAAATAAGTTTTTCTTACAATTTATACACAATACATTATTAGTGTCTTAAATTAGGAGATTCTTTGCTCGGAAAAGGGCGTAACTGAAGGAAACGAAGTTCAAATTGTCCTTTCAACTAAGTATGACTCCTTCCAATTGTGTGTTACCTATTTTAACCCATAATTAACGCAACTCTTCTCTCTCTTTGTCATAGTTACCTATTTTAAGAAAAGAATAATGTATCGTACAACATCATACAAATTAAAAATAAATTTCATACAAATTTAATGCAAAATTTGACATATCTACAACAACATACATACTAAAAACAAATTTCATACAACTAATTATACAATATACAACTTATTTATAATTTATCTGCAACTTTCATGCATTATTCTTACCCAATTAAATATAACTATAACCTCATATAACTTTCATACAAATTTTATACAATATGTCTTTTGTATATAATTTGTATATATTTTGTATGTGGTGTGTTCTTCTACTTCTCTTCAAATTTCAATTTGAAAACCCATCCAAATTATATCTAATCTTCACCAAACACCCTCAAAATCGAGATATAAACTCTATAGAATATTCCCAATCATTTGTAATAACACCATTCCAAACAAAATTTCTTAAAAATCCGAATTCAAATTCAAAGCTTCGAAACTTTTTAATGGTTGTCAATGATGGAGAGTCAAACACCTTCAAAATTTATTGATTGACAATTTCAATTCGAACAATCCAACCAAATAATAATATACATCTACTGTTAGCCCGTCATCGGAACACCAACAAAAAAAAAAGCAAAGCCCAAAAAAGCTCCAAACTCCAGCCATGACAAATTAAAATCGATAAAAATTAATCCTTTTCTTTGCCATTGTTAGAGAAATTTATGAGCTTTAGAAGGAAAAAAAAGTTATATAATCGGTATAGAAAGGAAGTTGATTTCAAAGAGAGAAAGAGAAAAATCCTTCAGAAACATTGGGGTTTGTCTGGGTAAGTAAGGAATTGTGAGGATTTTTTGGGATTTACATAATTAAAAAGCTGCAATCAAGAGATACTCATTTAAAACTAATTTGTATATAATTGGTAAATTGTATATGACCATGTAATTAAGTCAAAACTTGATTGGGGGCGGGAGGGGGAGAGAGGATAAATAAGTTTCATATGTAGTATAGGTAGGTAAAAATAAGTTCAAACTTAACAACCTCTAGCCATTAGTCACATACTTACCAAAACTAGCCTAGCGCATATAAAAATTAAAAACCTAAATAACAAGGATTTTTTTCTATCCAAGAATCACACGCAAATATCTCTTTTCATATTTTTAAGCGTACTCAACAACATTAGATGCAAGAAGGAAAGAAAATTTTATGGATGAGGTAGCAAGGATGAAACACAAAGAAAAAATATATAAGATTCTAAAAACCTAAGCAAAAGGAATATTTTTTAATGGGTGTGGTTGAAATTCATTGAAAACATATAGATGAGTCAATGCACAAAATTTAAGGAAGATTGGAGATGATTTGGACTAGTTTTGATTCAAAATTTGTAGTTGAAATCGAGTTTAAAAATTTCTCTACGACATAATGTCACACCTCCTTTTTTCCGAGGGGGATATAAGGGAGTTTTTCCAATTTAAGTGACATTAATCGAATTGGGATTGTTTATTTATTTTAGAGTCGCCACTTGGGATAATTTTATGGTGTCCCAAGTCACCGGTTTATTTTAGATCCCAAATCGAGGAAGATTTGACTCCATTTAAAGTCTGCGAAACCAGAAGACCGGGCAAGGAATTTTGTTAACCCGGGAGAAGATGTTAGGCACTCCCGAATTTCGTGGTTTTAGCACGGTCGCTTAGCAATTTATACTTGGCTTATTTTATCTGATTACTCATTTTAGGACCTATATTTATTTTACCTTTTACCGCTACTAATCACTTGATAACCCGTATTTAAATAATTAACTTAAGACGAGTTACGCGTACGTATACTCATTTTAGTTTGGTGCGTCAAGAATCATGTCAAGCATACGTATACACAATTCACAACACTTGGTTTATTTAAGGGGAAAAAAAGGTTTAGTCAAAGTTGCGCGAACGCGTACTTTGAATTTATTTGAAAAAAATTGCAATCACGATGGTAGTTTAAAAATCGCGCTTAAAAGCATTTCTATGAGTATTTGATTAAGGCGTTTTATTTACTGAGAATGTTTTACCATGATCACGCGAACGTGTACCTTGGTTTGTTTTGGCATCACAACTATGTCACGCGTGCGTGTACATAATTGTAATAGTTAGTTCGATTATAAGTATACCTAAAGTTATGATTATGTCTCTAAGCTAAGTGCCCTATGTCGTGTAACTAGATGTGAAGGTCCAATGCTATATGAGATATTTATTTGAATTAATTAGGTAGGTCACATATCAGCTGCCCAATGGATCTACAATTAAAAGGCTTTGGGCCTGATAAAGGCTGGGTCCAAATGAACTCGGGTCCAAGACGTGTATCGTCCATTATATGGACCAGCTAATGAATTTAATTCGCAGAGAACATGGGCCTGACTGAGTCTAAATGACTCTGGCCCAATGCATATTTTAGAGCAGCTAAATGAATTCAATCAAAAATGATTTGGGCCTGGTGATGACCGAGTCCAAATGACTCTGGCCCCATGCACATTTATTAACAGCTAATGAAATTAATCAGAAGATGATTTGGGCCTGATGATGACTGAGTCCGAATGACTTTGGCCCAATGCATATTTTTAACGAATTTGAGACTGACATTTTGTGGTTTATTGGTTGTATTAGCAATTATAACATTTCACTTGTATTTCATTTACATTTTAAATCAGAATGCTAAGGGGGCTGGAACGTGAGTAAAGTAAATCAAAAATCGATTCAATTTGATAATTTTCTACTGATTTCCTAAACCTTTTGTTTCTTATGTTAACACTATGTTAAAGCGAAAAAATAAATCATTGTGCATTTGAAACTTTAAAGTATAAATACTTTTAATCAAACTATCTACTTAATTTATTATCAAAAAAAAAAACTTAGAGTACACTTCCATGGACCCTAGTTTGGGCCTGAAAATGCACTATGGCCTACTATCCAATTTGCTCGTAAAAATCTAGTTTTTCATGATCCAAAAACTAAAGAATTGGAATTACTATGTTTAATTGCTTTAAACAAAATAGTAAAGCTATTAATATATCAAACTAACTCATTATACAAGAAAGATATAAACCACATGATTCATGCAGTAATTTAAACCATACACCAGACACTATATTTAAACAAAACACAACTCTTGATAAACAGCAAATTCATAGTCAGGATAACAACGAGATCAAACCTTTACATTGTTTAGAAAAGTACCTTGATAGCAACAAGAAAACGAACAAAAAGATAAAAAATAAGTCTCTGAAAAATCTGAGCAAAAGCAGCAGCAAGAATACCAAACAGGAAACCAAAACAGCTTCAAATTCAAACTCAGAAATCCTAGCCAAAATATGAAACCAGTAAGAGTTCTTTGCTAAAATGAAGGAAAAAGATTCAAAAGCAGTGCATAATCAGTGTATTTTTAGGGAATTTTTTGTGTGTGTATATATTTTTGTGTCTATCTCAGGGTCTCTATAATTAAGAAAAATGAGTGTTTATATAGATTGAGGGAGTGAAAAGGGATAAGGATTAGGATACCAAAAAGGAATCTGCCAGCATTCCCTAAAATTAGGAAAAAAGCATCTTTCCTAAATAGAAATATGGACAGCTGTCCAATTTCTAGTACCTTCTTATCAGAAAATGACAACTGCCCAATTTCTGGATATTTGGGATCTTATCCTTATTCTTTCCTACTCAGCTTGGGACAATTGCCCTTGTTCTAGAAGCTTCATATTTACTGAAAAATTTTCAAATTAAAATTCCAAAGTTGACCCTAAAGGGCCTTGGAATTGCCTCAGAACCAGACTGGTTCTAGGCCTGAGTCATGTGACTCTTGGCCGAAGGACCTTGGGCTCTTAAGATTTTAACAAAGCTACGAGCTTGTCTATTAGACAAGCCCAATTTATGAGCCAAGTGGAACGGGACACTTTAGTGAAGCCCACTAAGCAACTACCAAACAAAACAAACATGCATCTAAAACTAATTACTAGTTTTAACCTAACCGACTTCATTTAATTAATTTAAACAAAAAATAATAGAAAACACATAAAATAATAATAATTAAAAATAACATAAAAATTACAAAAATAGAACACAATAATAAAAAAAGATAAAGGAAAAACAGAAAGGAAAAAGGAAAAAGAAAGAAATTATACCTAAAGCTGTTTTTTGGAAAAGGGGAATCTAGCCGTTAAAAATTCTCATGCCAATACACCCATCTGGGATCTGAGATCCCTGATGGGAGATATTGGCAGGAGGATTATTATACGAACTAGTGGAGTTTTGAAAACGGGAAAGGTAGATCTAGGGTTTGGAGACCCAGATCTAAGATATAGGGTTTTGGTAAGGGGATTTTTGGGACCTATGGGCAAAGTAGGATTCTAAGTGGTGTGGTGGTGGTATGGTATGAGTTTAGGTAGGTTTAGAATTTTGCCGCCGCCATAGGCGATTTCCGGCGGCGGTTCTAAGGTTTCTAGGTTTTCAGATCTAAGATCTGTTATTTTTGTGGGATTTTTGGGGATTTGGTTGGTAGTGTGAGATTCAGGAAGGTGAAGAGAGTGTATGGGGTGAGTTTGAGTGGATTTGGAGTTCCACCGCCGCCGTATGCGATTTTCGGCGACGGGGCTAGAGCAGAGCTAGGGTTTCTGGTTCCTTTTCAGGTTCCAGATCTACTATTTTAACGAGATTTTTGGGGTTTTGATTAGTGTGAGAGAGGTTTAGAAAGAGTGGGGGAGAGAATAGGGTGAATTTGGGTGGTGTTAGGTGTTTGCCTCCGCCGTAGGCGAATTCCGACAGCGGCTCTAGGCGGAGGGTGGAGAGGCAGCTAGGTTTAGGTGGAGGTTGGAGAGGCGGCTAGGTTTAGGGCGAGTATAGAGAGAGAGATGTGAGAGAGTGGGGAGGGGGGAACGGAAATGAGGGGTAAGGGGGTGTTAGGACAAATACTTAGGGGGAGATGAGTTCCAGGCCGTTGGATCTATTGAAGATCAACGGCCAGGATTGCTTGGCATCCAAATGACGCCGCTTGGTTTAGGCAATAGGCTGGACCGGTTTGGGGGTATTGGGCTTGAATATTTTTTGGATTAAGTTTTGAGATTGGGAAGGTGTATTTACACCCATTTTTGTCTAATTAACTTTTAAAAACTATTTAATTTAATCAAATCCTAAATTAAGTACTAAATTATCTTAAATTGTAAAATTAGTTTTATAGGAAGATTTTTTGATGGGGTAAAAATTACCTGCTCACACATATGAATCAAACATGTATCTCAAATATAGGTATACATAGATATACATGAGATACAAAAGAAATACATATTTGATACAAAAGTCATACACAAAAGATACACAGAAATAAATACTAAGATACATATATCATCTTTTTCCATGTTCATCATGTGTACTTCAGATTTCGCTCAGATTTCAATTCAAACCACCTAAAATCTCCACCAAATCCTTCCAAAATTTGAGATTTACACTACTTAAGATGTACCCAATCAATTCCAACAATACCTACTCGAAATAAATTTCCGAAAATCCAAATATTTTAATTCAAGCTTAAACAAGCTTCAATAGATGTCCATGGCATTTTCAGTTTTAATCCTTCGACCCAATCCAACAAACTAACGTTTAATAGTGATTTCTAAATCGAATTAACATTCTCGATTATCTGAAACTCACTTTAGCTTACTATATGCTTTAAAAACCGACATTAATTGAAAATTATTTGGATTAAAATGACATTTGGGCCTTTTTTGGTAAATATTTTATTTTTGGGCTAGTTTTGTTTGAAATTATTTATGGAGTGATAGTTTGAGTAGTTTTCCCTTTTATTGCTTCATAATGGGATCTTTCAGCAAATAGCCGGCACATAGATTTACTATTTATTTTTCTTAATCGATATAAATATTATACTTTATCTTTATATACATATATAAATATATTTTATATGAATTAGTCAGTTATTGGGTTGAGGGTTATTTAGGTTAATTCTTCTCTTAGTTTAACTTTAGGCTAGGACCAACCCTGAAAATGCCTAAACAATTTAATAAAATTGTCTCGAGAGATTTATAACTTTTACAATTTTTCGTTGATCCTAAAGCTTAGTCTTAGACTTTTGTCTTAGCTGGTGAAATCCTAGAAGCCTACAACAATGTTAAAACCCAAACCTTAACTTGCTTGCTACTGTTGTGTGGTTAACTGTTCAAACCTTTTTTAGTGGTAGTCATTTCGATTATTTCACCATATACTAACTACCTCTCACCAAATACAATTTTTTTTTTTTTTTTGGTTTCCCATCGGGTGTCCGGTACCTGTATTGGAGTCCGACTATATTCGGATTCGTGCCGCATAGGGCCTCATTCGGGGGGAAGCGCTCCCTACCAAGGATTTTTCCATATCCAGGGCTCGAACTCGAGACCTCTAGTTAAGGGAGGAGCAGTCCCATCCACTGCACCACATCCTTTGGTGGTTCACGAAATACAATTATTTACTACCGGATCGACTATTTCATTGAAAAAATCACCTATATTTTGTCTATGCTGAAATTTAATCCTGATCTTTTATGTGTAAATCCACCTTAGACTTGAAAAGATGTATCTTCAAACCAAACTTTAAACTAATGTCCAACCTGATTGGACTTCTATTCAACACCTTTCCAATATCAACGGGGTTTCAACCAATTCAAGGGTAAAAACTTTGTATACGGTCAAAATCAATGAGCATGATTTTGGAGTCTTAAATCGGGCTTTAGGTTCGAGTCCGGGAGACTCGAGGTGTAGGCCGGATTCGGCTAAGGGACACCCACCTCGAGGAAGCTGATCGAGGGCCTGGCACGACTTGCATCGAGGGCATCGCAATCTCGAAGTCAATCAAGAAAGAGCGAAAAATTTTCAAGGACACGTGGACCAGAGCATTAATTAAGGGATAGAATTTGTATGAAATGGTATAGGTCCGTACTAGGCCGTTATACACCCATACCAATAGAATTTCTTACCTTTATGAGGAATGTACTATATTGGGGTTTCCCCCTCCTATATAAAGGGGACTCCAATCATTTTGTAAGGCATTTGATATTATTCTCTGCAATAGAACATTCTATTCTTCTCTTGTTTAACGTGCTCAGCAATTGTTCTTCAGCTTTATTGCCTTTACTTTATTGTTCATACTATATTGGTCTTAGCTGACCTCGAGGTCCCCGAATAGCTGAGCTCGAGGCCCCCTACTATTTCAACAACATTGATTTGGTTCATTATTTCTTCTTACTGAAAGCTCAATATTACTTGTATAATCACTAGTAGAATATATCACATATCTTTAAAACCACAAATCATCTTCAATTGTTACTTACATTTTTTGAGGTAAACAGTTTGGCGTCCACCGGTGGGCTAAAGATAATAGTGATTATTTAAGTGCAAGTTTTCTGATAACACACGTTATTCTTCACACTTTTTCTTGTCAAAGATATTTTGATTTCAGGCCAAAATATGTCTAGCACACAAAATGCACCTCCTCATGACAGTGAGGGACTCAGAGAAAACAACGGTATAGGGCTTGGTGTACCACCCTTAAACCCTGAGGGAGTGCCAAACGTGGAGCTAGTTGATATCAGTTCACACAACGCTCTAAACACAGACGCAGGCGAAAACCCTGTAAGGAATGAACACGGGGAAGCCCGAGCCGGAGGCCAGGAAACATGAGGACTAGATGAAGGAGGAGTCATCCTCCAAGCGATATTCGAGATGTTGCGAGCTCAGCAAGTCGCCATCGCTCAACTCCAAAGTCAGAACAGAACTCCTAACACCGCCGAACCAGTAAACACACGGCATGAACTAGTGTTAGAAAGGCCCGATGCAAGTGGCTCGGGGACTGATCCCGCTATTATGAAAATGCTCGAAGAACTGACTAAAAGGATCGAGTCCAGAGATAAGAAAATTGAAGAAAATGACAAAAAGGTGGAGACATACAACTCAAGAGTTGACCAGATACCAAGAGCACCTCCGGTTTTGAAAGGACTGGATTCAAAAAAGTTCATACAAAAACCTTTCCCCCCAAGTGCAGCTCCAATGCCCATTCCCAAGAAGTTTTGCATGCCCGATATATCGAAATATAATTGAACAACTGACCCAATGAACACATTACTTCATACACCTGTGGAATCAAAGGAAACGACTTGAATGATGAGGAAATCAAGTTAGTATTGTTGAAAAAGTTTGGTAAACACTATCGAATGGAGCTATGATCTAATATCACAACTTAGCTCCTAACTCCATTGACTCATTTGCTATGTTGGCGGATGCCTTCGTGAAAGCACACGCCGGGGCCATAAAGGTGGCTACAAGAAAATCGGATGTCTTCAAAATAAAACAAAAGGATGACGAGATGCTGAGGGAGTTTGTGTCTCGGTTTCAGATGGAAAGAATGCAATTGCCGCCGGTCTCCGATGACTAGGAAGTTCAGGCCTTTATGAAAGGGTTGAATGAAAGAAGCTCGATTGCATCTCGACAACTAAAGCAGAACTTGATTGAATACCCAGCCGTGACGTGGTCGGATGTGCACCATCACTATCAGTAAAAAATTAGGGTCAAGGACGACCAGTTGGGAGCCCCCTCGGGCTCAGTTCATCCTAACAGGTTCGCAGCCAAGCCCCCGAGGGACACAGACCAGGGATCGAGATTCAGCAAAGAACGATATCAACCATATGCGGATCGAAGAAACAATGACCCAAGCCACCACACCTCTCGGGGCGATCGAAGAAGTGACCAAGGTCAAGGGTCTCGGGGACTCATGAGCAAATATGGGATCGATAAACATGCCGACCTCGGTGAGGCTCCCCGATTATTAGAATACAATTTCAGCATAGATGCATCAGGGATCGTCTCGGCTATTGGGAGAATCAAAGATACTAAGTGGCCCAGGCCAATGCAGACCGATTCCTCCTATAGGAACTCGAACTTGATGTGCAAGTATCACGGCACGCATGGTCATGGAACAGAAGATTGCAGGCAGCTAAAGGAGGAAGTGGCCAGGTTATTCGATGAGGGCCACCTTCGAGAATTCCTAAGTGATCAGGCTAAAAATCACTTCAAGGAGAGGGATGCAGGCAGGAAGAATGAACCTGAAGAACCCCAACACGGCATTCACATGATCATCAGTGGAGTCGACGTCCCGCAGGGACCAGTATTCAAACGTACCAAAGTATCCATCACGAGAGAGAAACGGACTCGGGATTACCTCCCCAAAGACACTCCCACATTTAGCGAGGAAGACATCGAGGCTTTATCCCAACCTCACAACGATGCACTGGTAATTTCTATCCTTGTAAATAAAGTTCAAGTTGAACGTGTTCTCGTGGATCCAGGTAGTTCGGCAAATATAATCAGGTCAAGGGTCGAGGAGCAGCTCGGGCTGCTCGATCAGATCATACCGACATCTCGGGTCTTGAATGGCTTTAACATGGCAAGTGAAACAACGAAGGGAGAAATTGTCCTTCCAGTCAACGTGGTCGGGACCATACAAAACATCGAATTTCATGTCATCGAAGGTGACATCAGGTATAATGCTTTGCTTGGAAGGCCGTGGAACCACAACACGAGGGCGGTACCATCGACCCTTCATCAGATGATGAAGTTCCCAACAAAGGATGGCGTGAAAACAATATAGGGAGAGCAGCACGCAGCTAAGGAGATGTTTGCAGTGCATGACTTTGCACCGGTATCGGCACCATCTACGTTGGAAAAATCGGAGGATGAACTGGTGGCCAAATAGCAATTACAGTCTGTGCCTTGGGATGAGCCTGAGGGACAAGTGATCAGTGAACAGGTGGCTGGGGACGGAGAAGAAGATTTCCTTATCCCCCGAACCTTCATTGCCCCCGAGGAATCAGATGCGACGAAATCCACAGTCGAAGAACTCGAGCAGGTCATATTAGTCGAGCATCTTCCATAACGAAAGGTACACCTAGGGACGGGGTTAACCCCCAAACTCGGGAAAAAACTCATTCAGTTTCTCATTGATAATATTGATTGCTTCGTTTGGTCCCACTTAGATATGACAGGGATTCCACCGGAGATAACTACCCATCGATCCCAGATTTAAGCCGGTGAAGCAAAAGAGGAGACCACAGTCCGAGGTAAAGCATGCATTCAAAAAAGAAGAGGTAGCCAAACTTCTCAAAATAGGATCCATGAGGGAAGTTAAATATCCTGAGTGGCTGGCTAACGTTGTAGTAGTCCCTAAAAAGGGGAATAAACTTAGAATGTGTGTAGATTACAAAGATTTGAACAAAGCATGCCCTAAAGATTCTTTCTCATTGCCCAACATCGATCGTTTGATCGATGCTACGGCTGGCCACGAGATCCTTACCTTTCTCGACGCCTACTCCGGGTACAACCAAATTCAAATGAACCTGGAGGATCGGGAAAAAATTGCATTCATCACGAAGTATGGTACATATTGTTATAATGTTATGCCCTTCGGGCTAAAAAAATGCGGGAGCCATGTATCAACGTCTAGTTAATAAGATGTTTGAACATCAAATAGGCAAATCCATGAAAGTTTATATTGATGATATGCTAGTTAAGTCCCTACGCGCAGAGGACCATTTGACCCATTTGCAGGTGACATTTGACATCCTCAGAAAATACAACATGAAGCTCAACCCCGAGAAATGTGCTTTTGGAGTTGGCTCGGGCAAGTTCTTGGGCTTCATGGTGTCGAATAGAGGTATCGAGATCAACCCCGATAAAATCAAAGCCATCGAGGAAATCACCGTGGTAAACAATGTGAAAGCCGTGGAAGGGCTGACCGGACGGATAGCTACCCTAGGTCGATTTATCTCGAGGTCATCAGATCAGAGCCATCACTTCTTTTCCGGAGCTGCCCGATAATATCTAGCTTCTGCTGCAGCTGAGACATTGAAGTATTAGCCTCCAAGGACGGGAGAGGTAGACCGTTTTTTTCAGAACAGAGGTTACCTGCTTTTCTAGCTCACTCTCGTATTCACGAGCTTTGGTCAGCTCTGATCGGAGGTGTTTCAGTTCTTCATCCTTTTCAAAAAGGAGAAGCCTAAGTATTTTCTCCTCACTCGAAGTCCTAAGCAATTCAGCTTTACAATGACGCAATTCTGTCTTGAATTTGTCAAAAGCCTACACAAAAGAAAGGAATAACTAATTAAATAGGAAAAGAAAAGTGTGGCAGTGGAGAAATATCAGGGCCGCTAAAGCTTACGATTAAACAAAGACGCTGATCCCCCTCGAAGACTGAACTCGCATCCGCTGGCTCGGTCTCATCTACCCCGGCAAAATAACCCTGGAAGGGGTCGTCTTCACTCGGGATTCTGCCGAGCTCAGACGACTTCACATTCTGAGCATCCCTGATGGTATCCTCGAAAAATACCAGAAACGACAAAGGTTGACCTGCTGTCATGGCCTCGGGGAGATCACCCGAGGCATTCTGTTTAGGCAAAAGAGCTTCGAAGCTCGCTCCTTTTGGGGTATTTCTAGAAGTCTAAGAAGCTATTGCCACATCAGATGGTACATGGCCTTCATTCCCCTTTTCTTTTAAAGTTCCTCCCTCGAGGATAGGGGCCCCGGTCTCAACAGTCTTGATAGCCTCGGAGGATTCCCCGGTTCGAGTCACCAGTGTCGAACCTTCCATCTCGTCACCATAGTCATCCATGAATTGGTGGGCCGAGTCAATGTCCACACTGATATGTCGCTTCTCCTACGCCTCCGAGCAGGCTCTTTTTGGCTTCGAGCATCCTGTCTCGTCGAGGACCTTTTCCTCTTGTTGTCCTCCTTAGGCTTGGGAGCTGAAGATCCTGCTTTCTCCCCGGAAGGGGGAGGTCTCATCTCGAAAAACTCACCAATACCTGCGATAAAGGAATCAGGTCGCATGAACAAAAACATTCTTAATGAGGAAAGAAACATTATGGCACGTACCGTGATGTTTCGCTTCCCACTTTCCCTTCGACACGTCCCGCCATTTGCGTTTGTCATATGGTGAAGTAGCAGCTAGTTTGCGAACCCAGTCCTCGAGGTCAAGGATCGCATTTGGCATCCACGAAAACGCTGCAGAAAGGGGAAAGGAGTAACTATGCAAAGTTTAGAAAAAATTACAGAAGAGGATTAAGAGAATTCCACTCACGTTCGAAGTTCCATCTCTCGGGGAACGATTGGAATTTCTCGGGGATAATATCGACGGTCCTCACCCGGATGAACCGACTCATCCAATATCGCTCTTTGCCTTCGTCGTTACTGGCGAAGAAAGACTTGGTTGATCAGCGTTGGAGTTTGATTAAACCTCGGAAATGTTGAGGTCGATATAATCGGATGAGGTGGCTAAGGGTGAACTCGAGCTCGACCTTTTCACTGAAGAACCTTATCATTATTACGATCTTCCAAAAAGACGGATGAATCTAGCCCAGGGTTACTTGATATCTTTTACAGAATTCGAGCACGAGCGGATCAAAGGGAACCAACGTAAAAGGGTACGTATATGCACTCAGGAATCCCTCCACGTAAGTTGTGATGTCTTCCCCTCGTGAAGGTATTTGCAGAACGACCTCCTCTCCCCACTTGTACTCCCTCCTCACGGTATCGAGATGACTTTCCTCAATTGACCTTATGTACCTCGATGCATGCTCTCGACGGCCGGCAACGTCGGGAGGGTTTTCGACTATAAAGTCCTTCTTTAAGGAAAATCTGCCTGGTACGATCTCATGAAGAGCTGGCAGTTTACCACCGGCCTGACGGGTAGTTGAAGTAGAGTTCTCTTCTTTCTGAGGAACAAACTTGGAAATTTTCTCCATCAATTCCTTAGGAAAAGAAGGAAGAAAATGAGGTAACCAACAAGGTTTTGAGCTGATGCAACGGAGGAACTGGGGATAAGTATAGAAGAGAATAGATGTTGCTGGGTGGAAAAATCCTTAATGTGAAGAGAAATCAAATATATATAGTGGAAGGCGGCGACGGTTCACTAGTAATGATGGCCGACCGGCTCTGACGTGTATTTATTATTTTTGGGGAAAAGAACTGACGGGACGCTTCGATCATTTCAACGCTTACGTCATAATAATGGTGTCATCATAAACGACTTCGGGAATCCAAATCGTTCCATACCATTTCATTCTAAGAAACGCAGGGACTATCTGTGTACGGTCAAAATTAATGAGCATGATTTTGGAGTCTTAAATCAGGCTTTAGGTTCGAGTCCGAGAGACTCGAGATATAGGTCGGATCCGGCTAAAGGACACCCACCTCGAGGAAGCTAATCGAGGTCCTGGCACGACTTGCATCAAGTGCATCACAATCTCGAAGTCAATCAAGAAAGAGCGGAAATTTTTCAAGGACACGTGGACCAGGGCATTAATTAAGGGATAGGGTTTGTATGAAATGGTACAGGTCCGTACTAGGCCGTTATACACCTGTACCAATAGAATTTCTTACCTTTATGAGGAATGTACTATATTGGGGTTTTCCCCTCCTATATAAAGGGGACCCCAATCATTTTGTAAGGCATCTGATATTATTCTCTGCAATAGAACATTATATTCTTCTCTTGTTTAACGTGCTCAGCAATTGTTCTTCAGCTTTATTACCTAGACTTTATTGTTCATACTTTATTGGTCTTAGCTGACATCGAAGTCCCTGAATAGCCGAGCTTGAATCCCCTACTATTTCAACAACATTGATTTGGTTCATTATTTCTTCTTACTTAAGCTCAATATTACTTGTATAATCACTAGTATTAGAATATATCACATATATTTAAAACCACAAATCATCTTTAGTTTTTTCTTACATTTTTCGAGCTGAACAAACTTCTCTCTTCAATTATATCCCTACCTTAATAATTGATTAATTAAATCAACCTCAGCATTTTCCACTTAAAAGGGCCATTGCGTCCTGCATGATGCAATGGCAAAGCCGGGAAAAATAATTTTTGACCTCTGTACACATTATAATATCCGAAAGGCGTTTAATTAAAGATCCTTCACCGTCTGTAGCTCGCGAATGCCCACACTAGGCGCACTTAAAATTTTAATTTTTTTTACTCAGTATTTGGTTGCTATTTTAAGTCATGCATAACTAATTTTGAGATAATTTAATGCACCAATTTGTGTATCATTTCATACTGTAACATGGAATAACAATACTGTTTAACCAAAAAATAGTAATTTCGGTCAAAGCTTTATTTTAGAAGAACACGGGTTACTGATAATCAATGTATAAAAAGAATGAAAGAAATTGGCTTTGATAATAATAAGAAGAATAGAAGAAAACAAAGTAATCAGTATATTCCAATGATATTTTCTCCCCTTACAAATGATCAGTATTCTCCTTTTTATAGCTATTTCTCAGATATACGTTTTGCCTTTGTCATAATAAGGCCATTATAGACAATTAAAGGCATTTAATGTTACGTTACAATGACAATCATTATAATTCAATAAAGATTTTCTGACGTTTTTAGTATTTAATGCTTATTAAATATTGTATCTGTACGATCTTGTGCTGTCAGATTCCTTCTCCTTAATTTTTGTACTTAAATAGGTACGAGCACCGAGTCTTTTGATTATCTGCTCGTGTCTCTGCTTGTACCTCTGCTCGTATCAGTTGCAACTCGTGCCTCTTTGCTAATCATCATTCTTTGACCAACTTACTTGTCATGACATGTCATCTTTCAATTACTTCAATATATATAAACTCAAATTTTCCCAATACAGATAATCCCCCCACTTGCCATTTATTCATCAATTGAATATTTGGGAAGTGGGTTTTATTAAAGCGGGAATATTTGCCGCCATTAATTCTCTTATGGAATCGACGCTTCATTTGTCTCTTCCATTTAATGCCTATTGTACGTGGCATCTTTTTCTTGGTTCTGCGACCTTGCAGCGTCTTTTAAGGCTTTTTTACGGCTTCACCAATTACGAAGCGACAGTTCTCATTATGACTTTTCCATCATTGCACCTTTTCCTTTGACGGTTGCTTCTAAGTATAAATATAGTTTTCACCTTTGTCTTTCTCACATAAAATTCTCAGAATATTCAATTCTTGTTCGCTTCTTCCTCGTACTATCATGTCTTCATCAAACCCTAACCCTAGGAGAGTCCCCATAGTTTATAACTTTCCTTCTGCCCCAGGTAGGAGCAGAAGAGGAGGTAGACTACGTAATTTAGGATCTTCATCCATACGTGGTTCTTCTCTTCCTTCATCTAGTTCCAGTCCCTCTTCTAGAACCAGAGGTTCTCTTTCTCAAAGGTCTTCTTCCAGAGGTAAGGAACCTTCTGAACCTCTTCGTGAACCTTAGTTCCTGCGGAACTATCTTTCTACAATGATAGAAAATCCCTTAGAAACCAAGTGTCCTATTTAGATCGTGCTGATATATACCCAACTCAGGTCATTGAAGGTCTGATTTCTTTAGTTCGTAAAGACTGTCATTGGAGTCATGACTTCCCTATTATAATTCCCAATGCGAACCAAAGAATCACCTCTTATTTAATTGGGTTTTCCTTTGTTTATACATACCCTTTCACGTTAGGTTTCAAACCTGCTATTGACCCTATTATCCTCGAGTTCTGTTATTTTTTCGATGTCTGTTTAGGTCAAATTGGCCCTATAGTGTGGAGGGTTGTTGCCTCTTTGAGGAATTTGACCAACATGCCCGGCGTTTCTTTTACTTTCTCTCATTTAATTCACCTTTATTCTCCCAGATTATTTCGCCAAGGAGTTTTTACTTTAGTAGTAAGGAGCAAAAGAGTCCTGGTCAACCCAGAAGATGATAAAGATCGTGGCTGGTATGCCAGGTTTGTTGCTGCCCCCACTGTTGGTTTAGTGGGTGAACAAAACGTTCCCTTCCCTGAGAAGTGGAATTTTGCACGAGAGTTTTCTTTTTAATAACTTTCTAGTACCTTTTTCTTCAATTTTAATGATCATTATTTTAATTTTCCTTTTCTTTTTCAGCAACCATGGGAGTTGTTGATGAAATTCTCAATTTCCGTGGTTGGGTAGGAAAGTTATTAAATACAGCCCCAATGGAAGGTAGATCTTGGAAAAGTCTCTCTCAACGATTTGGTTGGAAAATGAAAACTCACGGTAAGAGTTTTTTTTTTGTAACTTTTCTTATTGCTTTTTCCAGAACTTATTTTAATACTTCTTTTTATCAGGATTTGCTGTCCGAGGTATTAGCGCTGAGGCGGTCGTAGCTTCTCAAATTTCTTTGGAAAGGGCCCAAGAGATAATTTTGGGCTCTTCATCGAAAAGAAAAGCTACTGTTGACCAAGACTCTGAAGAAGAGGAAGACGGGAGTTCCTTGGTAAAAAGGCCACGAGCTCGTAGATGAATTATTTCTGATGATGAAGCATCTCCCCCTCGTTCCATTCCTCTTACCGAGTCTGTTGAAGCCCCATTGGTGATTCCCGATGATGATGTTCCCGCTGCTGCTCATGATTCTGTTGAGTAACTTTTTAACCGTGGGTTTGGTAGTGAAAGTTTAGGTCTGATTTCTGATGAAGCACGCCTTGCTTCTTTTTCTACCCTCGTTCCTGTGATACCTCCTTTGCCGGTTGTGGTTGTTACCGTTCCTCCCCAGGCTGTTTTGACTGCTTCTACAGTTCCTCCTTCGACTACTTCTCCTTCAACTGTTCCTCCTTCAACTGTTCACTATACTGAGGTTGGTTCCTCAAGTGGAGGTGGAGGTGAGGCTATGAGGCAAGTTACCATCGAAGTTCCTGCTAAAGGAAACCTTTTGAGGAAGTTAGGCCGAGTTGACGTGTGGTTGAAGCCTTTGATTGGTCCAGTTGAAAGGGCTAAGCTTTATGACCATAGTTCTTTGACCTTGATGAATGATATAGTTCATTCTTCTTTAAAGGTATCCTTTTTGAAGTTTGACTTCACCCTTTTCTTATTTTTGGGGTTCTCACTTTTTTTTTTAAGATCAATATCAATGGCACGAAGATGATGAAGAGGGTTTCCCTCTCAGAACAATTAATGCATGATTATCAAGTAGAGGCAGACAATTGGAAGGAACAATATGAAAGTTTTCAGATCGACATGGAAATATTAGAAGAAAGTAAAGGTACCTTAGAACAGCAGGTAAGGGTTTTGACTTCAGAGTTAGTGGTTGAAAAAGCTTCCTCAAATCAAGCAAGTAAGGAAAAGAATCGTCTTGAAACCTTTTTTTCTAAACAACTCTCAAAGGCAAGTGAAGAGATCAGAGAGTTGAAGGCTCTCTTAGGCGAAAAAGAAGCATATGCTGGTGAACTCGTGCAGACTTTGACTCAAACTCAAGAAGACCTCCGGGAGTCTTCTGAAAAAGTTTGTTTTTTAGAGAGTTCATATGCTTCTCTTCAAACTTCCTACGATTCTGACTTGGCTGAGAATGAGAAGCTAAAAAGTGAAATTGCTGACTGGGAAAGAGATTACGAGATTCTTGAAGACAAAACCGCACTTGAAGTGAGTTGGGCATTTTTAAATTCTCGCCATGATACCCTTGTTGAAGTTAGCCAGGGGAATTTTAATTTGGAATCTGAGTTAGCCAAAATCAAAGAGACTATTGAAAATACTCAGCAGTGCCAAGATTTTCCTTCTCCCATGGCTGAAACCTCTGAGAACATTGAAGATGATATGGGTATGGTGAGTGCTCCAATTCCTTCGAGTCAAGTTGAACCCGCTCCTGCTGATGATCCTGCTTTGGTTCCTTCTTCGACTCCTCAGTGACAAGTTAATGATGTGTGACTCTTTTTTTTTCTTTGGTGAAATATGGTCGTAACCCTTGGTCCTTTTTGAGGGTTTGAAAACATTAAGTCCCCGGACCTTTTTCGGGGTATTTTGTATAAGAAACTCTTAGTTTATAACTAAGTTCATACTTAGTCTAAGCTTTTTAATTTTAAGAAGTTTTTGTAGCTATTTTTGAACTTTTGTCTTGCCTTTATATTTAAAGACTTATTCGATAATTTGCACTTTTATTTTGTAAAGTGCTTTCTTAATTCCATGAATGTTTTAAATCAAACGTGAATTTTATAAAAGAGGGCCCTTTTATATTTCAACACTTAATGAAGAAGACGTCTCAACTTCATAATGGTGTTAATGTACGACAAAAGAAATAGGAATACACATATTTTTTGGAATAACTTCGACAAGTTTTTATTCAAACTTTGTCAAGCTTTAAATAACATCTTACATGTATTTGAGTACCTTCTATAACTTTTTCGTAACTGTTTTTCCTTACAACAGAGTTTCAAAAGAAAATAAAATAAGGTTTTTATATAATAACCCGTTTCAGTACATGTAAATTGAATACAAGGTTTTTATTTATAACCCATTTCAGTACATGTATATTGTCTTTAACCTAACTATGATGAGGTTTTTCTTTGGCTTTTTAGCTCGTAGAGGTTTTTATATAATAACCCGTTTCAATACATGTAAATTGAATACAAGGTTTTTATTTATAACCCATTTCAGTACATGTATATTGCCTTTAACCTAACCATGATGAGGTTTTTCTTTGGCTTTTTAGCTCGTTGCTTTGCTCTGCACTTGACTCATTTAATGAGTAAATTTTTCAGGCTCGAACTGTGATCGTTTCTCAATCTTCCTCGCCTTCTTTATACATATGTCTATGTGTATTATATAGTCCCCCAAGTTTTTGAGCTTTGAAGTATGAAACCTCGAACACTTGATTACTCTTCTTGTTTGGTCCTCTTCCTGTAAAGGAATAAAACACACGGGACTCAGAGGTACAATTTAGATGAAGACTGCTTAACCCGTATCAATTTCTATCAGAATAGGTGTAAACCTAGACCGGGAATTTTAATTTATTCCACGTGCCTTGCAGGTCGTGATTCATCATTTAGTACGGGTTAGCTTTTTGCCTATCATCTAAAATCGTTAGTAAAATTTTAACAATTCAAAAATAGAATTTTAAAATGAGGATACCTGACCGTAGGTATTCCTTAGAAATAGTATCTCTTCAGGTGAACGACATTCCAATGTGAAGGTAATATCTTGCCATCCATTGTTTCCAGCTCGTATGCTCCTTTTCCTGCATTACCATGAATCCTGTAAGGTCCTTCCCAGGTTGGGCCTAATTTTCCCGTATTAGCTGTCTTCCTTGATTGAAAAACTTTTTTGAGTACGAAGTCCCCAATCTTAAAGTATCTTAGGCGTGCTTTTCGATTGTAGTATCGTTCCATAACTTGTTTTTGTGCTGCCATCCTTATTAACGCAGCTTCTCTTTTTCCTTCAAGTAAATCAAGATTTAGCCACATTTCCTCTTCATTGGAGTCCTCATTTGTTTCTGTATATCTCGTGCTAGGTTCTCATATCTCCACTAGAATCAATGCTTCAGCCCCGTATACTAGCGAAAATGGTATTTCACCCGTGCTTGTTTTTGCTGTGGTGCGATATGCCCATAAAATACCAGGTAGCAATTCTGGCCAATTGCTTTTGGATTCTTAAATTGTTGATAATAACTTTATTTATTGACTCAACTTGTCCATTACCCACCGGATGATAAGGCGTTGAAGTAATCCTTTTGATCTGTCAACTTTAAAATTCTGTAATTTGTGCGCCTATAAATTGTGGGCCGTTATCACACACGATTTCTTTTGGTACACCAAATCGACATATGACATTTTGCCAAATGAAATCTCTGACTTCTTTCTCCCGTACCTGTTTAAATGCTCCTGCTTCTACCCATTTAGTAAAGTAGTCAGTGAGTACAAGTAGGAATTTTACCTTGCCTTTTGCTTGTGGTAGAGGACCTACGATATCCATCCCCCACTTCATGAAAGGCCATGGTTCAACAACCGGATGTAACAACTCTGCAGGTCTGTGCATTTTATTACCGTATCTTTGGCACTTATCACATTTAGCCACGAAATTTTTCGCTTCCTCTTCCATTTTAGGCCAATAATAGACTGCTCTAATCATGGCTCTTACCAGTGATCTCCCACCTGCGTGATTTCCACAATGCCCCTCGTGTATTTCTCTCATTACATATTCCATCTGAGAAGGCCCGAGGCATCTTGCTAAGGGACCACCGAATATTTTTCAATAAAGATTACCTTGCTTTAAACAATATCGAGCAGCCTTTTTCCGAAGCGCGTGAGCTTTTTTCTTGTCTTCAGGGACAATACCATACTGCAAAAAAGCGACAATCTCGTTTCTCCAATCCTAGGTTAAGTTATTGAAATTTACCTTATTTTTATCTGGATAGAGTACTGAATGAAACAAATGAATTATAGAAGCATTTTCATTGCTCGCCACGTCTGCTGCAGATGCGAGATTGGCTAAGGCATCTGCCTCGACATTCTCATCTCTTGTTATCTGCGTTACTTTCCAGGTTTGAAATTGCTTAACCAAATCCCGTACCTTCTCTAAGTACTGTTGCATTCGTGCTTCCCTAGCTGCGTAAGTCCCCATCATTTGGTTAACTACCAGCTGCGAATCGCTTTAATTTACAATTTGATTAATGTCGAGTTCCCGTGCCAGTTCTAAACCTGCAATCACAGCTTCATACTCTGCCTCATTGTTAGTTATAGAATGACATTTAATGGCTTGTCGAATGGTTTCACCCGTAGGTGGTACCAAAACAATTCCTAAGCCTGCCCCCTTCACATTAGATGAACCATCGGCAAATAAGGTCCAAATTCCTGGATTAGATCCGTTGAACACTTGTAATTCTTTTTCTGCTTCTAATTGCATTCCTTGGCTAAAATCAGCCAAAAAATCTGCTAACACCTGAGATTTTATCGCGGTTCTGGGCTGGTATGTGATGTCATATTCACTTAACTCTATAGCCCATTTGGCTAACCTACCTGACAACTCATGCTTGTGTAATATATTGCGTAATGGATAAGCAGTTACTACGGTAATAGGATGACATTGAAAATAAGGCCTTAGTTTCCTAGATGCCATGATTAGTGCAAGTGCAAGCTTTTCTAATTGAGGATACCGCGTCTCCGCATCTAATAATGATTTGCTGACATAATAAATTGGAGATTGTTTACCTTGGTCTTCACAAACTAAAACAGCACTCACCGCTACTTCTGAGACAGCAAGATAGATGAGCAATCTTTCCCCAACCTTTGGTTTTGCGAGCAACGGTGGATTTGACAGGTATGTCTTCAAGTTTTTGAGTGCTTGTTGACACTCCTCAGTCCATTCGAACTGGTCTTGCTTTTTAAGAGCTAAAAAGAATTTAAAACATTTTTCTGATGATTTGGAAATAAATCTTCCCAAAGCTGCAATTCTCCCTGTTAGTCTTTGCACGTCTTTCTTATTTGTAAGCATGTCGGAATTTCTTCAATGGCTTTAATCTGCGCGGGATTTACTTCAATACCACGGTTAGAAACAAGAAAACCTAAAAACTTACCTGATGAAACACCAAACACACATTTCTCGGGATTTAGTTTCATATTGAATTTTCGTAAAATCTGAAATGTAGCAGTTAAATGGGATATATGATCTCTTGATTGTTGAGATTTGACAAGCATATCATCTATATAGACTTCCATAGTTTTTCCCAAATGTTCTTGGAACATTTTGGTTACCAATCTTTTATACGTTGCTCCAGCATTTTTGAGACCAAAAGGCATTACCTTATAACAGTAAGTCTCCCTGGCTGTGATAAATGAAGTTTTTTCTTCATCTAGGGGATCCATTTTGATCTGATTGTACCCCGGAATACGCATCTAGAAAGCTTAATAACTCATGTCCTACAGTAGCATCAATTAGTTGATCTATATGTGGTAATGGAAAAGAATCTTTAGGACAAGCTTTATTAAGGTCAGTGTAATCAACACAAACTCGCCATTTGCCATTCTTTTTCGGCACCACAACAGTATTAGCTAACCAATTAGGATACTTTACCTCGCGGATAAACCCAATTTTTAATAGTTTTTGAACCTCATCTTGAATTACCTGATTCTTGAAAGTCCCCTGCTTTTTTTTCTTTTGTTTGATGGGTTGATATGATGGGTCTTCATTTAACTTGTGAGTCATTACTTCCGGTGGAATTCCTGTCATATCAGAATGGGACCAGGCAAAACAATCCACTTTAGTCTTTAAAAATTCAATCAACTTACCTTTCATATCGCGGCTCAAGTTAGCCCCAACGTAGATTTTCCTTTTTGGCCATTGTGTAAATAACTCCACAGCCTCCAGTTCCTCAGTCGTTGTTTTGATATTTTCATTTTTCTCTGGTTCTTGAATGGAATTGGGCCGTGAGTCCACATCTGTTCGCCCTTGTTCAGTTGAGGTTTGTATTGTGGTATCCTCAACTGGATGTTGTAATTGCTATTTGTCTTCGTTTCTCGTATTTGAATCTGCTACAGTGTTGATGCATCTGGATATTTGTTGATCCCCACGAATTTGACATATTCCCCATGGTGATGAAAATTTGATAACTTGATGTAAGGTAGACGGAACGGCATCCATCTCGTGGATCCATGGTCTCCCGAGAATCATATTGTAAGCCAATTCCAACTCTACCACCTGAAATTTTGTATCCTTGACAACCCCTTCTGCAAATGTAGTAAGCGTTACCTCCCCTTTTGCCACAACGCTTGAGTTGTCGAATCCAGACAATGTATGTGCCTTTGGTACTAGCTTATCTTCAGCTTGCATCTCGTGCAGTACTCTTAGTAGGATAATGTTCACGGAACTACCTGAATCAATCAAAACTCGTTTCACATTAGTATCATGTACAAGTAGAGATATTACCAGTGCATCGTTATGTGAAGTTAACACGCCATCCGCATCTGCATCATCAAATGTAATACTTTCTTCCTCCAAAACATGTCGAACCCGCTTCCCATGGGTAATTGTGACTTTTGAAACTTTATTGGCTGTTGTGTACGTCACGCCATTAATTTCTTCATCTCCGCTTATAACATTAACGGTCCTTTTGGAAGAAGGTGGTTTAGGGGGCTCCTGCCTATTCTTCATGTATACTTGCATACCTTTCTCACTGAATAATTCGGTGAGATACCGTTGCTTCAACAGATGATCAACTTCACCTTGTAGCAACCTACAATCTGCCGTTTTATGACCATGATCGTTGTGAAATTCGCACCAGTGATCAGGATTGCGCCTGTTTGGATTTGATCTCATTTCTTTTGGCCACCGCACCTTATCACCCATGCTTCATAAAACAGCTACGAGCTCGGAAGTGCTTACATTAAAATTATAACCGCCAAACCTTGCTTTCAAGTTTCTATCATCATCCCGCGACTCTCGTGTGTTACGATCATTCCCAAACCTCGATGATGAGCCCGACTCTCTATTCTTTGATCTATGATCGTACCTTGAATTGTCATGTTTTGATCGTGAATCTTTTCCCGCTGGGCCCATATATGGTTCGTATCTATTTTTACCGTACCTTTTTTCGGTTTCCGCCCGTCTCGAACTCACCTTTTCCTCTTTTTGAGACTGTGAGATAATATTTTCTTCTATCCTTAGCTTCGTGCTATACCTGTTGTAAACATCATTCCATGTTGTCGCTGGGAATTCATGAAGACTTTCTTTGAGTCGCCTCGTGGCTTCTGAGCTTTTTTCATTCAGATTACTGGCGAAGGCTATAGCTACCCAATTGTCTGGTATGCGTGGTAACATCATTCTTTCACGCTGGAACCTATCCACGAACTCTCTAAGCAACTCTGAGTCCCTTTGCTTGATTTTGAAAATATCTTCCATTCTTTTTTCGACTTTTTGAGCTCCCGAATGTGCTTTGATAAATAAATCTGCAAGATCAGCAAAAGAATTTATGGAATTTTTGGGTAAAAGAGAATACCATGTTAATGCTCCCTTAGTGAGTGTTTCACCGAATTTTTTAACCAACACTGATTCAATTTCTTGTTTGGTTAAATCGTTGCCCTTTACACCAGTTGTGAATGCAGTCACGTGGTCTCGTGGATCAGTTGTTCCATCGTATTTTGGAATATCGGGCATTTTGAATTTCTTTGGAATTGGGAGGGGAGCAGCACTTGGCTTCCAAGGTTGTTGTGAATATTTGTCCATATCTATCCCTTTGATTACAGGCGGTACTCCAGGTATTTGGTCTATGCGGTCACTTTGCTCCTTGAGTTGTTTCTGCAATGTTAGAACTAAATTTTGTAAATCAGAATTGACTAAGTTGCCTAGTTCTCCATCTCGTGACTCGCTGGGGATTCCACCACTGCCTGAATTAGCAAGTCCAGAACGAGGATTTTCCAAAGTGTTGTTATTTGGAGTTGGTGTTAGTGGTGCAACATGTAATTGGCTGACAAAGGCCTCAAGAGCTTTATTGACCTGTTAAGCGATTAGCTTTTGTAAAGCTTCATTGATAGCTTCATCGTTTTCAAATTGAGCATTTGCATTTGAATGAGATCCACCAGGAGTGCCTTCTCGAGATCGCCGAGGGGAGCTTTGTGGAGAAGGTATCGGGGTGTGATCATCTTGTGAATTCCGCTGGAGTTGAGGGTTTCCTTGGTTACCTTGGTTTTCTTGGTTGTTGTCATTAACGTTTGACATGATTGATGCAACAAAAAAGGTTAGGTTAAGAAAGAATAGATTATCAAATTTCCGGTAACGGAACCAATTTGTTCAACAAAAAAATAGTAATTTCGGTCAAAGCTTTATTTTAGAAGAACACGGGTTACTGATAATCAATATATAAAATGAATGAAAGAAATTGGCTTTGATAATAATAAGAAGAACAAAAGAAAACAAAGTAATCAATATATTCCAATGATAATTCCTCCCCCTTACAAATGATCAGTATTCTCCTTTTTATAGCTATTTCTCAGATATACGTTTTGCCTTTGTCATAATAAGGCCATTATAGACAATTAAAGGCATTTAATATTATGTTACAATGACAATCATTATAATTCCATACAGATTTTCTGACGTTTTCAGTATTTAATGCTTATTAAATACTGTATCTGTACTCTCTTGTGCTGTCAGATTCATTCTCCTTAATTTTTGTACTTAAATAGGTACGAGCACCGAGTCTTTTTGATTATCTGCTCGTGTCTCTGCTTGTACCTCTGCTCGTATCTGTTGCAACTCGTGTCTCTTTGCTAATCATCATTCTTTGACCAGCTTACATGTCATGACATGTCATCTTCCAGCTTACGTGTCATGACATGTCATCTTTCAATTACTTCAATATATATAAACTCAATTTTTCCCAATACAAATACATATATTAATCAATGGAGTACATGGATCAAGCTTATTGAGTTTAAAAAATAAACTCATGTTTTAAATTTTATCATATATATCCCATTTTTAATATCGAAAAAAATTAATTCTTGAAAAAATTAATTTTTACATTATTATTCCTTGTATTATAATTTTCTGTATAATTTATTTCTTAGCCAAACGACCCCTAAAATTGTACTTAGAGAGATTTGCAATGCGATATTAATGAGTTTTTATTTGTACTCTATTAGTGAAAATAGTACGGGCTAGCTAGTTTTCGAACTGGTAATTGAAAAATAGCCAATGTTTGCAAAGTAATTGAAAAATAACCGCTATTTTGTTGAAATGCGGAAAGTTCTAGCATAATATGTTGCATTATGGAGCTTCACGTAAACTTCTAGCATATTATGTTGGAACTCCAGCACACAAGAAGTTCCAGCATAATATGCTGGACATTAGAGCTCCTACATATGAACTTCCAGCATATTATGTTTGAACTCCGATACATCATGAAATTCAATCACATTATGCTAGAATCATATACGTAAAAATTCGAACTCCAGCATATTGCGCTGGAATTTTTCCGAATTTTTAAGGGTGACTTTGTTTAGATTTTATTTTTACATGAAAATAAATTTTTTATTACTTTTAAAACTGTAGCTATTTTTCAATTATCAGTTGTAAATTTGAATATTTCTGAATTTCCACCTGCTATTAAGTACTAGTAATAATTGTATTTATGCAAAGAGCCAACAAAAACTTATCTCATATCATTTTATAGAAAAGTGGCAGTTGGGGGAACATCTCTTTCTATTCTCATTGTTTTATCTGAATCCCAGTGGCCAGCATATGATTTGTATTAGGAATTAAATATTTTTCGAAGTATTAAGAGTTATATCACTGCCTTTTTTTTTCTTTGTTCCTTCCATTATTGTTCTTCATCTTAAAGTAATTGTTGACTTCCCCTTCTCGCTAAAGGTCGAAGTTAAAAGTTTATGAGCTTTGAATTTACATTGTATTGTAGTTCGTAATTATTGGATTTATAAATTTACACACTTATTTAATTAATTACCTATATTCCTATACAAATACAAATAATGACGGGGCTAGAATTTTCACTAAGAGGGATTAAATATAAAAAAGTAAATCCACGAAGAAGCCAAATGATATTAATATGTATTATATATACATTTAAAAAAATTACCTAGCTACACAATATAATTTTTCGGTAAAGAAGTGTCGATGACACCCATTGAATACTAAATATAAAAATTTAAGCAAAAAAACTACTAAATTTGTCTGAATCAGTACTTAATACTCTAACTCCGCCCTGCCCCCACCGAACTAAAAAAAAAAATATAAGACGAAGAAATTGATGTTAGATATAATTGAAGATACTTTACAAAAGAAGATTATTTTCTTCTCTATGTTTGAGTCAGTTAAGATTTAAGTTTTTGATTTGTTTGTTGAAAGAAGGTCAACCCCACCTCATGGAAATGTTACTTCACCTCATTCTTTTTTGTTTCCTACTCAATGTTCTATTTTCACTTGCAGCCTTATTAATTTGAATTCATGCTTCGTAAAATTAATTAAAAGAAAAGCGTTCTTCATGAATTTTTTTCATTTTCGAAACTCGAACCTATACTTCACCTTTTCAATTAACATGAATCAATTGGTCAATAAAATTTTGCATTTGTAAGCGACATGAACCAAGAGAATAATTAGTTAATGAATGGCCTATTTGCAGGCAGAGATGGACCCAAAATTCGGCGGTCACAGGATTATTATAACATTCAATATAAATTTATTGTTGCTTATAAAGATTGGTATCGGAGCCTATACTAATATTTGGCCATCTTTTGAAGACATTTGTAAATATCTATAGAGTTTTTTCTAAAAATTTTAGATATCGATAACCTCTCAACCTATAGTGTAGGTCCGCCTCTGCTTCTAGGATAACCATATCTCTGCCGGCCCCATTCAAAAGCATATACTGACTTGTTTCTATGAGCTTTCCTAAAATAATCTATCAATTATTGGCCACCAAAAAAGAATATCAAACACAAAACTTTCTCTTGAAAATGTTGTCGTGCTCTACTGTGAATCGTGATGGTATGATTAGGATCTCTACATCTTTAATTCAAGATTGTGTTTGCGTTTCGCCAATAAGAAAATTTTATGTATTTAATGCATTAATTGGTCTAGATCAGATATAGCTGGTTTTCCGTTAAATCTATTTCAGTAGAGCGTATGTGTCACGATCCAAATCTCAACATGTCGTGATGGCATCTATCACAGTACTAGGCAAACCGACAATCACAAAGCTAAACTAGAAGCATGATATAATAAGTTTAACAGTGAAAACTCTCATAAAACCGATAAGCACAACTGCGACTCAACTAGAAAATCTCCCAAAATCCGGGTGTCACTGAGTACATGAGCTACTAAGTGTCAACACAATCTAAACCTCTAATACAATTGTCAGAAAGATAGAACACTACAAAATAAACTAAAAGGAAGGAGAGTCGAGGTGTCCGGGCATCATAACAGTTACCTCAATAATCTTCAAGCAGATACTGCACCAAGTCTAGCAACCGCCGTGCCCAGAAGTACTTGGATCTGCACACGAAGTGCAAAATATATTATGAGTATAACCGACCCAATATGCTCAATAAGTAACATGACTAACCTTGGGCGACTGAAAGTAGTGACGAGTCAGAAAGGTACAGTCCAAGTCCAGATAATAACAGTACAGATATAACATGAAAATGATAGTAATGACTCAAAGAAATCCTATAATCAATTCGTACACTTTACATAAATGTAGACATGCTTTTAAGTTTAACAGTTCAAGCTCAATACTGATAAAATATGCCAGGTATGAGGAATGTTACATCTCTATGTCTACATGTCAAATATGCATGTCACATGTAATGCATCACAGTGATAAACACGTGTACACACCCTCAGAGTACTCAATCTCACTGTGTCACACTCCTACCCAGCACACTCAATCACCTAGTACTGTACGGTGCCTGCGCTCACTGTTGGTATGTCAGACTCCGGAGGGGCGGATCTTGCCCAAGCGCTAATATAAAGCCAATATAGCCTGCTGCGGCGTGCAGCCCGATTCCATAAAAATAGATAAAGCCTATAAGGTCTGTTGCGGCGTGCAATCCGACCCATAATAATAATATATATAAAGCCCAGAAGGCCTGCTGCGGCGTGTAGCCCGATCCACGACCTCATCACAACACAACTTTCAGGCCCAACGCAGTCATCAATCTCTCCTGTCTCTCGGGCTCACAAATCTCATGCTAATCAGCCCAAACAATGATAACATGATGTAACAATAAATGTCAACAGAGACTGAGATATGATATGCAAATGATCAATATGACTGAGTACATAACTATAATTTAAGCAAATAATTCAACAGCAGAAATAACCTCAGTGGGTCTCAACAAAATAAGCATATAGCCTAAACATGGTTTCTAACATGGATTGCAATTCAATTACTCTAACACGTAGGGATTACATGAATAACAACAAGGTTTGATAACTACACGGCACCGCAGAATCAACCAAGTCACAATTACTACGGTGCACACCCACATACCCTTCAACTAGCATGTGTGTCACCTCAACACCAATCACATAACATGTATTTTAAGAATTCTTACCCTCAGTACCAAGTTTAGAAGTGTTACTTATCTCAAATTGCGCAAATCACAACTCCAACAATCCCCTGCCTCGCGAATCGGCCTCCGAACGAATCGAATCTAGTCAGAAACAACTTAATACAATCAATACAAGATATAAAAATCGATTCCATACCACAAAGATAAGTTCTTTAACCAAAGTCAAATAGTCAACCCAAAACGTCAACCTGGGATCCACGTCTCGGAATTCAATAAAATTTATAAAATCCGAATACCCATTCAATAACGAGTCCAGCCATACCAAAATCATCCAATTCTGACCTCAAATCGTCTTTCAAATCCTTAAAATATAGTTTATGAAGTTTCTATAAAAAATTTCAATTTTTTCCAATCCAAAACACTAATTAAATGGTAAAAATAATGATAGACTCATGTATATTAAGCCGCTTACCCCAATCAACTCCTTGAAAATCCCTTCAAGAATCGCCTCAATCCGAGCTCCCAAAGTCCAAATGTGAAATAATACTCTAACCCTCATTTTTGAAATTAAATAATCTACCCAGTTGTTCCTAGTCGCGATCGCGAAGAACAAAAATAGTGCTGCCCTCAAAATGACCTACGCGAATGCGGAACCCCAGCCGCGAACGAGATGCACAGCAACTCAAACTTAGGTGTCGCGGACTCTCTCTCGCGATCGCGAAGAACTACCACATGGGCTTCCCAGGCCTTCTCTTCCTTCTTTGTGAACGCGGCATCGCTCACGCTTTCGCGTAGCACTGACTCCCCAAGCTTCGTGATTGCGAACCAATTCTCGCGAACGCGAAGTACAATTTTACCAGTCACCCAAACAAGACTTTGCAATCGCGGTCCTTCACTCGCGATCGCGTATAAGGAAACCAGCAACATGCATAACAGTAGTCCAACAAGTCCAAAAATGAGCCGAACATGAGCCGAATCACATCCGAGGCCCCCGGGACCCCATCCAAACATAACATAACCTAAAACATCGTACGAACTTAGTCGAAGCCTCAAATCACATCAAACAACATCGAAAACACAAATCACATCCCAATTCAATCTTAATAAACTATTGAACTTCCAACTTCTAAAACCAATGCAGAAACACACCAAATCAACTCCGATTGAACTCAAATTTTGCACGCAAGTCATAAATGATACAACGGACCTATTCCAACTCCCGAAACCAAAATTCAAGCTCGATAACAACAAAGTCAACTCTCGGTCAAACTTCTCAACTTTCCAACTTTCGCCAATTCAAGCCAAAACGATATACGGACCTCCAAATCAAAATTCAGACATACTTCTAAGTCCAAAATTTTCATAGGAAGCTATTGGAACCATCAAAACTTATTCCGGAGTCGTTTGCTCATAAGTCAACATCAGGTCAACTCTTTCAACTTGAGCTTGCAACTTTGGAACTAAATATCTCAATTCATTCCAAAACATCCCGGAAATCAAACCAATAACCCCAACAAGTCATATAACAACAACGAACATAGAATAAGCAACAAATGAGAAAACGCGGCTACAATACTCAAAACGTACGGCCGGATCATTACAATATGATGTCGATGGTCCGTGGTAGAACACTCAATGGGTTAGGGAGACCTCATTTCGCCTTTCCAGCTGAATGAAGATTAATAATAAATTTTTGTTCTCTCGTCATTAAAGAATAAAAAGGAATTTACATGGTAGGTACTTGATCATATTAAATAGTTTCACCATCCACTAGCCGCTTGTGACAGCAAAGAAATAAAATTGGGAGACCAAACTCCAAAATTCAAGCTTTACATAATCATGTGCAACACTGATAAAAGAACATGACACAAAATCATTGTTTGCTTTCTCCACAAAAGGATCTTTATTCACCTAACAACATTACAAAGCCACCACGATAATTATACACACACAATTAGGCTTTTGATTTTTCTATTTTCTCTTTCTTTTCTTAGTTCCCTTGTAACTATAAGATTACCTCATGAAGTAAAGGAAAAAAAAAAAAAAGAGGAAGCAATTAGAAATGTACAAAAAGGAACTACAATTTTTGAGTCTCCACGCCAGCTTGCACACATCTAGATTATTTCCACCGGTTACTTACCATCTTTCATCAGCACGAGTATTGATAAACTTTCAAAATTTAAGTACAGAAAGTATCGACATAACTTATTATGCTTAAAAAGAAAATTTTAAGAACGCTTAAAAAAGAAAATTTTAAGAGCGCCGATCTGCCACCATGATTCGAGTGGGACCCAACTCAACTTTTTTCACCCCCATCTAATGATCATTGATGATAATGAGAAATTATTCAAGAAATCCAGTTTTGGTTAAAACAGCATTTCTTACCCTACTTAGATCTCTTCCTTTCAATGTTCTTCCAACACCTTCACACACTGAAAATGAAGAAATTTGGTTTCTCCCTAATCTTTTAGCAAGCCATTCATGTGGAGGCATCATATTTTCTTCAATTTCTTGATCATCACTTTCCCAACTATTATTTGTCACAAAATTACCAATATCTTCCCTTAAACTTGTCCCATAAATTTTTGACCAATCTGGTATTTTCACAGGGGCTGAGTGTTGAATTATTTTGAATTCTTGAATTGAATTCTTGTTTGATTTTGGGATCATAATCTTGGCTGCAGTTGGTATTTGCCTTCTTGGATTCAAAGTAAATGATGGTTGATCTTTACTTGTTATGAACTTGGAATTAAGTTGGTTTTTTTCATTAATACTATTATTAGTATTACCCCAAATGTCTTCTTCTTGAAATTCTTCATTCTTGAAATTATATGTCCCTTCATTTGATGCCATCTTCTGAAAAAACACAAAATTCCAAGTCAACCAAGTTGCATATATGCACTAATTCAAAAAAAAATTATGTAAAAATAGAATCCCTTTTTTTCTCTCCCAAAAGACATTTAAACTCCTCGAGTCTCAATTCAAACCATACAATCAAGTCATATATAGGCATACAACAACAACAACATGCTCAGTGCAATCCGACAAATAGGGTTCAGGGAGGATAGTGTGTATGCAGATCTTACTCCTACTTTGTGTGAGATCGAGAGGCTGTTTCAGATAGCCATCGGCCAGTGGCGAAGCCACATGGTCACAAGGGTGTCAAAAATTTGTACTGTGTATATAGATAGAATATTACGTTTTAGAGGTATATAACATATATTGAACACCCTTTGTCGGAATTTTTTTTTTCCTTCTTTCAAATTTGAATACCCTTGAAAAAATTCCTAGCTTCTCCACTGCCCTCGGCTCAAAGAAAAAACCAAAGTAAGCTTGAGACAAATAGGCATATCAACATATAAACATATCAAAAATACAATTTAGAAAACGAACAAGCAAAACATTATGCATATATAAGCAAGATTACTTACCAAAATGAATTTTTTTTTTTTCCTTCAATTGAAACTTGCAAGAGATAGCTTACTACTTGAAATTTGATATCTGCATATATTACAAGACTTTAGTCCTCTCCATACATGAATAGGATTCTCAGGAGAGAGCCAAATGAGAGAAAATGTGTAAGCAATCAAGAAGAGAGAAAGACTTTAACTTTAGTCCTAAGAGATGTCTTAAATAATAGACTTCATGTTTATTTTAGTCTTTTATTTTTGTCTTAAAGAAAAGCTTGACGGTTTTATAGGGGAAGGTTAGTGAGCATATAATGTGAGTTGAGAAATTCATCTTAGGAAGTACTGGGTGTTCAAATCGAACCGCAAAACCGCATCAAATCGAAAAGTCAAACCAAGCCGAATAAAAAATCCGATTAGGTTTGGTTTGATTTGGTTTGATATTGAGTAAAAAAATCCGAACCAAACCGACGTATAAATATATAATTTTATATATA
>NC_031996.1:5728637-5767314 GCF_001879085.1 Nicotiana attenuata | reverse complement strand
ACTGAAAGGCACTATGATTAATTCTCTAATACTACCACCATTCTCAAGCAATGGCTTAAAGAAGAAGAACTCATCCTCAACAGAATCGCTATAATTATGATTGTACAAGCTGCTCATAGTATGCTTGTTTTGTCAAATTTGCAGGAAAACTTTTCCAGCAGTAGTTAGTCACTGGAGTAAGAAGAATTGCTCCAGCCAATCTGTTACATATTACTCCAGTTTACATTGATCGGAAACCCTTCTTCGTTGCAGGACAAATAAAGCTAATTTTAATATCACTACAATTTGTTCTAACTAAGAAGACTCTAAAATTAGACTACTTATTTCTGCAACTGAAAGGGAATGATTGTGCTCGCATTCGTACGTAACAATCAACATGGTGCAACTAAGCAAGTTAACAACAATCAAAAATTTCAGGTCTAGAGTTGAAGTTCGCCAGTTACAAAACGAAACTTTAGCTCTAGAGCTGAAGTTCACCAGTTACAAACAANTGAATTACTCCTACAGAATCCAAAGAATTTAGATTTTTTCTTAATTATTTGTCCATTTTTAGGTAATTTTTTTATAATTTTATTTAATTGTTTGCATTTTGTGCATGTTTAAGTTTATTTAAATCATGAAAAATACCAAAAATATCACGCATGAAATTTAGGTTTTATTTTTATATTTTTAGGATTAATCGGTAGTCACTTGTTTTATAAAAATTGAAATCACAAAAAATGCTTCATTTTTACACTTTTTCCTTTTATTGATTCTTTCTCTTTAATTTAGGACCAAGTAGCTTTTATAATTTTTATAGTTAGTTAATTGGTTTAATTTCACATTTTTAGATAATCTAGGATTTTAATTTCTAGGATTTTTAATTAAAGAAAAAGAAAAGAAAAAAAAATAAGGAGTTTAATTAATTGGGATTCGAAACTTGGGCCATTTTTAAAGCCAAAATCAGTCCAAACGAATTTCCCCAGCCCAAATCAAACCAAGCCCAATACCATACCCTATTCCTCTTAGCCCAAACTCTTTTTTATTAAAAGGCAAGACCTAGACCTAAAGGTAAAGATTGCATGGGGCGCCCTATTTGGTTGCCCCCATTTAACCTATACCCATTTTTTTTTTAAAAGTTTTAATCTGTACCCAGTTTTTAAACAATTTCCTCCTCCTTCTCCTCCTTCGTTTTCTTCTTCTTCTATTAACGACTGAAAGGCACTATGATTAATTCTCTAATACTACCACCATTCTCAAGCAATGGCTTAAAGAAGAAGAACTCATCCTCAACAGAATCGCTATAATTATGATTGTACAAGCTGCTCATAGTATGCTTGTTTTGTCAAATTTGCAGGAAAACTTTTCCAGCAGTAGTTAGTCACTGGAGTAAGAAGAATTGCTCCAGCCAATCTGTTACATATTACTCCAGTTTACATTGATCGGAAACCCTTCTTCGTTGCAGGACAAATAAAGCTAATTTTAATATCACTACAATTTGTTCTAACTAAGAAGACTCTAAAATTAGACTACTTATTTCTGCAACTGAAAGGGAATGATTGTGCTCGCATTCGTACGTAACAATCAACATGGTGCAACTAAGCAAGTTAACAACAATCAAAAATTTCAGGTCTAGAGTTGAAGTTCGCCAGTTACAAAACGAAAACTTTAGCTCTAGAGCTGAAGTTCACCAGTTACAAACAAAAACTTCAGCTCTAGAGCTGAAGTTCGCCAGTTAATTACAAAGCAAAACTTCGCCAGTTACAAAACAAAAACTCTGAAGTTCGCCAGTTACAAAACAAAAGCTTCAGCTGGAGATTTTTCCATAGAACTAGACCTAGACTGAAAAATCCGCCGTTTTACATAGACCCCCTCCCCCCTCCCCTGTTCTTGATCTTCTTCTCTTCATCTTAACACACAGACTTCCCCATTTTCTAGACCTAGCGCAGCATTCCCCTTTTCTTCACTACAAAGATCGGAATCCCCCATTTCTAAAGCTTTTTGACTGAAAGAGGCTGGATAGCTAAAAATACAATAAGAATGGCCATCAAAGAATGAAGAAAATTGAAAGTGATGGAAGTCGATTTAAAACAAATGAAAGGAGTAGTCTCTGAACGTTTTTCTTGGCTAAGAAATCAATATCACTGTTGGTTTTTTCCGATTTTTCTTTTCGTTGCGTCGATTTCTGGGTTTGTCTTCAACATCTGATTGATTTGGAGCTTTTACGTGTCGCTGTATTTCATCAAGTAGCCGAGCTTCAGTGTGTGGCTGTTATTAGCCTTTGTTTGGTTCTACTAAGTTTGATTCTTGATATTGAGGTATGTATCTCAGCTTTAGACAATGTAATTGCTAATTAAATGTTATGCAATATGTTGACATCTTGAAGTATTTTGCTGGCAAATTTGTCGACACGTCAATTTCTGAAATGACCAACTTTTCAAATTTCAAGAATTGTATACTACTCTTTGTTATATGAAGTTGTAGTTTACTCCCAAACTAATCTTTATGAAGTTATAAACTAATTTTCCTTTGCTCTCATTTTCCAGGTCTTGCTAAAATATGCACATTTTTCTTTGTAAGATTATTGTACGTTAGTTAAATCACTAATTGGTAAAACTAATGTATAGTTAGATACATTCCAATGTACATTTAATGTGAAGACAAAATCGTATGGCAAGTTGAGAACGACTATTTATTCGGTTTAAAATCAGGCTGCTTGTATGGTTAGATCTGTACTAATAATCTGTAGTTTGGTTGTTTGTTTATATATAGAGAAAGAAAGAGTTACAGTTTTGGGTGCAGGAGGCAACAATAGCCTTTTGCTTTTGTATCATAAGTAAAGGCTTGATACAGATTTAAGTTAGTTTAGTCCGTTCTAGTTTCGCATGGAAATTTTGATAGTTTAGGTCAAGGAACGAAGCAGTTTGTTATTTTGTATTTTATTTGTATTTGAGACGTTACTACATGTGATTGAAAGGGGAAACTATATGGAAAATCCCAAACATAGGAAATCAATTAATTCATGAATATCGTAGCTTGCTTTAGGCGCGATTAATAAACCATTGTGACAATAGGTACGGTTCCCGTGACATAGTTACGATGCCTAATTCCAAAATTCGGGTGTGCATTTCATGTAACCCGATTTTAACAACTTCGAATAAATAATTTGAGGCGTGTCATGCCAAATAAAACCCCTAAACCCATGGCCCTCATAAAACTAGCTAGCTTTTATAGAAAAATTGAGGTAAGCCATGTTGAATAAAATCCCAAAACCCATGGCCCTCACTTAATTAATTTTTAACTCTTTAGAAATCGAGGTGTGCCATTAGTTGAATTTTCCATGGCTCTCGCAAACCTTGTTATTAACTTGAAAGTGCGTAGTTGCTTTAGGCGCGCTATTTAAATTAATTTTCTAAACTCGGGTGTGCATTTCATGTGACCCAACTCCAATTTTCAACAACGTTAGATAAAATGTGTCGTGGACCACGGGTGCATTTCATATGACGTGGTTCAAGACGTGTTTTAGATAACGTTGAATCTTCCTAAAATTAACTAAAAGCGGCTAATAATTTAAAGGATACCATAGGCTAAAACATATATTAAAATCAGATAATAGGCCAATTATATTAGTTTAAGCGACCGTGCTAGAACCATGGAACCCGGGAATGCCTAACACCTTCTCCCGGGTTAACAGAATTCCTTATTCATAATTTCTGGTTCGCAGACTTCAAAAGGAAAGTCGAATTTCCTCGATTTGGGATTCAAAATAAATCGGTGACTTGGGACACCAAATAAACTATCCCAAGTGGCAACTCTAAAAATAAATAAAATGATCCAATTTCGAATAATGTCACTTAAATTGGAAAAACTCCCTTATACTACCTTCGGGTGGGTAAAAAGGAGGTGTGACAGTTTTCAATCACATAACTTCCACATAAGACTCAAAGCCTAAGGGGTAATTGCCCCACACAAGGTTAGGCAAGATACTTACCTTTTTGAAGTTAGGTCAATATTCTACAATAGCCTTTTTGCTTGAATTGACCTACGGATAGCTCAAATCTATCCAAATTAATTGTATAACTTCATTAAAATTCATGGAAATAATTCTGGATAATATAACGTCGACTTAATTTTTTTTTCTAAAAAGTCAACCAAAAGTCAATGCGGGACCCGCCTCACGGAATCCGACATAATTTAAACGAAATCCGAACACCCATTCCGGTACGAGTTCAACCATACCAATTTTATCAAATTCCGACATCGGATTGGCTTTCAAATCTTAAATTTTTGTTTTTGGAAGATTTACTAAAAATCTGATTTTCTTCCATAAATTCATGGATTCATGATGTAAATGAGTATGAAATAATAAAATATAATCAATATAGGATAAGGAACACTTACCCCAATGTTTTCACGTGAAAATCGCCCAAAAATCGCCCAAGAACCGAGCTCCAAAAATTCCAAAACGAAATGGCAAGGTGACTGATTTTTGTGATTAAATATTTCTGCCCATCCGTTACTAAAAGCCATTTTCGTCACTAAAAGTCGTCACTAAATGTCTATTAGAAACAACTTTACCAGCCCTTATTCAGTTGATCATAGCTTACTGTACAAATATCCAAATGATGAATGGTTAAATTTCTGGAAACTAGAATGCAAGGGCTACAACTTTCATGTTTAGCAAATTTTCAGATTCCTTATAGATTTTGAGATATAAGCTTCGAAAGTAGCCTCCTCGATCGCACCATTGCTGTCCAAAATAGCAGCTGCAGCTGAAAAAGCAGCAGATTTTCAGCAGCTTCAAATTTTCGAAATCGATCCGTTAGCCTTCCGAAATCCACCTGAGACCCTCGAGACTTCAACCAATTATACTAACATGTCCCAAAATACAACAAACTTAGTCGAGGCTTTCAACAACGTTAAACAACACGGAAATTTTGAATCGCACCTTGAATCGAATTATGAGTTTTCAAATCTTCCAACTTCTATATTTTGCGCTGAAACATATCAAATCAATCCGGAATGACTTCAAACTTCTATATAGGTCGTGATGGCGCCCAACACAATTGCCGTGCAAGCCAACGCGAAAATATAAATAAGTTCTCATTTTACTTTTACCAAATAATTGCAGCAATTTCTTAAATTAAGGTTAAAACAAGTAATAGCCAGTAATAAACCATAATAATTGTACAAATCCCAAAAGAATCATCTACTAATGTGTGTGCTAAGACCTGGTGTCACAAGTTGTGGGCACCTAGTAGAATATACAAAATAATATCTCTATCCTACTGTCTGAAGCAGAATAGACAGCCAAAAATAAGGAAAAGACTCCATCAAGCTGCTGATCGGCACTGGAAGGGAAGCAACTCACCGTGGAAGTCACGAACTACGATCAGGGACGCGCACCGGTCTGATAGCCAGATGAACCTGCCTCAGGGCCTGTACAATTAAGTACAAAAGCATAGTATGAGTACATAAACAATATGTAAGTATCTCGTCCAATCTCGAAGAAGTAGAGACGAGAGGTCGACTTGATACCTACTAGGGCCAATTAATATAATATGAGATTATGCTAGGCATGAAGGTCATAATTAGATAATAGTCGAAATAAAGATTTATAAGTTATGTCATGTTAATATCGCAGTTAATCATTTAGAATTCAAACCATTAATCGGAAAAGTCACCATCAATAACTCACATAAATAACATGCGCACATTATGCCGAGGTCGACAGCCCGATCCAACAGGAAAGAAACTGTGCACTGCCAGAGGGTCGAATGGCGCGAACCATAAATGCATCTATTTCCACCGAGACGATCGGCCCGATCCACAAATATCAATTATCAAAGAAAATACAAGAAGGCGCATTTATATTCAACTCAACTCATACAAGTACTCAACAATGCACATGTTTATTTATGTTCATTTCCAATCCTTTAACATACCCTAAATGATCACATTAGCAGGAAGACATATAACATTTTGCAAATATAGTATGATACGGGCCCTAAACTACCCGGGCATTTAGCATGATAGTAGCTACGCACGGACTCTCGTCACCTAGTGCGTACGTAGCCCCCGCATTTAGTGGCAAATTATTCAATTATTATTCCTATGGGGACAATCCCTCCTATAAGGTTAGAAAAGAGACTCACCTCGCTCTAAAGTGCACTTCCAATATCAAGAACGAGCCCGAACTCTCAATTTGGAGACGAGCGATCCGAAACTAGTTAAATGGGGTAAGAACTAGTCAATACAAGCTCACAAGATCATGTTCCAACTATTAACACAATTTTCCCAACCTTAAACACGATTTTCCTGAAACCCGACCCCGGGCCCATGTGCCCGAATTCCGAAAGTTTTTGAAGGAAGTTGTTCTTCGTAACCTAAGGATCAATAATATATGATTTCTACTTCATTTCATAACCAATTTCGTGGAAAAATCTAAGTTTTACCAAAACCCTAGGATTTACTCTAACCCTATAATTTTACCTTAATCTTAGTATTTTAATCTACCTAAGACACAAGTATTAAACTAGGAATAGGTAGAATAAACTTACCTCAAGATACTAAGTGGTAGGCTTCTCTCAAAAGCTCCACAATTGCCCAATGGAGGAGTGAAATATAGCAAAAATGACTTAAAGCACGTATTAAATGAAGCTCACTGCTTCAGCGATTTCTGCTTCTGCGGTAAAGGAACCGTATCTGCGATCCCGCTTCTGCGATTTTGGGCATGTCCTCCCTTGGCCGCATCTGCGATAGGTGGACAGCTTCTGCGGTCTCGCACCTACGGCTGACCAACCGCAGGTGCGGTTATGACAGAAACCAGATGCTTTAGCCCTTTTCAGCTTTTCCAACTTCCCTCGAGCCTCGTCCGATTAACGCTCGGGGCTCCCGGGCCCTGCCCGAACAGACCAACAAGTCTGAAATCATGAAATGGACCTGCTCGAACCTTCGGAACACCCGAAACAACGCTAAATCTAAGAATTATCCCCTAAAACCAATTCAATCAAACTTATGAACTTCAAGTTCTTAATTCTCCTCTAACGAGCCAAAACGCACTTAAACTACTCGGACTGACACCAAATTTTGCGGGCAAGTCTTAAATGTTATATTAGACCTGTACTGGGCTCCGAAACCAACATACGGGCCCGATACCCCTATGATAAATCATTATCTAGTTTCTTTAAATCCTTAGAATTTTATTTTAACAATTTCCAATAAAAATTCATTACTCTGGCTTGGGACCTCGGAATTCGATTCCGGGCATACGCTCAGGTCCCACATTTTCCTACGACCCCTTCGGGACGGTCAAAACACAAATCCGGGTCCGTTTGCTAAAAATGTTGACCAAAGTCAAACTTAGCCTTTTAAGAAAATCTTAAGGAATAAAGTGAGCCTATTTCAACCCAAACTCTTCCAAAACCCGAACCAACCATCCCCACAGGTCGTAAATCAGATAAAGTAAGCACGGGAAGTTTTATTTGGGGGAACGGCGTTCTAAAAATCAAAATGACCGTTCGGGTCGTTACATTCTCCACCTCATAAACTGTCACGACCCGGATTTCCCACCCTCGGGAGTCGTGATGGCGCCTACTCGTAAAAGCTAGGCAAGCCACGATCTTAGAAATCATTAACTCCTTTTGTTTTTAATTCCTTTTTAACTAATTAATTTAACCGGAAATAAACAATTAAATAACAGCAGAATATGAAATTTAGCGGAAGTCTAAAATAAAATATAAAACCAAAATATCCTGAAGACCAACACATGCCTCTAACCAGAACCTGGTGTCAAAACATCCACGGACTGTCTAGGATTACTACAAATAAGTGTTTGAAAGAAAAGAACATAGTCTGTCTCGAGTACAAATGACAACAGAACATAAAAATACTGATAGACGAGATGCCGGGCCTGCGGACGCCAGCAGGGCTACCTCGGAGTCTCGGACTGAAGGATAGCTCCATAACTCAGAAATCAATAAAGAATCAGAAATCAATAACTGCACGGCATCACCCTTCGTGCTTTTACTCTCGTCCTCACCAAGCAATGATATAATAAAAACGTGCACGACATCACCCTTCATGCTTTACACTCCTTCCTCACAATATCAACAATGCACGGCATCACCCTTCGTGCTTTAACACTCTTCCTCACCCAAACAACAATCACAAACAAGGGCAAGGGAAATAAACAAGAACATATAGAAATCCCGGCAAGGGAACAACAATTAAACAATTAAATCCCGGCAAGGGAACAACAATTAAACAATTAAATCCCGGCAAGGGAACAACAATTAAATAATTAAATCCCGGCAAGGGAACATTTCAATAACTCTTTCTCTATTCTTCACTTATACTTCATAACTCGCTTTACCACTTGAGCCAATGCTCCAAAGGGTTCAATCATCTCATATACTTTCACAATTCATAATATAAGTCGAGCCAATGCTCCAAGATGTTCAAAGGTCTCAATGCCTTCCACAAACTTTTCACAACAACTAGAAATCATCACCAAAGCATGAAGAATACAATGAAATCAAGATATTCACAATATAAGGACTCACAGTCATGCTAGACACCAACGTATAGATACTCGTCATCATGCCAATACATCGTACACGACTAATACCACATAGCAAATAGGACTCAACTCCTAGTCCCTCAAGCTAAGGTTAGACCAAACACTTACCTCGATGCCTTGAACACAACTCAAGTCTCAATGATAGCTTTACCCCTTGATTCCACCGCCAATTCGCTACTATCTAACCACAAATTACTTAATTACATCAATAAACGCTAAATGAATCAACCCCAATCATGAAAATGAGTTTTCCAAAGTTTTTCCCAAAAAGTCAAAAATCGCCCCTGGGCCCACGTGGTCAAAACCCGAGGTTCGAACCAAAACCCGATTACCCATTCCCCCACGAACTCAAATATATAATTTGTTTTGAAATCGGACCTCAAATTGAGGTCCAAATCCCCAATTTTTAAAAAACCTAGGTTCTACCCAAAATACCCAATTTCCCCCATGAAAATCTTTGATTTTAGGTTGAAATCATGTTAAAAGATGTTAATGATTGAAGGAAATGAGTAAAAACTAACTTACAATCGATTTGGAAGAAGACTTGTTCTTGGAAAATCGCCCAAAGGAGTTTGTGTTTGAAAAAGATGTGAAAAATGACTAAAAATCGGCTAAGTATAGAAAAATGCAGGTCTCAGTTATGGGAAATGCGAACAGGGGTTCGCAATTGCGAACCCCGACCTGCTGATATGGGAATTGCGAAATAATGTTCGCATTTGCGAACACTTTGAAAATCCCGGGCTTCGCAATTGCGATAAGAAATGTCGCATTTGCGACTGACCCATCTTCGCATTTGCGAGCCACTTGGTCGCATTTGCGATCAGGCTGCACAGTCCCCCTTCTCGCATTTGCGATGCATGGCTCGCATTTGCGAGACCTGCTTCGCAAATGCGAAGCCTGCAGATCAGAAACACCAGAATTTTTTTTTCAAAGTTCAAAAATGCACCCGTGGCCTATCCAAAACTCACCCGAGCCCTCGGGGCTTCAAACCAAGTATACACACAACCTCAAAAACATCCTACGAACTTATTCGCGCGATCAAATCGCCAAAATAACATCATAAACATCGAATTAAACCTCAAAATCCATGAATTCTTTCAAACTTCATAAAACATCGAATTTTCCAATTTAGATCCGAATCACGTCAAACGATGTCCGTTTTTCACCAAATTTCACAGAAACATCTTAAATCATATATAAGACCTGTACCGGGCGCCGGAACCAAAATACGGGCCCGATACTAACATGTTCTAATTAAATTTCATTTCAAATTTTCTTAAACAATTTCAGAAAACAATTTCTTTCAAAAATTCATTTCTCGGGCTTGAGACCTCGGAATTCGATTCCGGGCATACGCCCAAGTCCCATATTTTCCTACGGACCCTCCGGGACCGTCAAATCACGGGTCCGGGTGCATTTACCCAAAACGTTGACCAAAGTCAAATTAATTCATTTTATAGTCAAAACTTACCATTTTTCACACAATTTCTCATTTAAGCTTTCCGGCTACGCGCCCGAACTACGCACGCAAATCGAGGTGACTCTAAATGAGGTTTTCAAGGCCTCGGAGTCATAGAATTTAATTTAAAATAAGTGATGACCGTTTGGGTCATCTCATTCTCCACTTCTAAAACAACTGTTCGTCCTCGAACGGACAAAAGAAGGAAGTACCTGAGTCAGGGACAAGATGGGGATAACGGCTCCGCATATCAGACTCGGACTCCCAGGTCGATGCCTCAGGAGGCTGACCTCTCCACTAAACACGAACAGAAGGAAAACTCTTCGACCTCAACTGACAAATCTATCGGTCTAGAATAGCTACCGGCTTCTCCTTATAAGACAAGTCCTTGTCCAACTGGACAGTACTGAAATCTAACACGTGGGATGGATCGTTGTGATATCTCCGAAGCATGGACACATGAAACACTGGATGCACAGCTGATAAGCTCGGTGGCAATGCAAGTCTATAAGCCACCTCTCCCACTCTATCAAGAATCTCAAACGGACCGATGAATCTAGGGCTAAGCTTGCCCTTCTTCCCAAATCTCATCACGCCCTTCATAGGCGACACTCGGAGCAATACCCGCTTACCGACCATAAAAGCCACATCTCGAACCTTGCGGTCCGCATAACTCTTTTGCCTGGACTGAGCTGAACGAAGCCTATCCTGAATGATCCTGACCTTGTCCAAGGCCTCCTGAACCAGGTCCGTACCCAACAACCGAGCCTCTCCCGGCTCAAACCATCCAACCGGAGACCGACACTGCCTACCATATAAAGCCTCATAAGGAGCCATCTGGATGCTCGACTGGTAGCTGTTGTTGTAGGCAAACTCCGCTAAAGGCAAGGACTGATCCCACGAACCTCCAAAGTCAATGACACAAGCTCGGAGCATATCCTCCAAAATCTGAATAGTTCGCTCCGACTGCCCGTCCGTTTGGTGATGAAATGTTGTGCTCAACTCAACCCGTGTGCCCAACTCTCGCTGAACTGCTCTCTAGAAATGCGAGGTAAACTGCGTACCCCGGTCCGAAATGATAGATACGGGCACACCATGAAGGCGAAAAATCTCCCGAATATAGATCTCAGCTAATCTCTCACAAGAATAGGAGACTGCCATAGGAATAAAATGCGCTGACTTGGTCAGCCTATCAACAATGACCCATACTGCGTCGAACTTCTTCCGAGTCAGCGGAAGTCCCATAACAAAGTCCATAGTGATCCGCTCCCACTTCCACTCGGGAAGCTCAATCCTCTGAAATAAACCACCAGGCCTCTGATGCTCGTACTTAACCTGCTGACAATTCAAACAACGAGCCACATATGCTACGATATCCTTCTTCATTCTACGCCACCAATAATGCTGCCGCAAATCCTGATACATCTTCACGGCGCCCGGATGAATAGAGTACCGGGACCTATGGGCCTCCTCCAAAATCAACTATCGAAGCCCATCCACATTAGGCACACATACTCGACCCTGCAATCTCAAAACTCCATCATCATCTAAGGTAACCTGCCTGGCATCTCCGCGCTGCACCGTGTCTCTAAGGACACACAAATGGGGATCATCATACTGCCGATCACGGATACGCTCCAATAATGAAGATCAAGCGACCGTGCAAGCTAACAAACGACTGGGCTCAGAAACATCCATTCTCGCGAACTGATTGGCTAAAGCCTGAATATCCCTCACCGACCAGAATATAAGCAAGACTGCCCATACTAGCTGACTTCCTACTCAAAGCATCGGCCACCACATTGGCCTTTCCCGGATGATATAAAATGGTGATATAATAATCCTTCAAATACTCCAACCGCCTTCTCTGCCTCAAATTCAACTCCTTTTGCTTGAACAAATACTGAAGACTCTTGTGATCCGTGAACACCTCACATGCCACGCCATACATATAATGCCTCCAAATCTTCAATGCGTGAACTATGGCTGCCAACTCCAAATCATGAACCGGATAGTTCTTCTCATGAATCTTCAACTGCCTCGAAGCATAGGCAATGACATTGCCATCCTGTATCAATACTGCTCCAAGCCCAACACGGCAAGCATCACAATAAACTATATAAGCTGTTGATACCCAATTTTTTTCTACATATTTTTATACTCAAAATATTCCCAAAATAGCATGTACATGCATATATAAGCATGCCTAAGAGTTTTGGTATTTTTTCTTTATTTTTAAAGATTTTAAAATCAATTTATTATCTATTTTAATAGTACAAAATTCAATAATTATTCCCAAACTGGCATTTTTGGTGAATAATTTATTTTTATTCTCATATTTACACCAAGATATAACTAAGGTAATTTTTTTTGCATATTTTTACACATTTGTTTGGTATTTTTTTTAGCTAAATTGCATATAATTGCAATTATGGCCTATTTTACAATTAACAGCATTTTACAATTATAAAATCACTTTTGGTATTTTTAGATTAATATTTATATGTTATTAATTAGTCCAGTACCTTTAATTTATTTTTAAATCATTTTTACTATTTTATAAAATGATAAAAGGGGAAAATTGGCTATTTAGCAAACAACCCTTTATTATTTCAATTCTAGCCAAATTGGCCACACCCACTATCAGATTCAAATGGCCCAATATCCTAATTAAACTAACCTAGCCCAATCCCTAATATAACCCAGTCCAACCCTTTTTTTAATCTGAGCTGTTGATCAGATGAGATCAACGGCCCAGATCTAATTCCCTTAATTAAAATTCAATTACCCCCCCAGACCCCTCATTCTCTCTGAGACTGTCTCTCTCTCTATATCGTCTCTTCATCTCCCTTCCCTCTAGAACCTTCTGGTTCTCTCTTCTCCGATGATCTCCAACGCCTCTCCGGCCATCTCCGGCCACCTCCCTTCAATCCCAAGGCTCCGATGGGCCTCTCGTTGTCGTGTTCAGCATCTCTAGAACCTTCAAGGTCTATGGACCTTGGTGATTCAGACCTAGGGTTCCTGGTTCTGCTACCTGTGAGTTCTCCGGTGTGATTTCAGGCGAAATCACACCCTATATGTCACGATCTCTGAAGTGTTAACAGGTTCTCTCCATTTCTATTAGGGTTCCCCCCCCCCCCTTTTTTTTGAAACCCTAACCCTCTCCTGAATCTCTCAAAACAGTGTTATTTTCATATTTTTCTCTATGTTCTGCTTATTCTGGAGTTTCTTCTGAAAGATTCTCTACTTTGAACCATTTTTACTTTCTTTGAAAATTTAGGGTTTCTTGGATTTCTTTTACGCATATTTTGACCAATTTTTTTTATGATTAAAACCTTTTCCTTGTTTATTCTGACCGATCTCTATGCTCTTACTGTTCTTTAGTTTGACTCTGCTAAAAACCCTAATTTCTAAAAAATGTTTCTTCGTTTGATTATGTGTGTTAGCATGCTTCTTTTCTTCGATTATATGTGTCAGCCTGATTTCCTTTGCCTTGTCCTATGTGTTAGCATGTTTCTTCGTTTGATTATGTGTGATAGCCTAATTTTCCTTACTTTAGGTCTGTCTGCTAGCCTATTTACTTGATTCTTGTTAATGTCTCATGGTCACCATCCTTCGAATATGCCTTGTTGAATCTTAACCTATTTTCACTATCTCTGGATGGTTGTGTTTGTTCATCTTTTGTCCCCCTTATGTCTATATGGCTGATTTTGTTTGTTACTCTTGTTCATTCACCTCTATTTATACGTTGAGAATGCAGAATCATGACTTCGCATGATTGATTCTGATTTTCTTTGATTGATTGGTAATTCAAAAACTTTCCTTCAAAACCCTAGCGTTCTATTCGCCTGTTTTAAATTAGCCGATCTTTGTTACCTTATTTGCTATGGTACTCTATTCTACCTAGCCTTTCCTTAATTGTAATTTTCCTGAATTTGGTCTTAATTAGTTATTATATGCATACTGAACCTTGACTCATTCCTTATTAAACCCTGCCCTGATTTTTCTGCTTGCCTTGTATGGTGCTGAATCTTTTCGTTTGATTTTGATTCCCTTAATTAATGGGAGTACTTCCTTGATTCTTCAATCAATTCATTCCGATTTCCTAAATTGACATAGTTATGTGATTTTTTGCCTTATTTTTACCACCTACTTTCAACTATAAATACCCTATGTCTTTTACATAGCACACACGACAAGTCTTCCTGGCTTACACACATTGAATACTTTAAAATTTGCATTCTCTCTTGCTCTTTGTTCTATTGCTATTCTCTGCTCCTGCTTATTATTAGCCGGCTAAAAGCCAAGGCTAATATAGTGTTACTACCTTGTCTTAGCATCCCGCTTTTGCTCTTTTACTGGTATGTCCTAATTAATTTTCAAGTCTCACAGCAATGTGTTTATTTTTGTTTCAGTTCATTATCTTTGTGATTTTCTTCTACTTATGCTTCTCCTGCTCAATGTGTAATTGATTCTTTGCTCTAATACTTCACCATGTCTTCAGATTTACATGCTAAGTCTGACTTTGTCTATTCCTTGCTATGCCTATGTCCTGTTGTTATACATTAGCATGCCTAAATTTTACTACTTCCAGGTTCCCCTGAATCCCTTGATTATGTGTAGTCATGTTCATTAAACCTATATCCCCTTCAGCATTGTGTGATCTATCTGTTCCCCTTTCCCCATGATCCTTGTATGCAATCATGTACTGTTGAACTATGGTTCTGCTGTTTTCTTTTAAAAAGAAACCCCCTTATTTTCGAGAACTCTTCTTCCTGCACTTCACGCTACTCTTAGAAAATAGGTTCTGCCCCCTTCGTGTGAGCATTGCTTTGAGTACCTCTGAGTACTCATTGAACTTTGACACACAAGGCTGGTATTCCACACTGCACATGTCCTGCATTTTCGTTTAAATGTCTAGGTGCTGGTATTGGCCAGGGACCCAATGGGGCCCTAGGGAGCTTTGCCGCACCTAGACCATGGCAAAGGCTGTAAACTCGAAGGGGTTGAGGTTGGAAGACTGGGCCTGATTGAAGGCTCCCTATAGACTAACTTCTTATTTTTGTTCTTTATTGCTGTAATTCAGATATTACTGGTTTGTAAGAATTTGTAAACGAACGATTGGGGGTGAATAGTGAATATGGGGAGGGTTATGTATGCTTAGTATAAATAATGGGTAGAAAACATGCTTATAGGATTTTATTTACTTATCCGCGCAATAGATAACCTGTATAGGCCATGCATCTCATTCATTAGAGATCCTGCTTCAGGTTCTTTACTTTCAGCCTGCCATCACGCTATCTTGTAATCACGATCAGTTAATAACTAGCAAATAACTAACAAGCTAAATAATTTGACATTATTGCATTGGCATGTTAGAAACCATGATTTAGGTACTTCTATGTGCATTAGATATCCTGCCCTTAGGACTTCTCACTCGTTCGAGTTGCAGTAGTTAATTCAAGTTTGTCTAATAACTTTGTTAAAATATGGCTAAGTGGTTTGAAACATTTTCTGCAAATACTTTATCACACGTACCTTTATAAATCAGAATCAAGATATGTATGTTCATTCCCTAAAATAATCATACAATGTACAACGACGCGTAGGCAAACTTTAGGCCCGATAATAACTGATTAATTGTGTTGCTGTTTGCCCAAAACCAACCAACTTCTTTTAATTTAAACTTTGCCTTTCCTATTCTTGTTTTGATTTTCTAAAGCTCACTCTGCTTTCTTTCTTAAAACAAAACTCTACTGAAAACGATTTTGAAATGATCTATCCATCTTACTCTTACTAAGTTTCTGATTACCATCACTAGATTCCCAACCTCTGCCCAGAGTCGTGCTATTACTGTTCTTACTTCATTTTTTATAAAACCAAGTTTAAACTGCTGTAAAAGTCCCTATCTTTTGAGACCTTAATTATGTTTAAGTCATGCTACTTATGTGTTTTGTTTGAGGAGGTATACATGAGCCTTTATATGTTTACACGTTTCCCCCAACATGCAGTATGTGTTTTTTGTATGTCGCCTTAGATTTTATCCTTTGAAACCAATCAGCGAAATATCCTACCTTGTAGGACTAGTAGTCCTAAGTGCCTCCGGGACTGATAGGATGGGACGAGTAATAGCATGCAATAAGTAAAACGAGACCATTCCGCGTTTAATACCTTAACGGGGTGGGAAAGGGTAGATATGGATATGATGACAATGCGATCACACCGCATGTATAAACGGTTACCGAGTGTTGTGCGGAGTGATCCATATTATGTATAAACCTAGGAGCCCTTCCCTTATTTATACGTTTTATTTTCAGAATTTCAACTACTTTTTTGCAAAACTTCAGCTTTTTTTAAACTACTTTTAACTTGCTACAACTATATGAAAATTTCCTCTTTTGTTCAAGATTTTAACACTGCTTCCTCTATTAAAAAACTCAGTCTTTAACTTCTTTAATCTCTTGCAACCATTATGTGAAAACCCCCTTGTATTTGTAATTCTTGCTTGCCTACTTGTTGTTTGCATTTAAATCACAATACAACATGGTCGGGAACCACACTAGTGGATCTTGAGGGGTGCCTAACACCTTCCCCTCGAGATAATTTCTAGCCCTTACCCGAACTCTGGTTTTCCAACTCAAAAACCTTTAGTGTCCTAATGCACTTAATCATTAGGTGGCGACTCTTCAATTTCAATTCCAAAAAAACCCCAANTTAGCAAACAACCCTTTATTATTTCAATTCTAGCCAAATTGGCCACACCCACTATCAGATTCAAATGGCCCAATATCCTAATTGAACTAACCCAGCCCAATCCCTAATAGCCCAGATCTAATTCCCTTAATTAAATTCAATTACCCCCCCAGACCCCTCATTCTCTCTGAGACCGTCTCTCTCTCTATATCGTCTCTTCCTCTCCCTTCCCTCTAGAACCTTCTAGTTCTCTCTTCTCTGATGATCTCCATCGCTTCTCCGGCCATCTCCGGCCACCTCCCTTCAACCCCAAGGCTCTGATGGGCCTCTCGTTGTCCTGTTCAACATCTCTAGGACCTTCAAGGTCTATGGACCTTGGTGATTCAGACCTAGGGTTCCTGGTTCTGCTACCTGTGAGTTCTCCGGTGTGATTTCAAGCGAAATCACACCCTTTATGTCATGATCTCTGAAGTATTAAAAGGTTCTCTCCACTTCTATTAGGGTTCCCCCCCCCCCCTTTTTTTGAAACCCTAACCCTCTCCTGAATCTCTCAAAACAATGTTATTTTCATGCTATTTTCATATTTTTCTCAATGTTCTACTTATTCTTGAGTTTCTTCTGAAAGATTCTCTACTTTGAACCATTTTTATTTTCTTTGAAAATTTAGGGATTCTTGGATTTCTTTTACGCATATTTCGACCAATTTTCTTTATGATTAAAACCTTTTCCTTGTTTATTCTGACCGATTTCTATGCTCTTACTGTTCTTTAGTTTGACTCTGCTAAAAATCCTAATTTCTAAAAAATGTTTCTTCGTTTGATTATGTGTGTTAGCATGCTTCTTTGCTTCGATTATATGTGTTAGCCTAATTTCCTTTGCCTTGTCTCTATGTGTTAGCATGTTTCTTCGTTTGATTATGTGTGATAGCCTGATTTTCCTTACTTTGGGTCTGTCTGCTAGCCTATTTACTTGATTCTTGTTAATGTCTCATGGTCACCATGCTTCGAATATGCCTTGTTGAATCCTAACCTATTTTCACTATCTCTGGATGGTTGTGTTTGTTCATCTCTTGTCCCCCTTATGTCTATATGGCTGATTTTGTTTGTTACTCTTGTTCATTCACCTCTATTTATACGTTGAGAATGCAGAATCATGACTTCGCATGATTGATTCTGATTTTCTTTGATTGATTGGTAATTCAAAAACTTTCCTTCAAAACCCTAGCATTCTATTCGCCTGTTTTAAATTAACTGATCTTTGTTACCTTATTTGCTATGGTACTCTATTCTACCTAGCCTTTCCTTAATTGTAATTTTCCTGAATTTGGTCTTAATTGGTTACTATATGCATACTGAACCTTGACTCATTCCTTATTTAACCCTGCCCTGATTTTTCTACTTGCCTTGTATGGTGCTGAATCTTTTCGTTTGATTTTGATTCCCTTAATTAATGGGAGTACTTCCTTGATTCTTCAATCAATTGATTCCGAGTTCTTAAATTGACATATTTCTGTGATTTTTTTACCTTATTTTTACCACCTACTTTCAACTATAAATACCCTAAGTCTTTTACATAGCACACACGACAAGTCTTCCTGGCTTACACACACTGAATACTTTAAAATCTGCATTCTCTCTTGCTCTTTGTTCTATTGCTATTCTCTGCTCCTGCTTATTATTAGCCGGCTGAAAGCCAAGGCTAATATAGTGTTACTACCTTGTCTTTGCATCCTGCTTTTGCTCTTTTACTGGTATGTCCTAATTAATTTTCAAGTCTCACACCAATGTGTTTATTTTTGTTTCAGTTCATTATCTTTGTGATTTTCTTCTACTTATGCTTCTCCTGCTCAATGTGTAATTGATTCTTTGCTCTAATACTTCACCATGTCTTCTGATTTACATGCTAAGTCTGACTTTGTCTATTCCTTGCTATGCCTATGTCCTGTTGTTATACATTAGCATGCCTAAATTTTACTACTTCCAGGTTCCCCTGAATCCCTTGATTCTGTGTAGTCATGTTCATTAAACCTGTATCCCCTTCAGCATTGTGTGATCTATCTGTTCCCCTTTCCCCATGATCCTTGTATGCAATCATGTACTGTTGAACTATGGTTCTGCTGTTTTCTTTTAAAACAAACCCCCTTATTTTCGAAAACTCTTCTTCCTGCACTTCACACTACTCTTAGAAAATAGGTTCTGCCCCCTTCGTGTGAGCATTGCTTTGAGTACCTCTGAGTACTCACTGAACTTTGACACACAAGGCTGGTATTCCACACTGCACATGTCCTGCATTTTCTTTTAAATGTCTAGGTGCTGGTATTGGCCAGGGACCCAATGGGGCCCTAGGGAGCTTTGCCGCACCTAGACCATGGCAAAGGCTGTGAACTCGAAGGGGTTGAGGTTGGAAGACTGGGCCTGATTGAAGGCTCCCTATAGAATAACTTCTTATTTTTGTTCTTATTTACTGTAATTCAGATGATACTGGTTTGTAATAATTTGTAAACAAACGATTGGGGTTGAATAGTGAATATGGGGGAGGGTTATGCATGCTTAGTATAAATAATGGGTAGAAAACATGCTTATAGGATTTTATTTACTTATCTGCGCAATAGATAACCTACATAGGCCATGCATCTCATTCATTAGAGATCCTGCTTTAGGTTCTTTACTTTCAGCTTGTCATTACGCTCTCTTGTAATCACGATCAGTTAATAACTAGCAAATAATTAGCAACAAGCTAAATAATTTGACATTACTGCATTGGCATGTTAGAAACCATGATTTAGGTACTTCTATGTGCATTAGATATCCTGCCCTTAGGACTTCTCACTCGTTCGAGTTGCAGTAATTAATTCACGTTTGTCTAATAACTTTGTTATAATATGGCTAAGTGGTTTAAAACATTTTCCGCAAATACTTTATCACGCGTACCTTTATAAATCAGAATCGAAATATGTATGTTCATTCTCTAAAATAGTCATACAATGTACAACGACGCCTAGGCAAACATTAGGCCCGATAATAACTGATTAATTGTGTTGCTATTAGCCCAAAACCAACCAACTTCTTTTCAACTTTGCCTTTCCTATTCTTGTTTTGATTTTCTGAAGCTCACTGAGCTTTCTTTCTTAAAACAAAACTCTGCTAAACGATTTTGAAATGATCCATCCATCTTACTCTTACTAAGTTTCTGATTTCCATCACTGGATTCCCAACCTCTACCCAGAGTCGTGCTATTACTGTTCTTACTTCATTTTTTAAAACGAAGTTTAAACTGCTGTAAAAGTCCCTATCTTTTGAGACCTTAATTATGTTTAAGTCATGCTACTTATGTGTTTTGTTTGGGGAGGTATACATGAGCTTTTATATGTTTACATGCTTCCCCCAACATGCAGTATGTGTTTTTTGTATGTCGCCTTAGATTTTATCCTTTGAAACCAATCAGCCTAATATCCCACCTTGTAGGACTAGTAGTCCTAAATGCCTCCGGGACTGATAGGATGGGATGGGTAATAGCATGCAATAAGTAAAACGAGACCATTCCGCATTTAATACCTTAACGGGGTGGGAAAGGGTAGATGTGGATATGATGACCATGCAATAACACCACGTGTATAAACGGTTACCGGGTGTTGTGTGGAGTGATCCATATTATGTATAAACCTAGGACCCCTTCCCTTATTTATACGTTTTATTTTCAGAATTTCAACTACTTTTTTGCCAAACTTCAGCTTTTTTTTAAAACTGCTTTTAACTTGCTACAACTATATGAAAATTTCCTCTTTTGTTCAAGATTTTAAAATTGCTTCCTCTATTAAAAAACTCAGTCTTTAACTTCTTTAACCTCTAGCAACCATTATGTGAAAACCCCCTTGTATTTGTAATTCTTGCTTGCCTACTTGTTGTTTGCATTTAAGTCACAATATAACTTGGTCGGGAACCACACTAGTGGATCTTGAGGGGTGCCTAACACCTTCCCCTCGAGATAATTTCTAGCCCTTACCCAAACTCTGGTTTTCCAACTCAAAAACCCTTAGTGTCCTAATGCACTTAATCATTAGGTGGCGGCTCTTCAATTCCAAAAGCCCAAATCCCAAAAGGGAATAGAGTTGTCCTCCCAAATATCGCAAACCCGATTTCGCGAGAAAAAGGGGGCGTCGACAGCATGGCGACTCTGCTGGGGATTTTCTTTTAGGCTTTTACCATTACATGTTATTTGTGACTTTATTGCTTCTTTATTGCTTTTATTTAATGTCTTTATTTCTCTTCTACTTCGAAACTGACTTGGCTTTTGTTTTCTTTTCTTGCTTTTACCGCTTTCCTTCAATACTGTTGTAATCATGAGCAATATTGTAATTATTATTTTATGAACGTGCAAATACGTGACAATTTTTTCCATTCTTGTAATTGCATCTTCAACATCATATTCTACTCGTGCCAAACAAATACCATAGCAACGCTTATAATGAGTGGTTGCGCCCTTCCATATTATCACCCCCTAAATTTGGTAAAGGCATATTTGCGGTAAAATCAGTCGATCAGCGGTGCAGTCGACGGTTCCGTGCCTTTCCCTCTTGAGTTGTCCGCTCAAGGGTACCGGTCTAATACCCCATAGAAACCTTATTCTATTTAACTGTGCATGCATCACTGTCAAACCTAGTCGAGTCAGTTATGCTGTCCACATAATGACTCTTTAAAATAGCCTTGTCCAAAGTCCACTGGGTTTCCATGGAACCCAAACGGACAACACCATATTCTGTGCATTTATTTGGAGAACTAAATGCCATTATGCTGATTATTGGTTTAAATAGTCGAGTCCGGCGAGGTAAGGGTCTAACACTTTGTTTTGCAGAAAATGAGGCACGAAGTCCCCAAATTCGAAATGGTAACCAACATTCACCCAAGGTTGCTAAGCTGGTGGGAAGACCTTCACTCCAGTGACCAGACTCTCGTCCGCAAATATTTGGGGAATCTACCTTCTCTTTTGGAAATCCAGCCCGACAACAAAATCATAGAGGCTGCAACCTTATTCTGGGACAGTGATAGATCAGTGTTTCGCTATGGGGATCTTGAAATGACACCTTTGCTCGAAGAAATAAGAGGGTTAGCCGGTATTCCTTGGGAGACTCCGGGTTTGCTTATTCCAGAAAATCGCAAGGGTAGGGGTTTCCTCAAGATGATGGGACTAAAGAAAAACCCAGACTTGACTTGTTTGAAGGACTCTTACATTCCTTTCGACTATCTGTACGAGAGGTACGGCCATAGCAAGTCCTACCGCACCTACCTAGATGAATTCGCCCTCACATCATTGGGGCATATCCACAGAAGGGTCTTCGTCTTCATGTTCTACCTTTCGGGGATGATAGTGTTTCCTATGAAGAAAGCTAGGATCCATACCAGACTAGCCATGGTCACCAAGACTCTAATGGAAGGAATTGGTGGGCAGCCTTTTAGCATAATACCTATGATTGTTGCTGAGATATACCGAGCCTTGGAAAACTGTCAACGAGGGGCCAGTCACTTCGAGGGTTGCAACTTACTACTCCAACTCTGGCTTATAGAACATATCCAAAGGGTCAATACCATCAAGAACTTCCACGAAGGCCGTGGAATAATCATATAGCCTTCCACCATCCCAAAAGAATGAACTATATGCCTAACATGTTTGCTCAACCGGAAGACGTTAAAGGGTGGGTAGAGTTGTTTGAAAATCTGAAGGAAGATAAAGTACAATGGATGTTCGAATGGTTCCCCACTAGAGAGTTCATCATCTGCTCTCGGGATGCTCCATTCCTTATACTCATTGGTCTGAGAGGAACTTATCCCTATGTCCCTCTTCGAGTCATGAGGCAGGCAGGGAGGAAGCAGGTCATACCAAAGGTCGAAAAGATGAGTCACTTCAGGGCCGATTTCCAAGACGACGATAGCCCATACAAATGTCAAGCTCAACACATGTGGAATTGCAAAATCATCCTGGAGAAGGATTCCGTAGAACCTGACAGATACTATGCCAGTTAAACCCCATACTATCCGGGTTGGTTAGAAGAAGATCATGGTGGGTTGGGACAACCCGGGTCCGTTCGAGGTCATAGGGTCGTCGACGAACAGGCGGAAATACAGGTTAAGTACAATGTGACGACCCAAAGGGGTCATCACCTGTATTCCAACTCCCTCTGTACTTCTGAGGCCCTGGAAACCTCACTTGGGGGTTGCCTCGACTTGTGTGCGCAGTCCGGGCGCGTAACCGGAAAGTTTACATGTGAATTTGTGAGAAAAATAATAAAAATTGATGTTTTAAATTGATCGAGTATGACTTTGGTCAACGTTTTGGACAAACGGACCCGGACTCGTGGTTCGACAGTCCTGGAGGGTCCGTAATAAACTTTGGGACTTGGATGTGTGCCCGGAATCAAATTCCGAGGTTCCAAGTCCGAGGAATGAATTAATGTGTGAAATTGTTTTCTGAAAATAATTAAAGAATTTGAAAGCGTTATTTGTTTAGAAGACTGTACTGATGGGCTCGTATTTTGGTTCCGAAGCCCGGCACAAGCCTTAAATATGAGTTAAGCAATTGCTGTGAAGTTTGGTTAGATTTGGACGTCATTTGACGTGTTTTGAGCTAGCAACAGTAAAATTTGATGTTTCATGGAAATTGGAAGGAAATCATGGGTCTTGAGGCCTAATTCGATGTTGTTTTGGCGATTTGATCGCGCGGATGAGTCCGTAGGATGTTTTTGGAGTTGTGTGTATGTTGGGTTCGGAGCCCCGAGGGCTCGGGTGAGTTTTGAGTGGGTCCTGGGAGGGTTTTAGACTTAAAAGCATCAGAATTGCAGGTCCAGGTGTTGCAGGCCCCTAGCACGGCCGCGATCATTTCTGCGTGGTCCGCGCTTGAAACTGCGCGGCCGCGGTGCATTTCTGCGCGGTCCGCGCGGCTAGGTTTAGAGGGCCAGTAAACTCTAGGTCAACCAGCGCGGCCGCGCACCAAATCAGTGCGGTCCGCGCTGGATAGGTTCAGAGAGTCATTTTCCCTCCCTTCCTCGGTGCGGCCGCGGGGAATTTTTGCGCGGTCTGCGCCAGTCCTTCAGCAAAGTATATAAATCTGAGATTTTCAGTCATTTTGCACTTTTTCAAAACCCAAAACATAAGAGGCGATTTTCCAAACGATTCTTCTCCTTCAAAACGATTGGTAAGTGATTTCTAACTTATTTTCCTTGCTTCTTAACATCTTTAAACATAATTTCAACTTCAAAACAAAGATTTTAATGGGGGAATTTGGGAATTTAGGGTAGAACTAGGGTTTCAAAATTTGGGGGTTTTGGACCTCAATTTGAGGTCCGATTCCAAAATAACTTATATNTTTTAGAGGAGTGAATTATTGGGGTATTGCATTGACGTGATCCATATTAATCATAAACCTAGGACCCCTCCTTTACTTACTTTCGTTATTTTTAGAATTGTTTAAATCTTTTTCATAAAATTCCTGCCCTCTTTACCTTTACTCAAGTTTCGACTTACTTGCAATATTGTATGTGAACCCTTTCTATTTGAGCCCTTAATTGCCTACTTGATTATGTGAAGTCACAATATAACATGGCCGGGAACCACACTAGTGGATCTTGAGGGGTGCCTAACACCTTCCCCTCGAGATAATTTCTAGCCCTTACCCGAACTCTGGTTTTCCAACTCAAAAACCCTTAGTGTCCTAATTCACTTAATCATTAGGTTGCGACTCTTTAATTCCAAAAACCCAAATCCCAAAAGGGAATAGAGTTGTCCTTCCAAATGTCATAAACCTGATTTCGCGAGAAAAAGGGGGCGTCGACAGCATGGCGACTCCGCTAGGGATTTTTTTAGGCTTTTACCATTTCATGTTATTTGTGACTTATTGCTTTTATTTAATGTCTTTATTTCTCTTCTACTTCAAAACTTACTTGGCTCTTTGTTTTCTTTTCTGTAATGCCTTTACCGCTTTCCTTCAATATTGTTGTAATCATGAGCAATTATTGTAATTATTTTATGAACGTGCAAATACGAGACAATTTGTTCCATTCTTGTAATTGCATCTTCAACATCATATTCCACTCGTGCCAAACAAATATCATTGCAACGCTTATAATGAGTGGTTGCGCCCTTCCAATATATCACCCCCTAAATTTGGTAAAGGCGTGTTTGCGGTAAAACCAGTCGATCAGCGGTGCAGTCGACGGTTCCGTGCCTTTCCCTCTTGAGTTGTCCGCTCAAGGGTACCGGTCTAATACCCTATAGAAACCTTACTCTGTTTTAACTGCGCATGCATCACTGTCAAACCTAGTCGCTGTCCACATAATGACTCTTTAAGATAGCCTTGTCCAAAGTCCACTGGGTTCCCTTGGAACCCAAACGGACACCACCATATTCTGTGCATTTATTTGGAGAACTAAATGTCGTTTATGCTAATTATTGGTTTAAATAGTCGAGTCCGGTGGGGTAAGGGTCTAACACTTTGTTTTGCAGAAAATGAGGCACGAAGTCCCCAGATTCGGCATGGTAACCAACATTCACCCAAGGTTGCTAAGCTGGTGGGAAGACCTTCACTCCAGTGACCAGACTCTCGTCCGCAAATACTTGGGAAATTTGCCTTCCCTTTTGGAAATCCGGCCTGACAACAAAATCATAGAGGCTGCAACCTTATTCTGGGATAGCGACAGATCAGTGTTTCGCTTCTGGAACCTTGAAATGACCCCTTTGCTCGAAGAAATAGGAGGGTTAGCTGGTATTCCTTGGGAGACTCCGGGTTTGCTTATGCCAAAAAATCGCAAGGGTAGGGGTTTCCTCAAGATGATGGGGCTGAAGAAAAACCCAGACTTGACTTGTCTGAAGGACTCTTACATTCCTTTCGAATATCTATACGAGAGGTACGGCCATAGCAAGTCCTACTGCACCTACCCAGATGAATTTGCCCTCACCTCATTGGGACATATCCACAGAAGTGCCTTCATCTTCATATTCTGCTTTTTGGGGACGATAATATTTCCCATGAAGAAGGCTAGGATCCATACCAGATTGGCCATGGTTACCAAGACACTAATGGAAGGGATTGGAGGGTAGCCTTTTAGCATAGTACCCATGATTGTTGCTGAGATATACCGAGCCCTAGAAAACTGTCAACGAGGGGCCAGTCACTTCGAGGGTTGCAACTTACTACTCCAACTCTGGCTTATAGAACATCTCCAAAGGGGTCAATACCGTCAAGAGCTTCCACGGAGGCCGTGGAATGATCATATAGCCTTCCACCATCCCAAGAGAACGAACTATATGCCTAACATGTTTGCTCAACCGGAAGACGCTAAAGGGTGGGTAGAGTTGTTTGAAAATCTGAAAGAAGACAAAGTGCAGTGGATGTTCGAATGGTTCCCTCCTGGAGAGGTCATCATCCGTTGTCGGGACGCTCCATTCCTTATACTCATTGGTCTGAGGTGAACTTATCCCTATGTCCCTCTCCGAGTCATGAGACAGGCCGGGAGGAAGCAGGTCATACCAAAGGTCGACAAGATGAGTCACTTTAGGGCCAATTTCCAAGACAACGATAGCCCATACAAATGTCAAGCTCAACACATGTGGCATTGCAAAATCATCCTGGAAAAGGATTCCATAGAACCTGACAGATACCATGCTGGTTATACCCCATACTATCCAAGTTGGTTGGAGGATGATCATGGTGGGTTGGGACAACCCGGGTCTGTTCGAGGTCATAGAGTCATCGACGAGAAGGCTGAAATACAGGTTAAGTACAACCAATTGCGCAAGAGGACCAGAGAGTGCGAAAGTGAGCATCAAGAAATTCAAGAAGCACATCAAAAGTTGATCGAAGAGTGGAAAGATATGGCTGTCAGCGCTAACAAGCGACTAGGGTATTTGGAGCGAGGTTTGGTAGAGTTGGAAAGGAAATTCATCCAGAGGATCGAAAATTGCCAGAACGCTGAGGGAAATGAAGGAGGACACTTGGCTAGAGCTTTTTTGCTGCTGGGACTGCGTGAGCTGGTGAAGCTGTTCGATGGAGCTAAAGATGCTGAGTCTGGGGAAGGTCCTTCTGGGACCAAGTAGTTAGGAGTCTTTTCTGCAACTTTAATGTAATAAGGCCAATGGCCATTAGTGACATTTTACTTTCTGCAACTTTAGTGTCGTTTTGGGATTCGTCTTATTTTTATCAATAAAATGAGGCATTTAGCATTATAAGTTCTCCAAATCAACTTGTTGCTAGGCCTACCTCGGGTGCAACGAGGCACCCAAATTAGGACATGATTTATATTCTCACACTATGTGTTTAAATATTGCAACATTTTTTTTCTCATAATCCTTACTAACTTGTTACCTTTTTTACTTTTTGTTTTATTCCCCTCCCCAAAAGGTTAGTTCGTGCACTCTGGAATCATCATCCTACTCCACAAAATCTAAGGGCCCTCCACCTCCTCCTCCTCCGAGTCTTATCAGAAACAAGAACAAAGCGAAAATGGAAGACTTGAGCAACATCAGAAAGGAGAACTCGGGTGAACGGGTAGAGGTTACTCAGGGTATTCAGGTTTCCAAGGAAAGTGCCACTCAGCTCGAACAGAAGTTATTGAAATTTAAGGAAGAACTGGACCAAGTTTGTAACTTGACAAACTTGTCATTTTCCCTCACTATCCCAGACGTCAACTTCCCCAATGCTCAAAATCCTATACCTCCATAGAACATCCCGAAACCACTAAACAACCCGCTCTCCATCAAAATTGCAACACATGTCACACTTCAAACAACACCCCGCTCCTCATTCTCGAACCACTAAATGATCATCCCCACCACACCCCCATCTACGTGGAAACCATGCCACAATATACTCAACCTATTTCAAGCACACCGGAGTCTGATGACAAAGACTCTCTCATCAAGAACCTGGCCGCAGAACTCAAGAAACTGACTAGCCGAGTCCAGGGTGTTGAAGGAAACAAAGGCATTGAAGGGCTGAATTATGAGGACCTTTGCATTCATCCAGACGTCGAACTTCCTGAGGGGTACAAACCTCCCAAGTTCGAGATGTTTGATGGCTCAGGGGATCTCAGAGTCCATTTGAGGACATACTGTGATAAGCTGGTCGGTGTCAGAAGAGATGAAAAGATTCGCATGAAGCTCTTCATGAGAAGTTTGAAAGGTGATGCTCTATCATGGTACATTAGCCAAGACCCCAAGAAGTGGACAAGCTGGGTAGGAATGGCGTCTGATTTCATGGACAGGTTCAGATTCAATACGGAGAATCCGCCAGATGTATTCTACATCCAGAATTTGAAGATGAAACCTACGAGACATTTCGCGAGTATGCTACTCGTTTGAGATCAGAGGCTTCTAAGGTCAGGCCGGCTTTAGAAGAAGAACAGGTTTTTCGTCCGAGCTCAGGACCCACAGTATTATGAGAGGCTGATGTTGATCGAAGGCCAAAAATTTTCCGACATCATCAAACTAGGGGAAAGGATCAAGGAAGGCATTTAAAGTGGTATGGTCACTAATTTTGAGGCATTGCAGGCTACCAACAAGGCTCTACAGTCGGGTAGCACGTCCAAGAAAAAGGATGTGAGTGCCGTGATGGTTGCACAGAGAACGAAATCCCCAGTAAGATACCAAGCTTACCCAGTACCTCCTCTCACATATCAACCCATCCCTAATTACCAAGCACCCCCGCCCTCTTACCAAGTTCCACCACCTACTTACCAATCATCTCCACCCCCCACATATCAACCTACCTCACCAAGATATTCCCAACCCGCACCCGTCTACCAAGCCTATAATGCTCAGCCCTCTCAATATCAATCATCTCCCGCCCGCCAAAACTTCCTTAGACCACGCCCTAATTTTGACTGTAGACCTCCCAAGCAATACACCGCCATCGCCGAACCAATCGACCAGCTGTATGAAAAGCTCAAAGCTGCTGGTTACATCACCCCTATCCCTGCCATAACTCCAGAAAATCCTTCCCAATGGGTCAACCCGAACAAAACCTGTGCATACCATTCCGGCATGAAAGGGCATACCATTGATGAGTGCCGATCTCTGAAGGATAAAATCCAAGCTTTAATTGACAACAAGATCATCGTGGCAAAGGAGCCTGCTCCTAATGTTCGCAACAATCCCCTGCCTGACCACAAGGGTGGAGGTGTGCACATGATCGAGGTAGAAGATGATTGGGACCCCAAAGGGTCGATTGGATTGATTGCCGAAGATGACGAGCCCAAGAAACCAATGGTCACACTAAATCCAATTGTAGTCCAGATCCAGCCCTCCGGGGATGCTGAAGTAAACATGTCCGTACCTCTCGAGCTTGAAACACCGTCATCCACAAAGACCACAGAGCTAATTGAGGTTGAGTTTGGGTCTCCAAAGGCACCTATACCATTTGAAGTTGTTGTGTTACCTCCCAAAACAAGGGTGCCCATTCCTGTAGCAATGTCAGCCATAACGCCGTTCCATACACATGCCGTTCCTTGGGATTACACCGCCGAAGCAAGAAGGAAGGGGAAAACTAGGTATGGAGAAGCAATTGCAGCACAGGGTATGACCAGAATCGGTAGGATTTATACTCCGGAGCATTTAGCTGAATAAAGTAAGCAGGCCTCTGGACGGCCTATTGAAACTGGGCCTGATGATCTCTAGAGGAAGATACAAGCAAAAGAGTACTCAGTCGTTGATCAACTGAATAAAACACCGGTATAGATCTCCATCCTGGCTCTGCTGCAAAGCTCCGAGGCCCATAAGAATATCTTGTTGAAGATACTGAGTGAGGCTTATGTACCCAGCAACATAACTGGAGGAGAAATGGTGAACATGGTAGGGCAGGTATTGGAGAGTCACAAACTCACTTTCCACGAAGATGAGCTGCCACCAGAAGGGCTAAGCCACAACAAAGCATTGCACATCACTGTGCAATGTGAAGATTATTTCATCACCAGGATTCTGATCGATGGAGGGTCCAGCCGCAATATTTGACCATTGGTGACTCTCAGAACATTGGGAAAGAGCCTGCATGAGATCAAGGATGGGGCCATCAACGTCAAAGCTTTTGATGTTTCCCAAAGGTCCACTATTGGGGAAATCAGTTTATGTCTGCAAATGGGACCGACTTGGTTCGACGTTGATTTTCAAGTGATACACATCCCAGCATCCTACAACTTACTACTGGGACGACCTTGGATCCACGCCGCTGGAGCTGTAGCATTGACCCTGCATCAGGCAGTGAAGTTTGAATGGAATCACCAAGAAGTAATTATTCATGGCGACGGTAGCAATCCCATATACAGTCGCCAAACCATTCCAGCGATCGGAGGAAGGAGAAAGATAGGTGGGGAAACCTACCATCATATTGAGCGAGTCAATGCCGTGGACAAAGATAAATGGTGGGATAACAGGATTGAGAGCATACTGAATTGGAGTGGGTATGAACCTGGCAAGGGACTCGGCAGGAACCTCCAGGGAATCACCGAACCTATCAAGCTGAAGAAGCATGGTACCACTTTTGGTTTGGGATACGAGTACACTTGGGAAGAATTCAAGGATTGGTCGCCACCCTGGCGCGGCCCTTACTATCCATTGGAGCAGCCGATACCCCATCTGGAACAGACTTTTCAACCAGCGAAAGTCATCTATAGGTCAGAAGAAGAGGAAGCATTAGCAGCAATGAGGAATTTGTTCTTAGAAGAGGACAATATGGACTGTCACGTCATTTTCGAGGAGGGAGGGGAGGAAGGCCCTTCCATACAAGCTATGAGCCGAGGAGCGCGCCTCGATAATTGGTCCATCAGAACCACCAAGGCCCGGAAAGCTTCAAGGTAGCAAGGCTGAACAAAGCACTATGCATTATCTTTTACTTTTACGCTAGTTGATTTCCTTTTCGTACTTTCTTTAAATTTCGAAAAGAGCTCCGATATTCAAAACAATTATGGAATTTATCAAAGTATTTTAGTTTCTTATAAATCTCGCTCTTATTATTTTCTCTATCATTTACTTTATTTACACAGCATTACTATTACTTATCTTGATGAACCGACGAATGTAACATGCGACGAGATAACACAACAAACGGATGTAGACTCAGAAGAGGATGATATACCAGAAGAGGTTGTTAACGAGATTGAGAACTTTGAGAATAGGCTAAGTCTAACTTGGACGAAACTGAGGTTGTCAACTTGGGGGATACAGAGAATGTCAAGGAAACGCGCATCAGTGTTCACCTATCACCATCAGAAAAGGAAGAGTACACGGAATTCTTAAAAGAATATGAGGACATATTTTCCTGGTCATATGATGATATGACCGGTCTCAGTACATCTATTGTAGCTCAAAAACTGCCAACAGATCCGACATGTCTTCCGGTAAAGCAGAAGCTCAGGAAGTTCAAGCCAGACATAAGTTTGAAAATCAAGGAGGAAGTTACCAAACAAGTCAAAGCCAAGGCCCTCAGAGTAGTGGAGTATCCAATGTGGTTCTGCCGCATCAAACGGGCACAGGTTCATTCTAGTGGCAATCGATTATTTCACCAAATGGGTTGAAGCAGCATCATATAAGGCAGTAACCAAGAAGGCTGTGGCAGACTTTGTCTGCGACTATATCATTTGCCGGTTCGGCATCCCGGAGTCAATCATTACTGATAATGGTTCCAATCTCAATAGTGACCTGATGAAAGCAATGTGTGAAACCTTCAATATTAAGCACAAGAATTCTACAGCCTACAGATCTCAGATGAATGGAGCTGTAGAAGCGGCCAACAAGAACATCAACAAGATACTAAGTAAAATGATAGAGAAACACAAGTAGTGGCACGAAAAGCTATCGTTTGCTTTATTGGGGTACCACACCACAGTTCGCACATCAACTGGGGTGACTCCCTATATGTTGGTTCATGGTAGGAGCCCTCATACTTGCAGAAATGGATGGAGAAGTCTGGCCAAAGCCAATTAATTCAGATGCAGTCAAGCGTTATTATGTGTAATCATTATGACTTCTTCATGATGCAATTTGAACTACGTCTGACCTGATTCCCGTTTAAGAGGGGATACGTAGGCAGCCCTATGGGTTCGGTCACAATTCCACAAAAATTTCATCCCCCCCCCCCCAATATCGGAAACTAGGCAGAATTTTAAGGAGGACCCTCAAAATTCCGAAGTTGATTTTCAGCCATTCATCGCACGCAGCCGTCAGAAGCACCAACCCAGTAAACTGGGGCAGAATTTTGAGGAGGACCCTCAAAATTCCGGAAAGGGAAGTTGCAATGTCTTGAACCGCGTCACAGTCATCGGTTCATCTAAAATAGAGTTCTTCTTACTATGTATTTACATCATACTTTCACTAAACCATGCATGGTTAATATCAAAATTGCTTTGTTTAGCGACGCTACCCCCAATGAGATCAAGAGCCGAATAAGACAAGCGAAGTCCACGGGAAGACGAACTAACCTTCCCCCTTTTACAAAACTCACGATTGTTCTTTGAATGCAGGCACCACAAGACATAAAACCATCAGATATGATTACATACTCATATTTGGCAGGAGTACAACTCTTAGAATCACCGCTTACTTACAAGTGCTATCCGTACATAACATCCCCACCAACCACAACAACGCAACCAACTATCAGCTATCATCTATCAGCTAAGTGCTTTCGTTACTATTCACCTTTATCTGCTGCATTGCATAAGGCTACCTTTCTGCCTTCCGAGACTAAGCATTGTCTCCATCTGCATTTCTTGCATTGCGTAAGGCTACCTTTCTGCCTTCCGAGACTAAGCATTGTCTCCATCTGCATTCTCCTGCATTGCATAAGGCTACCTTTCTGCCTTCAGAGACTAAGCATTGTCTCCATCTGCATTCTCTGCATTGCATAAGGCTACCTTTCTACCTTCCGAAGTTAAGCTCTACCTCCATCTGCATTTTCCTGCATTGCATAAGGCTACTTTTCTGCCTTCCAAGACTAAGCATTGTCTCCATCTGCATTTTCTTGCATTGCATAAGGCTACTTTTCTTCCTTCCGAGACTAAGCACTGTCTCCATCTGCATTCTCTGCATTGCATAAGGCTACCTTTCTGCCTTCCGATGTTAAGCTCTACCTCCATCCTGCATTTTTCTTGCATTGCATAAGGCTACCTTTCTGCCTTCCGAGACTAAGCATTGTCTCCATCTGTCGGCTGAAATATCGCCAATTTTATTTAAATCCTGTCGGCTGAAATATCGCCAATTTTATTTAAACCCTGCACGGCTGAAATATCGCCAATTTTATTTAAATCCTGCATGGCTGAAATATCGCCGACTTTATTTAAATCTCTACATGGCTGAAATATCGCCAACTTTATTCAAATCTTTGCATGGCTGAAATATCACCAACTGCATTTAAATCTCTATATCGGCTGAAAGATCGCCAGTTTATATCTAATCATTATCGGCTGAAATATCGCCAACTTTATTTAATCCTTGTCGGCTGAAATAGCGCCATTTATATTTATGCTTTACATCGGCTGAAATATCGCCATTTACATTTCTTCTTTACATCGGCTGAAATATCGCCATTTACATTTCTTCTTTACGTCAACTGAAACATCGCCAACTTTATTTAAATTTCTGTCGGCTGAAATATCGCCATTTCATTTCTCTTCACATCGGCTGAAATATCGCCAAATCCTGTATTTCATAGGCTGAAATATCGCCAAATCCTGCATTTCATGGGCTGAAATATCACCAAATCCTGCATTTCATGGGCTGAAATATCGCCAAATTGTCCAAAGGCGTCATTGTTCGGAGGCACCATTTTCATAGCCCGAGAACGCCATGCCATAGCCCGAGGACCCTGCTTTATATTCTGCACACCATTATTCAAAGGCATCATGGTTTTGAGGCACCATCATCATAGCCCAAGAACATCACTTCATGGCCTGCGAATCCCTTATTATGCGCTTCATGGCCCAGGACATCATGGTCTGAGGACGTCGACAACCGTCCAAAGACAACATTCATGGTCCAAAGGGAACTTGCATCACGTTTGAATTTACGCACATTATACGTTGTATTGCTCACTTGCAGGTACGCCGGCTAGCAATGGCCATCTCAACAGGAGCGATCCCGCTCCAGTTCCCGCAGCCTATTAGATTTCAGCTACAACCTAAACATCGCGTCCGTCCTTTTCGAAACTCTATTGGCATATTCCGCCGATGGACCCCGAACTACATATGGCCTGATTCCTGTAAAACCAGGGATATNAGAACATCATTTCATAGCCTGCGAATCCTCTATTATACGCTTCATGGCCCAGGACGTCATGGTCTGAGGACGTCATCCTACCCGTCCGAAGACAGCATTCATGGTCCAACAGGAACTTGCATCACGTTTAAACTTATGCACGATATGTTCGTATTGCTTATTCGCAGGTACACCGGCTAGCAACGACCATCACAGCAGGATCGATCTCGCTCCGGTTCCCGCAGCCTATTAATCCCTGACCATCCTTCCCGACCCGAATATCGCAACCGTCTTTCGAAATCTCCATCGGCATATTCCGCCAATGGATCCTTGAACTACATATGGCCTGATTCCTGTAAGACCAGGGATATGTAGGCAGCTCAGGAGCCAGAGCTCGGTAAAAATCTTTCAAATCGTTTCTTTCGGTCAAAATTGGCCATCATATCTTTACCCGACAACTCTTTCATCCTTCTCGGGTGAAGAGGGGCAGTTGTTGATACCCAATTTTTTCCTACATATTTTTATACTCAAAATATTCTCAAAATAGCATGTACATGCATATATAAGCATGCCCAAGAGTTTTGGTATTTTTCTTATTTTTAAAGATTTTAAAATTAATTTATTGTCTATTTTAATAGTACAAAATTCAATAATTATTCCCAAACTGGCATTTTTGGTGAATAATTTATTTTTATTCTGATATTTTACACCAAGATATAATTAAGGTAATTTTTTGCATACTTTTACACATTCGTTTGGTATTTTTTAAGCTAAATTGCATATAATTGCAATTATAGCCTATTTTACAATTAACAGCATTTTACAATTATAAAATCACTTTTGGTATTTTTAGATTAATATTTATATGTTATTAATTAGTCCAGTACCTTTAATTTATTTTTTAAATCATTTTTTACTATTTTATAAAATGATAAAAGGGGAAAATTGGCTATTTAGCAACAGCCCTTTATTATTTCAATTCTAGCCAAATTGGCCACACCCACTATCAGATTCAAATGGCCCAATATCCTAATTAAACTAACCCAGCCCAATCCCTAATATAACCCGATCCAACCCTTTTTTAATCCGAGCCGTTGATCAAATGAGATCAACGGCCCAGATCTAATTCCCTTAATTAAATTCAATTACCCCCCCCCCCAGACCCCTCATTCTCTCTGAGACTGTCTCTCTCTCTATATCGTCTCTTCCTCTCCCTTCCCTCTATAACCTTCTGGTTCTCTCTTCTCCGATGATCTCCACCGCCTCTCCGGCCACCTCCCTTCAACCCCAAGGCTCTGATGGGCCTCTCGTTGTCCTGTTCAACATCTCTAGGACCTTCAAGGTCTATAGACATTGGTGATTCAGACCTAGGGTTGCTGGTTCTGCTACTTATGAGTTCTCCGGCGTGATTTCAGGCGAAATCACACCCTGTATGTCACGATCTGCGAAGTGTCAACAGGTTCTCTCAACTTCTATAAGGGTTTCCCCTTTTTTTTGAAACCCTAACTCTCTCCTGAATCTCTCAAAACAGTGTTATTTTCATGCTATTTTCATGTTTTCCTTTATGTTCTGCTTATTCTCGAGCTTCTTCTGAAAGATTCTCTACTTTGAATCATTTTTACTCTCTTTGAAAAACTAGGGTTTCTTGGATTTCTTTTACGCTTGTTTCGACCGATTTCCTTTGTTATTAAAACCTTTTCCTTGTTTATTCTGACTGATTTCTATGCTCTTACTGTTCTTTAGTTTGACTCTGCTAAAAACCCTAATTTCTAAAAAATGTTTCTTCGTTTGATTATGTGTGTTAGCATGCTTCTTTGCTTCGATTATATGTGTTAGCCTAAGTTCCTTTGCCTTGTCTCTATGTGTTAGCATGTTTCTTCTGTCTGCTAGCCTATTTACTTGATTCTTGTTAATATCTCATGGTCACCATGCTTCGAATATGCCTTGTTGAATCCTAACCTATTTTCACCATCTCTGGATGGTTGTGTTTGTTCATCTCTTGTCCCCCTTATGTCTATATGGCTGATTTTGTTTGTTACTCTTGTTCATTCACCTCTATTTATACGTTGAGAATGCAGAATTATGACTTCGCATGATTGATTCTGATTTTCTTTGATTGATTGGTAATTCAAAAACTTTCCTTCAAAACCCTAGCATTCTATTCGCCTGTTTTAGATTAACTGATCTTTGTTACCTTATTTGCTATGGTACTCTATTCTACCTAGCCTTTCCTTAATTGTAATTTTCCTAAATTTTGTCTTAATTGGTTACTATATGCATACTGAACCTTGACTCATTCCTTATTTAACCCTACCCTGATTTTTCTACTTGCCTTGTATGGTGCTGAATCTTTTCGTTTGATTTTGATTCCCTTAATTAATGGGAGTACTTCCTTGATTCTTCAATCAATTGATTCCGAGTTCTTAAATTGCCATATTTCTGTGATTTTTTACCTTATTGTTACCACCTACTTTTAACTATAAATACCCTAAGTCTTTTACATAGCACACACGACATGTCTTCCTGGCTTACACATACTGAATACTTTAAAATCTGCATTCTCTCTTGCTCTTTGTTCTATTGCTATTCTCTGCTCCTGCTTATTATTAGCCGGCTGAAAGCCAAGGTTAATATAGTGTTACTACCTTGTCTTTGCATCCTGCTTTTGCTCTTTTACTGGTATGTCCTAATTAATTTTCAAGTCTCAGACCAATGTGTTTATTTTTGTTTCAGTTCATTATCTTTGTGATTTTCTTCTACTTATGCTTCTCCTGCTCAATGTGTAATTGATTCTTTGCTCTAATACTTCACCGTGTCTTCTGATTTACATGCTGAGTCTGACTTTGTCAATTCCTTGCTATGCCTATGTCCTGTTGTTATACATTAGCATGCCTAAATTTTACTACTTCCAAGTTCCCCTGAATCCATTGATTCTGTGTAGTCATGTTCATTAAACCTGTATCCCCTTCAGCATTGTGTGATCTATCTGTTCCCCTTTCCCCATGATCCTTGTATGCAATCATGTACTGTTGAACTATGGTTCTGCTGTTTTCTTCTAAAACGAACCCCCTTATTTTCGAAAACTCTTCTTCCTGCACTTCACACTGCTCTTAGAAAATAGGTTCTGCCCCCTTCGTGTGAGCATTGCTTTGAGTACCTCTGAGTACTCACTGAACTTTGACACACAAGGCTGGTATTCCACACTGCACATGTCCTGCATTTTCTTTTAAATGTCTAGGTGCTGGTATTGGCCAGGGACCCAATGGGGCCCTAGGGAGCTTTGCCGCACCTAGACCATGGCAAAGGCTGTGAACTCGAAGGGGTTGAGGTTGGAAGACTGGGCCTGATTGAAGGCTCCCTATAGAATAACTTCTTATTTTTTTGTTCTTATTTACTGTAATTCAGATGATACTGGTTTGTAATAATTTGTAAACAAACGATTGGGGTTGAATAGTGAATATGGGGGAGGGTTATGTATGCTTAGTATAAGTAATGGGTAGAAAACATGCTTATCGTATTTATTTACTTATCTGCGCAATATATAACATGTATAGGCCATGCATCTCATTCATTAGACATCCTGCTTTAGGTTCTTTACTTTCAGCCTGTCATTACGCTCTCTTGTAATCACGATCAGTTAATAACTAGCAAATAATTAACAACAAGCTAAATAATTTGACATTATTGCATTGGCATGTTAGAAACCATGATTTAGGTACTTCTATGTGCATTAGATATCCTGCCCTTAGGACTTCTCACTCGTTCGAGTTGCAGTAGTTAATTCACGTTTGTCTAATAACTTTGTTAAAATATGGCTAAGTGGTTTGAAACGTTTTTTTGCAAATACCTTATCACGCATACCTTTATAAATCAGAATCAAAATATGCATGTCTGTCCCTAAGATAGTCATACAATGTATAACGACGCCTAGGCAAACTTTAGGCCCGATAATAACTGATTTGTTTTGTTGCTATTAGCCCAAAACCAACCAACTTCTTTTAATTTCAACTTTGCCTTTCCTATTCTTGTTTGATTTTCTGAAGCTCACTCAGCTTTCTTGCTTAAAACAAAATTCTGCTGAAAACGATTTTGAAATGATCCATCCATCTTACTCTTACTAAGTTTCTGATTTCCATCACTGGATTCCCAATCTCTGCCCAGAGTCGTGCTATTACTGTTCTTACTTCATATTTTTAAAAACCAAGTCTAAACTGCTGTAAAAGTCCCTATCTTTTGAGACCTTAATTATGTTTAAGTTATGCTACTTATGTGTTTTTGTTTGAAGAGGTATACATGAGCCTTTATATGTTTACATGCTTCCCCCAACATGCAGTATGTGTTTTTTATGTCGCCTTAGATTTTATCCTTTGAAACCAATCAGCCTAATATCCCACCTTGTAGGACTGGTAGTCCTAAGTGCCTCCGGGACTGATAGGATGGGACGGGTAATAGCATGCAATAAGTAAAACGAGACCATTCCGCGTTTAATACCTTAACGGGGTGGGAAAGGGTGGATATGGATATGATGACCACGCGATAACACCACGTGTATAAACGGTTACCGGGTGTTGTGTGGAGTGATCCATATTATGTATAAACCTAGGACCCCTTCCCTTATTTATACGTTTTATTTTCAGAATTTCAACTACTTTTTGCCAAACTTCAGCTTTTTAAAATGCTTTTAACTTGCTACAACTATATGAAAATTTCCTCTTTTGTTCAAGATTTTAAAAACTG